>NC_058090.1:50256481-50626138 GCF_014858855.1 Bufo gargarizans
ATGATGAGACCACAAGGGGAATGGGAGGGGAGTGAATGAGATATTTGCAATGTTTAAAAGCACAAGGGGAGGTCAGGATGGGGTGGGGGGGTTGTTGAGGGAGCCAGAGTCACATGAACTGTGCCCAAGGTTCATAAGCAATTACCAATCCACTGTCTAATTGTTCGCAAATGAATTCATTCCAGGCGTACACAGAGCGGCGGCAGTGGGAACAGAACAAGCTGCAGAGAGATGCATCTGATATAGTTAATTCAAATAACTATTAGTATGTCAGATGTTTTCCTCGCTGGTAATATTCAGAGTTCATCATACAATGGACAATAGCGACCCACTTAACCGAGCACATTTGTTCTGTAGCTAGAAGTTTTTTGGCAGGATAACTGAAGGCTTAGCGATGGCAATAGGTAGAGCAGCACACTGGCCTTTAGCCATGCAACACATTTAACTCTTTGTGTGAAACAACAAAGGATTTGAAAGTAACAGGATTTGCTCATACCAAAAAAAATTGTAGCGTTTGTGGGCAGCTACAAAAGCAGTATGCTTTTATGAACATTGTAACATAAATGATAAGAAGCTTTTAGAGCAGAGAAATATTACCTAGATGTGACCCACCATATGTTGGTGAGGTCAGGATTAGAGATGAGCGAATCGAATCCCACGAAGTGGAATTCGATTCGACTTTCAGGATAAATTCGATTCGCCTACAAGCCGAATTTCCTCGTGCTTCGTGTCAACGAATCGATTTAACCTGAAATAGTATAAAAAACAAAAAAAATTAAACTTACCCCCTCCTTTTGCTCACGACGGGCCGCCAGCCTCCATCTTGCTTGAAGATCTCAGCTGAAATCCCATGCGGTGCGAGATTACATTATCATGCCAGCCAGAGTGATGACGTCATACGTCACCACGCCAGCCGGCGTGATGACGTAATCTCGTGCCGCACAAGATTTCGGCCGAGATCCTCAAGCAAGATGGCGGCAGCCGCCCCGTCGCAAGCAAATGGAGGTGGTAAGTTAGATTTTTTTTATTTATTGTTAATTTTACACATGTATGAACGCGGCATCTGAGGGGTACAATGACGGGGGCGGCGCTATTGCAGCTCCCTGTCATTGCACCCGCTACTTACAAAAACATTTGCTTCGTGACGAATCGTCATAAGGCGGAGTTTTTTGTGAAATTCGGCGAATCAGCCGAAACAAACTTTTAAGAAATTTGCTCATCTCTAGTCAGGATCGTCTACCTACCATATTTCATCACCCTCTTCAGTGAACATTTGGCATCTGAATATTAATAAAATTAGATGGGCAGGAAGCTAATCATTTTGTCAGATGCCTTGGCCCTGAATGCCAATAGGAGGAATTTATGAAACCTAGTACATCAGTTTTTTGGCCTTAAAAAGTTAAACATTTTGGTGCAAGCAATCGTTTTGCAAGGTGTTTGCCGTGTGTCAAGAAAGTGGCCAGACGGAACTCAGAACAGGTGGTGCTGGTCTGGGCCTGGGAAGCCCAACACATTTATTGTAATTTATGCCAGAAAATTTGAATAAAATATACCTAGCTGGCATAGATTTCAGTACTGGTGTATTGATGGCTTATGACACTTAAGAATTGCAAGCAGGAAAGAGATTAAGACCGGTCTTAAAAATTACCCCCAATATGGTTTTAATCCAAAAATGCAACCATGAGTGATACATTGAAATTTATTTTGATGTTCTCATAATAGAATAATACTTTTACATGCTATATTAGATCACTGATCGGTTGGGGTCTGACACCCTAAACCCCTGCCGATCAGTGCTACTGCCTTCTCGCAGCTTACCAAGCACAACCCCGTACATTATATAGCGGCTGTGCTTGGTATCTTGCTCTGCCCTATTCACTTGAATGGGCTGAGCTGCTCCTAGGCCACGTGACACATGAGCATGTCGTCACTCGGCCTAGGAAAAGCAAAGAGAAGGCTGAGGCACTACTGCGACCCACCGATCAGCTACTGATGACCTATCCTGAGGATAGGTAAACAGTACACATTAAGCATCAAGTTTACTTTTGCTACACCTGTATGTTACTGGTACAGTAATACACCAATACCCCTGATCCTTCTGATGGTTTAAGGCTTGTTTAAATGACATAATTATTGTAGTTTTCCAGCCATTGTAATGAGAATTAAGCCGTGTATATACACTAAATGATCAAAGACAAGAATAGTGTAAACATTCAAACTGTAAGTTCTGGAAATGTCCATCCTTTGGTTATACTGGCCCTTAGTAGTGATAACCTCTGTAGAGTAATATTTTCTGTGTCATATCCATGATACAAATTGTTTAAAGGGGTTAACCCATGATTAATGCAAAAAAATAAAAATGAAAATCAGACATCATATAGGACATGACAATCTTAGAACCAGCCCTGTACCTCACATGGATCCAGAGATCTCATTCATTTCTCTAATTGCTCTACTACTGTACATTTATTTGAAACTGTCGGGTCTGGTGGTGAGTTCTTTCTCAGGGGCATGTGCTTTCTGCTGCGGCTCTCTCCTTGTAACTGTCACAGCCTCTAACAGAAGATACGGCTGGTGGGATGAAGAATGGAGCATGTGCGTCTACCTCAGCAATGCTACCAAGCTGGACAGAGAAATAAGGAAAAGAGCAAACAGCATGAGGTGCCATACAGATACATTTTGACTATACAAAATTTTTAATTACAAGCAAATACAAAAGTATTCAGATCCATGTACTGGGTTGAAAAGTGGAGAATATTTTTCGTGGGACAACCTGTTTAACAGCTTAACGACCCAGGATGAGAATGCTCATCCTAAATCGACGGCACTTAGCGCTAGAGGACGAGCATTCACGTCCTGCGGTCCTTCCTCCCCCCCCCCCCCCCGCTTGCGGTGTTGCGATCAGCGGCAGATATCTGGATGTTACTGACAGCCGAATCCCTGCTGCATCAACCAGCATCGGTGATGATGCCGATGTCGGTGGATTAACACCTCATTTGCCGCGGTCAGCGCTGACAGCGGCATATGGGAGATTTGCGCTCCATCACCTCATCCAGCGGTCCCGCGCTGCTGTGGCGGGGACTCGATGGTTGCCATGGCAGCCCCAAGCCATTCCAAGGCTTGGGGCCTGGCATGTACGGAGGTCTAAGAGGCCCAGCCCACAGGCTGGGTCTCCTAGGCAACTGTTAGCGTCTTACAGTGTAAGACACTAACAGTTCAATACAGCACAATACAGATGTATTGTGCTGCATTGAAACAGGGATCAGACCCTGTAATGTTGAAGTCCCAGAGTGGGACAAATAATAAAGTGAAAAAAAGTTAATAAAAGTAAAGTTTTACCCAAAAAATTTAAAGTTTCAAGTAAAAAAAAAGTGTCCTTTTCAAAAAATAAAGTAATTTTTTTTTTAAATATAGGGAAAAAAAAGAAAAGTAGACATATTAGGTATCGCCACATCCGTATGGACCAGCTCTATAAAAATATCACATGACCTAAGCACTCAGATGAACACTGTAAAAAATAAAAACTGTGCTTAATAAACCATTTTTTGTCACCTTACATTACAAAAAGTGTAATAGCAAGCGATAAAAAAGTCATATGCACCCCAAAGTAGTGCCAATCAAACCGTCATCTCATCCCGCAAAAAATGAGACCCTAGGTTAGATAATCGCCAAAAACTGAAAAAACTATGGCTCTCAGAATATGGAAACACTAAATATGATTTTTTTTTGTTTCAAAAATGATATTATTGTGTAAAACTTACATAAATAAAAAAAGTATACATATTAGGTATCGCCGCGTCCGTATCGACCAGCTCTATAAAAATATCACATGACCTAACCCCTCAGATGAACACCGTAAAAAATTAAAAATTAAAACTGTGCTAAATAAAAAAAAATTGTCACCTTACATCACAAAAAGTGTAATAGCAAGCGATCAAAAAGTCATATGCACCCCCAAAATAGTGCCAATCAAACCGTCATCTCATCCCGCAAATATCATACCCTACCCAAGATAATCGCCCAAAAACTGAAAAAACTATGGCTCTCAGACAATGGAAACACTAAAACATGATTTTTTTTGTTTAAAAAATAAAATCATTGTGTAAAACTTCCATTAAAAAAATATATACATATTAGGTATCGCCGCGTCCGTAATAACTTGCTCTATAAAAATGTCACATGACCTAACCCCTCAGGTGAATACCGTAAAAAAATAAAAAGGTGTAAAAATAGCCATTTTTTGTCACCTTACATCACAAAAAGTGTAATAGCAAGCGATCAAAAAGTCACACACACCCCAGAATAGTGCCAATCAAACCATCATCTCATGCCGCAAAAATCATACCCTACCCAAGATAATCGCCAAAAAACTGAAAAAACTATGGCTCTCAGACTATGGAAACACTAAAACATGATTTTTTTTGTTTAAAAAATGAAATTGTGTAAAACTTACATAAATTAAAAAAAGTATACATATTGGGTATCGCCGCATCCGTGACAACCTGGTCTATAAAAATACCACATGATCTAACCTGTCAGATGAATGTTGTAAATAACAAAAAATAAAAACGGTGCCAAAACTATTTCTTGTTACCTTGCCTCACAAAAAGTGTAAAATAGAGCAAGCCAAAATCATATGTACCCTAAAATAGTACCAACAAAACTGCCACCCTATTCCGTAGTTTCTAAAATGGGGTCACTTTTTTGAGTTTCTACTCTAGGGGTGCATCAGGGGGGCTTCAAATGGGACATGGTGTCAAAAAAACAGTCCAGCAAAATCTGCCTTCCAAAAACCGTACGGCATTCCTTTCCTTCTGCGCCCTGCCGTGTGCCCATACAGCGGTTTACGACCACATATGGGGTGTTTCTGTAAACTACAGAATCAGAGCCATAAATATTGAGTTTTGTTTGGCTGTTAACCCTTGCTTTGTAACTGGAAAAAAATTATTAAAATGGAAAATCTGCCAAAAAAGTGAAATCTTGAAATTGTATCTCTATTTTCCATTAATTCCTGTGGAACATCTAAAGGGTTAACAAAGTTTGTAAAATCAGTTTTGAATACCTTGGGGGTGTAGTTTCTAGAATGGGGTCACTTTTTGGAGTTTCTACTCTAGGGGTGCATCAGGGGGGCCTCAAATGGGACATGGTGTCAAAAAATCAGTCCAGCCAAATTAGCCTTCCAAAAACCGTATGGCATTCCTTTTCTTCTGCATCCTGCCGTGTGCCGGTACAGCAGTTTACGACCACATATAGGGTGTTTCTGTAAACTAGAGATTCAGAGCCATAAATATTGAGTTCTGTTTGGCTGTTAACCCTTGCTTTGTAACTGGAAAAAAATTATTAAAATCTGCCAAAAAAGTGCAATTTTGAAATTGTATCTCTATTTTCTATTAATTCTTGCGGAACACCTAAAGGGTTAACAAAGTTTGTCAAATCAGTTTTGAATACCTTGAGGGGTGTAGTTTCTAGGGGTGGTTTCTATTATGTAAGCCTCACAAACTGACTTCAGACCTGAACTGAGCCTTAAAAAGTGGGTTTTTGAAAATTTCTGAAAAATTTCAAGATTTGCTTCTAAACTTCTAAGCCTTGTAACATCCCCAAAAAAATAAATGTCATTCCCAAAATGATCCAAACATGAAGTAGACATATGGGGAATGTAAAGTAATAACTATTTTTGTAGGTATTACTATGTATTATAGAGGTAGAGAAATTGAAACTTGGAAATTTGCAATTTAAAAAAAAAAAAGAAAATTTGGTATTTTTTTTATGAATACATTTATTTTATTTTTTTACTTCATTTTACCAGTGTCATGAAGTACAATATGTGAAGAAAAAACAATCTCAGAATGGCCTGGATAAGTCAAAGCGTTTTAAAGTTATCAGCACTTGTCAAAGTGACACTGGTCAGATTTGCAAAAAATGGCCTGGTCCTTAAGGTGAAAATGAGCCCAGGGGTTAAGGAACAATAATTAAAATTCAAGTGTGGAATTGTATTTTTTTTTTATTAGCAAATCTAAACTACAGTATTAAGCACAAGGTAAAGAAAGCACCAACCTAAACCTGTGATGAGACAGGAGGTAGAATTAAAACGTCCATTATTATGGTGCTAAGCCCAGCAAAATCAAAATGAAGTCAAGGCCAAGGCTTTTTGATAACCGTCTAGGGAAAAATTGTTGCTGTTAAGGGGCTATGAGGAGAGGTTTAGCGGGTCAGCTTCAATTCTGGGCCACGAGAGTTATCTAGGTCCAAACGCTTCCACATGCATAACACATGGGTAAGCTGCATATAGTATTGTGGATAACTCTTACCCAGAAGAACACAGGGCAATATAGAATTTTTTTGTCTCAGTGGCACCTAGTGGTAAATTAGGAAAGAAATCCAACATTAAAAAATATAATAAGGGTGGTAGTTGACAGACTGAAACATGCTAGGATAAGTGGCTTACAGAATCAGACTTCGGGTTGATTTTCCTGGTTTTTACATAGGAATGTAATCAGGCACTTATCATGATGTTCTAACTAAGCAACCAAAGAGATATATTTGCTACAGGAATTTATTTGGAAAGAAACTTCAAAAGCGGCTTCTTATCTATTTATATTTAAAGGGAATCTGTCACCATGATTTTGGACTATTATCTGCAGTAATACATGAGTTGTACTGCATATAAGGAGAGCAGATCACCATGTGTTATTTTCCTACTGCCTCACCCATTCCCCCGCTGTCAGCATTCAAAGCTGTGCTGAAATACACAGTCTGCTGTACTTTGCTAAAATAATGGAGAGGAAGCCTGTGTGCATGTACCTCAGTCCTGACAATGTATTTCAGTGCAGCTTTAAATGCTGATTGGTGGGCAATAATAAAAAGAAATAAAATTAAAGACAGCAATCTGGAATCCTTATCTGTAGTACTACTCATTTATAACAGCAGATAATAGTCCAAAATTGTGGTGACCGATTTCCTTTAAAGGTATGTCCAAAAAAGAAATTTGGGGAACTTGTTAATACCCAAAATCACATTTAATATTTGTCAACTTGTACATAATTGGTGAAAATCCCATGGAATAATAGGCAATTGGTACTGCAGTGTCATTGGAAACAATGCAAATTAAAGTTTTTTTTTCTAAAATCTGAAAACATTGGTCCAAGGGAAAATGGAAATGGCACAAAATAATATAAGATCCACGACTCAGCTAATAAATCTCTCGCAATTCAGTGCTTCCTGCTGGTCTTGTGCTACAGTAATGACGGAGCAGTACACTGCTGAGGCCGGTGATAGGCTGCAGTTGTCCCGTTGGCTGTCTAAGACATCATTGTTGTAGCACCACAAAGATGATGTGTGGGGGATTTATTAGGTGAGTAATGGGTCTTTTATTATTTTATGATATTCTTCATCATGATGACAAAGAAGGGAACCATATTCCTGCATCTACATAAACCTTACATACTTGGAGCCTTGAAAGGTTTGTCAAGAAAAGGTCATTCAAGAATTTGGGGGGAGATTCACAAGGAATGGACTGTGCTTTAAAGTGGTTGTCTGAGTTTTTTTTTTTGTCCTTTGTATGTTTCTAACAAATGTAAAGGCTTTACCATGCACTTACTGCATATACAGTTGCTGCTTTCTCAGATTTCACTGAGGGTCAAATGACCTGTGATGTCAGCTTCTCTCCCTAGTCTGATGATGTTTCGTGCACAAGCCTGAGAGAGCAGATATGCGTCTGTACACGAGACATCACTGTGCTGGCCACGTCCCCCTGTACTGCCGTCTGTTATCTCCCTGGATTCTTTAGGAAAAACTTCACCCGTTCAGCAGCACAGACTGAGGGCTGAAGGCTTTACTGAGTAGCTGCAGGCAGTGAAGAGACAAATGCTGGGCACAGGAGCTGACAGACTAGAGGAGTTCTGCAGAGCATTGCACAAGAACAGGTAGGGGGAAGATCCCTGTGTGTATCAGCAGTGTCATTGTACAGCTGGGACTTGTAGTAATACACATACAACATGCTGCTGAGTATCCCAGCAGGCGGACATGTCACTCCGGGGAGCACTTGTATTCACTCCCTTTGCAGAGCAGGGGAGGGGCAGAGATTGTTGTTATTGCAGGTAAACAAAGGGCCAGAAGAGAACCAGGGAAATGAGGAAATATTATTTTTTTGCCTAAAACTTGCTAAGCTTAGTTATATATTGCTGCCCATCAGATTTACAGTGCTATATTTTTTTTTTTCATAACTCGGACAACCACTTTAAGAGCCACCACATATAGACGTATCCAGAATATAGGCTACAAAAGTCGCATTCCTTTTGTCAAGCCACTTATGACCCAGGACCCACGTCCGGGGTAAGTAGAAAAAGGACTGTACTGTGGCTAAGTCGTCCAAAGTCCTCTTTTCAGATGAAATAAAATTTAGCATTTCAATTGGAAATCAAGGTCCCAGAGTCTAAAGAAAGAGTGAAGATGCACAATCCAAGTTACCTGAGGTCCAGTGTGACGTTTCCACAGTCAGTGATGGTTTGGGGAGCCATGTCATCTGCTGGTGTTGGTCCACTGTTTTATATTGAGTCCAAAGTCAGCACAGCCATCTGTCAGGAAAGTTTAGAGCACTTCATGCTTCCCTCTGCTGACAACTTGCTTTATGGAGATGATGATTTCATTTTCCAGCAGGACTTGGCACTTGCCCATACTGTCAAAAGTACCAATACCTGGTGTAATAGCCATAGGATCACTGTGATTGCCCAGCGAACTCACTTGATCTAAGCCCCATAGAGAATGCATATCTAAAATTGTCAGGCGGAAGATAAGAGATGCCAAACCCAACAATGCAGAAAAGTTGAAGGCTGCTATCAAGGCAACCTGGGCTTCTATGACAACTCAGCAGTTCCACAGGCTGATCGCCTCCATGCCAGGCTGCATTGAGGCATTCATTCATGCAAAAGGAGATCCGACCAAGTATTTAGTGCATATACTGTACACACTTTTCAGTAGGCCAACATTTCTGTATTGAAAATCATTTTTTAATTGGTCTTATATAAAATCGAATTTTCTGAAATATTGACATTTGGATTGTTACTAGCTGTAAGCCATAGTCATCAACATTAAAAGAAATAAACACTTAAAATAAATCCCTCTGTATGTAATGAATCTATAGACTATATGAGTTTTACTTTTTGAATTGAATTACTGAAATAAATTAACCTTTCGATGATATTCTGATATATTGAGATGCACCTGTACATTAATATTTTTACACTTAAAGTTCTGAACTCACAGTTTACTTTCATTAACTTGATCTCTGATGAATAAAAATTAGAAAACATTTCTGTAAGATGTTCAGCCTGTAAACTGTCAGCTGGTCCTATGATTAGGGCATCAAGTATGATACAACCCTACAAATATCAGTTACCCAGGCCTCCATGAATTGTTGAAATATGCCTGGCTATACTGAAACTAACGCTGGGTTCACACCTGAGCGTTCGCGATGTCGCGCTCTGTATGTGCGATTGTACCGGCGCATACAGAGACAAGCGAACGCCCATTGTCGCACGTTCCCGAAAGTCTATGTACGGGAACGCGCGACAAGACGCCCCAAAGAAGCTCATGTACTTCTTGGGGCGTCGGGCGTTTTACAGCGCGGTCGTACGCGCTGTAAAACGCCCAGGTGAGAACCATTCCCATAGGGAAGCATTGGTTTCTCCTTGTTGAGCGTTTTAAAACGCTCAGGTGTGAACCCAGCCTAAAGGTGCTTAGCTCTAAATGCATCTTAGTATGCGATAACATCTGAGCATCTGGTATTATCTACCAGCAGTTTTATAAATATTATACTTGAACAAGATCAAGGCCAATGGATACAAATATACAAGTACGTTTTTTTTAGGCTCCAATCTTCATCTTTGGGGGTATTCCTTATTAATTCTGTTTGTAGAGTTTCAAACTTGTGACATGGACACTTCTTGGGTCAGGTTTTTCCTGATAGACCTTTTTGATTGCGCCTACACTGTAAAGGGTAAAGTCCCATTTTATGTCTTATCTAGAACACTTAGATTATATTTTCCCATTAGTTCAATTGCCTTACTTATGTGGTTCCCAAAACTTCACAGAGGCCAAACTACTGCAGGTGGATTCTGAAGAAAAATGTATTTAATAATTTTGATTTCATTCTAGAAAATTCTACACCAGTGTCAAAGTCCACTTGCCATTCATGATGAACACTAATGACAGTTTTGGCAGTGATTTCAGGATATTTTTTGCCCATCCTGTTGACATTCTGGATGTAATAAAATTGTTTTGAACTCTGTGTCGTAAAAGGCTTTTGTAGCTGTTCGAGTGATTCTTTGCATGAATCATACTGTATCTCTTAAATAATCTTCACTTTACAAAATGTGTTTTTTTTTATGACAAAAGTTATATCTGAAGCCCTGAACATGGCATACTGTCCTGCACAAGGTCTAAACAAGGGTTTATTTTTTTTATACTGGTGATAAACATTACTATTTAGCTGATCTTTTTTTAATTTTGATGTCAGTTCATTGTCTGCATTTCTTCTATTGTTTACCTGTATTCCCCAGACATGGGATACTTCCAAAATAACTTTTGTAAGGATCAATGTTAATACCCAAACATTTTCCACACCACCATGCATATGGTGCCCAAAACTAGTGCTCTCAAAGACTTATTGAGATGTATTCTCTTAAGAGTCCATTGCATGGGATGAAAAACAGGGACATATTAATTTGGTCAAGATAAAGCGATCGAGTTAACGACTTTACTGAAAAAGACCCTATTGGCCCTGAAAACTTGGGCACCTGGAGCTTCTTTAGTTCATCAGAGATACTGATTAATTAGAGATACTTGGGCACGGTAATGTTGGCAATGTATGATTGTATTATTTGGGACTTATTGTATATGGTAGCACATTCATAGTCGCAGGTGCACCTCCATAAAGCTAGCATGCAGAAAGCAGACAAAAAAATGTATGGCAGCACAACATTACACATACAAACAATAAAACTGGGGAATAGGGATTATTCTGAATTAAATTGGTATTATACCTACTATACATGAAAAAATTGAGCTTCTGTGTAATGTTGTGCTGCCATAGGTTTTTTTGTCTGCTTTCTGTATGCTAGCTTTATGGATGTGAACCTGTGACTATGAATGTGCTAGTCTAAATTTTCTTGTAGTATACAGTATATTGAGGGTGACTGCCTCTTTTAGATTGCTCACTCCCCGCCCATCTGCCCAGGGCTTCTGTGCAGAGTATAAGGCTAGGTCTACACGACGACATTTGTCGCGCGACATTTTGTTGCACCAATGTTGTGCGACAATTTTTATAATGGCAGTCTATGGTGTCGCACTGCAACATGCGACATGCTGCGACTGCGACACGACAGTCGCAGAAAATCCATTCAAGATGGATTTTTCTGCAACTGTTGCGTCGCAGTTGCAGCATGTTGCATGTTGCAGTGCGACACCATAGACTGCCATTATAAAAATTGTCGCGCGACATTAGTGCAACAAAATGTCGCGCGACAACTGTTGCGCCCTATCTGTCGCGCAACTTTTTGTCGCGCGACAAATGTCGTCGTGTAGACCTAGCCTAAATGTAGCTGGTTCCTACACTGCCCTGAACATTGTAGGCTTAGGTCAAGCCCAGGAGAGACCGTTCTGTTAGAGTTAGGTACCCCTCTGCAGAAGCCACGACACACGTTTGATCAAAAATGTGCACAAAGAGCGTCTCTTTTTTTAATGTAAAGTAGGTATAATACCACTTTAATTCAGAATAATCCCTACTCTCCAGTTTTATTGTTTTTGTGTGTAATGTTGTGCTGCCATACTTTTTTTGTCTGCTTTCTGTATGCTAGCTTTATGGATGAGCACCTGCGACTAGGATTGTGCTAGTCTAAATTTTCTTGTAGTAAAACCAGATACTGTAATAGAGATGTCACCTTTCATAGAAATCCTCCCTGTGATCATAATGAGATGACTGCTGAAAAGTGAGGAACAGTGGTTGATTAGAAAACTTCAAGAGTCCATTAGTATTTTTTTATTATAATATTAATAAAGTGACATGGGAAATTAGAAAACAAATTGCCAACATTTTTTACATAAATATTTAAAGGGAACCTGTGACCATTAAAAAGGAAAGGAATCTGCAGGCAGCATGTTACAGAGTAAAATCCCCCAACGCATAGTTACTTTGGTGATCCCCACCGGTCCTGCAGAGATGACATCACATACATCATTCAAGACTGCTGCCGCCAATCACTAGCCTCAACAATAATTCTTGCATATACGGCAAATGAGTGATTAGTGGCTGCACCAGTCATGTGAATGATGTTTGTGATACCATCACTGCAGAACCAACCATGACCCCCAGAGTGGTGGAGTTATAATGACCAGGTGCTCAACACATTGGTAATAATTTTTAGCATTTTTTTATACCATTTCCTTCTCTTTGGCAACTTTCCTAAAAAAACCTTTAAGTCTGTTTGATGGTTGATTACTTTTAATATAATATTGCAGTTCCCCGGGCCAGGCTTTCGTGGTGATAATTTGACTTTACTAATGTGACATAATTATGTGTTTTGTTAATAAAATGCTAAACAATGTGCCAAATGTAAGATTCCCAAAATCAAAAGTAAACATGGTCTACTGTCTTTCCTATAAAACTAAAAATCAGAGAATTTAAAAAATATTGTCAAAGCTCCTCCAGTGCAGGCAGACATTTATCATTCATTCTGCATAAAATACATGCCCTATAAAACAGAATACTGCTGTCTCATATGCTGAAATCACACAGAATCAGGGGCAGATTGGGAACATTAAGTGGCCCTGGAAACCTAAATGTGGCCCTATGTTATAGGTGGGTCCAAATTGACAGAAGGTGGGGCACCACATGTAGGCAGGGCCAGCACAAGTAGGCAGGAACAACAGAAGTGGGTGAACCACCCCTGCAGAACCAAATACCACAGTGCAGCACAAAATACCACCACCCTCGCCGCAGTATTCAAGTGTATCACTGTCCTGAGGATGGCGATACAGTTGAATACAGGCAGACACTAGCAGCCACTGGCAGGTGTATAAGTACCTGGTGCTCCTATATGAATTAACGCTGAGACCATCAGATCGTTATGAACCTGGCCCGGTGGCTGTGAGTAGGGCTCATGCGGGCCCTTGGGTATTGGCTCACTGGTAAAATTTCCTGTAGGGTTTATGGCCAGACCTACCCGCACAGAATGGATGCTTATCATATCAGTAAAAAATTATCAATGTCCTCAATTTGCACCCAACAATTTTTTTTACCACCATGTACAGATGCCACATAGTTGTCTGGCTTAAAACCTTAAAGGGAATCTGTCACCAGTTTAATGCTGCCCTATCTGGTGACAGACACCCTGTGCAAAATGCTGGGTCATGTTGAATCGATCAATTCTTTTTTGCTAAAACCAGCATTGATCAGTAGTGATGGCCAGTTTGCAGTGTTCGCCGATGAACACATGCCATCTGCCATCTTTATTCCCAAGCCAGGCGATGCAGAGATAAGTCCTTACCTGTGCCTGCGCCGCAAGCCGCTCTGAAACACATGCGATCACCGGGAGCAGGCAGTTCCGAGAACAGCCCGATGAAGGCTGTTCTCGGAACTGCCTGCTCCTGGTGACCGCATGTGTTTCAGAGCGCAGGTAAGGACTTACCTCTGCATCGCCGGGCTTGGGAATAAAGATGGCAGATAGCATGTGTTCGTCGGCGAACACTGCGAACTGGCCATCACTTTTGATCAGCTCCAGCACAAGCCAAGTTCACTTAACCACCTCCCGACCGCTGTACGCGTATATGCGTCCGGGAGGTGGTTGCTTTATTCCTCCTGGACGCATATACGCGTCTTCTCGCGAGACGCAAGATTTCCTGTGAACGCGCACGCACAGGCGCGCGCGCTCACAGGAACGGAAGGTAAGCGAGTGGATCTCCAGCCTGCCAGCGGCGATCGCTCGCTGGCAGGCTGGAGATCCGAATTTTTTAACCCCTAACAGGTATATTAGACGCTGTTTTCATAACAGCGTCTAATATACCTCCTACCTGGTCCTCTGGTGGTCCCTTTTGTTAGGATCGACCACCAGAGGACTCAGGTAGGTCAGTACAGTCCCACCAAACACCACACTACACTACACTACACCCCCCCGTCACTTATTAACCCCTTATAAACCCCTGATCACCCATGATCATCCCATATAAACTCCCTGATCACCCCCCTGTCATTGATCACCGCCCTGTCATTGATCACCTCCCTGTCAGGCTCCGTTCAGACGTCCGCATGATTTTTACGGATCCGATCCATGTATCCATGTATCCGTAAAAATCATGCGGACGTCTGAATGGAGCCTTACAGGGGGGTGATCAATGACAGGCGGGTGATCACCCATATACACTCCCTGATCACCCCCTGTCATTGATCACCCCCCTGTAAGGCTCCATTCAGACGTCCGCATGATTTTTACGGATCCGATCCATGTATCCATGGATCCGTAAAAATCATGCGGACGTCTGAATGGAGCCTTACAGGGGGGGTGATCAGTGACAGGGGGGTGATCACCCTGATCACCCCCTGTCATTGATAACCCCCCTGTAAGGCTCCATTCAGACGTCCGCATGCGTTTTGTGGATCCGATCCATGTATCCATGGATCCGTAAAAAATCATGCGGATGTCTGAATGGAGCCTTACAGGGGGGGTGATCAGTGACAGGGGGGTGATCACCCTGATTACCCTGATCACCCCCTGTCATTGATAACCCCCCTGTAAGGCTCCATTCAGACGTCCGCATGCGTTCTGTGGATCCGATCCATGTATCCATGGATCCGTAAAAAATCATGCGGATGTCTGAATGGAGCCTTACAGGGGGGGTGATCAGTGACAGGGGGGTGATCACCCTGATTACCCTGATCACCCCCTGTCATTGATAACCCCCCTGTAAGGCTCCATTCAGACGTCCGCATGCGTTCTGTGGATCCGATCCATGTATCCATGGATCCGTAAAAAATCATGCGGATGTCTGAATGGAGCCTTACAGGGGGGGTGATCACCCTGATCACCCCCTGTCATTGATAACCCCCCTGTAAGGCTCCATTCAGACGTCCGCATGCGTTCTGTGGATCCGATCCATGTATCCATGGATCCGTAAAAAATCATGCGGATGTCTGAATGGAGCCTTACCAGGGGGGGAGTGATCAATGACAGGGGGGTGATCAATGACAGGGGGGTGATCAGGGAGTCTATATGGGTGATCACCCCCCTGTCATTGATCACCCCCCTGTCATTGATCACTCCCCCCCCTGGTAAGGCTCCATTCAGACATTTTTTTGGGCACAAGTTAGCGGAAATTTTTTGTTTGTTTTTGTTTTTGTTTTTTCTTACAAAGTCTCATATTCCACTAACTTGTGTCAAAAAATAAAATCTCACATGGACGCACCATACCCCTCACGGAATCCAAATGCGTAAACATTTTTAGACATTTATATTCCAGACTTCTTCTCACGCTTTAGGGCCCCTAAAAAGCCAGGGCAGTATAAATACCCCACATGTGACCCCATTTCGGAAAGAAGACACCCCAAGGTATTCCGTGAGGGGCATATTGAGTCCATGAAAGATTGAAATTTTTGTCCTAAGTTAGCGGAAAGTGAGACTTTGTGAGAAAAAAAACAAAAAAAAATCAATATCCGCTAACTTATGCAAAAAAAATAAAAAATTCTAGGAACTCGCCATGCCCCTCATTGAATACCTTGGGGTGTCTTCTTTCCAAAGTGGGGTCACATGTGGGGTATTTATACTGCCCTGGCTTTTTAGGGGCCCGAAAGTGTGAGAAGAAGTCTGGGATCCAAATGTCTAAAAATGCCCTCCTAAAAGGAATTTGGGCCCCTTTGCGCATCTAGGCTGCAAAAAAGTGTCACACATGTGGTATCGCCGTACTCAGGAGAAGTTGGGGAATGTGTTTTGGGGTGTCATTTTACATTTACCCATGCTGGGTGAGAAAAATATCTTGGTCAAATGCCAACTTTGTATAAAAAAATGGGAAAAGTTGTCTTTTGCCAAGATATTTCTCTCACCCAGCATGGGTATATGTAAAATGACCCCCCAAAACACATTGCCCAACTTCTCCTGAGTACGGCGATACCACATGTGTGACACTTTTTTGCAGCCAAGGTGGGCAAAGGGGCACCTTTCGGATTTCGCAGGCCATTTTTTACACATTTTGATTGCAAGGTACTTCTTACACATTTGGGCCCCTAAATTGCCAGGGCAGTATAACTACGCCACAAGTGACCCCATTTTGGAAAGAAGACACCCCAAGGTATTCTGTGGGGGGCACGGCGAGTTCCTAGAATTTTTTATTTTTTGTCACAATTTAGCGGAAAATGATGATTTTTCTTTTTTTTTCCTTACAAAGTCTCATATTCCACTAACTTGCGACAAAAAATAAAAAATTCTAGGAACTCGCCATGCCCCTCACGGAATACCTTGGGGTGTCTTCTTTCCAAAATGGGGTCATTTGTGGGGTAGTTATACTGCCTTGGCAATTTAGGGGCCCAAATGTGTGAGAAGAACTTTGCAATCAAAATGTGTAAAAAATGCCCTGCAAAATCCGAAAGGTGCACTTTGGAATATGTGCCCCTTTGCCCACCTTGGCAGCAAAAAAGTGTGACACATCTGGTATCGCCGTACTCAGGAGAAGTTGGGCAATGTGTTTTGGGGTGTCATTTTACATATACCCATGCTGGGTGAGAAAAATATCTTGGTCAAATGCCAACTTTGTATAAAAAAATGGGAAAAGTTGTCTTTTGCCAAGATATTTCTCTCACCCAGCATGGGTATATGTAAAATGACACCCCAAAACACATTCCCCAACTTCTCCTGAGTACGGCGATACCAGATGTGTGACACTTTCTTGATGCCAAGGTGGGCAAAGGGGCACATATTCCAAAGTGCACCTTTCGGATTTCACCGGTCATTTTTTACAGATTTTGATTGCAAAGTACTTCTCACACATATGGGCCCCTAAATTGCCAGGGCAGTATAACTACGCCACAAGTGACCCCATTTTGGAAAGAAGACACCCCAAGGTATTCCGTGAGGGGCATGGCGAGTTCCTAGAATTTTTTATTTTTTGTCGCAAGTTAGTGGAATATGAGACTTTGTAAGGAAAAAAGAGAAAAAAAAAAAATCATTATTTTCCGCTAACTTGTGACAAAAAATAAAAAATTCTAGGAACTCGCCATGCCCCTCACGGAATACCTTGGGGTGTCTTCTTTCCAAAATGGGGTCACTTGTGGCGTAGTTATACTGCCCTGGCAATTTAGGGGCCCAAATGTGTGAGAAGAACTTTGCAATCAAAATGTGTAAAAAATGCCCTGCAAAATCTGAAAGGTGCACTTTGGAATATGTGCCCCTTTGCCCACCTTGGCAGCAAAAAAGTGTGACACATCTGGTATCGCCGTACTCAGGAGAAGTTGGGGAATGTGTTTTGGGGTGTCATTTTACATATACCCATGCTGGGTGAGAAAAATATCTTGGTCAAATGCCAACTTTGTATAAAAAAATGGGAAAAGTTGTCTTTTGCCAAGATATTTCTCTCACCCAGCATGGGTATATGTAAAATGACACCCCAAAACACATTGCCCAACTTCTCCTGAGTACGGCGATACCAGATGTGTGACACTTTTTTGATGCCAAGGTGGGCAAAGGGGCACATATTCCAAAGTGCACCTTTCGGATTTCACCGGTCATTTTTTACAGATTTTGATTGCAAAGTACTTCTCACACATATGGGCCCCTAAATTGCCAGGGCAGTATAACTACGGCACAAGTGACCCCATTTTGGAAAGAAGACACCCCAAGGTATTCCGTAAGGGGTATGGCGAGTTCCTAGAATTTTTTATTTTTTGTCGCAAGTTAGTGGAATATGAGACTTTGTAAGGAAAAAAGAGAAAAAAAAAATCATCATTTTCCGCTAACTTGTGACAAAAAATAAAAAATTCTAGGAACTCGCCATGCCCCTCACGGAATACCTTGGGGTGTCTTCTTTCCAAAATGGGGTCACTTGTGGCGTAGTTATACTGCCCTGGCAATTTAGGGGCCCATATGTGTGAGAAGTACTTTGCAATCAAAATCTGTAAAAAATGACCGGTGAAATCCGAAAGGTGCACTTTGGAATATGTGCCCCTTTGCCCACCTTGGCATCAAAAAAGTGTCACACATCTGGTATCGCCGTACTCAGGAGAAGTTGGGCAATGTGTTTTGGGGTGTCATTTTACATATACCCATGCTGGGTGAGAGAAATATCTTGGCAAAAGACAACTTTTCCCATTTTTTTATACAAAGTTGGCATTTGACCAAGATATTTTTCTCACCCAGCATGGGTATATGTAAAATGACACCCCAAAACACATTCCCCAACTTCTCCTGAGTACGGCGATACCAGATGTGTCACACTTTTTTGCTGCCAAGGTGGGCAAAGGGGCGCATATTCCAAAGTGCACCTTTCGGATTTCACCGGTCATTTTTTACACATTTTGATTGCAAAGTTCTTCTCACACATTTGGGCCCCTAAATTGCCAGGGCAGTATAACTACCCCACAAGTGACCCCATTTTGGAAAGAAGACACCCCAAGGTATTCTGTGAGGGGCATAGTGAGTTCCTAGAATTTTTTTTTTTTTGTCGCAAGTTAGTGGAATATGAGACTTTGTAAGAAAAAAAAAAATTAAAAAAAAATCATCATCATATTCCGCTAACTTGTGACAAAAAATAAAAAGTTCGATGAACTCACTATGCCCATCAGCGAATACCTTAGGGTGTCTACTTTCCGAAATGGGGTCATTTGTGGGGGTTTTCTACTGTTTGGGCATTGTAGAACCTCAGGAAACATGACAGGTGCTCAGAAAGTCAGAGCTGTTTCAAAAAGCGGAAATTCACATTTTTGTACCATAGTTTGTAAATGCTATAACTTTTACCCAAACCATTTTTTTTTTGCCCAAACATTTTTTTTATCAAAGACATGTAGAACAATAAATTTGGCGAAAAATTTATATATGGATGTCGTTTTTTTTTGCAAAATTTTACAGCTGAAAGTGAAAAATGTCATTTTTTTGCAAAAAAATCGTTACATTTTGATTAATAACAAAAAAAGTAAAAATGCCAGCAGCAATGAAATACCACCAAATGAAAGCTCCATTAGTGAGAAGAAAAGGAGGTAAAATTCATTTGTATGGTAAGTTGCATGACCGAGCGATAAACGGTGAAAGTAGTGTAGTGCCGAAGTGTAAAAAGTGCTCTGGTCATGAAGGGGGTTTCACCTAGCGGGGCTGAAGTGGTTAAAGGGCTTGTGTCTTGAAACATATTCTACATTTTTAAAACCAGCACCTGAAATCAAAATGGCCAATTTGCAATTTTTTTCATCGTTCCAACTCCCCCCAAAAATTGAATGAAAAGTGATCAAAAGGTCAAACACACTCCAAAATGTTATTAAAAAAAAGTCACCCCGCAGAAATTGCGCCCTATTGAGTTCTGTAGATGTAACTATAAAAATGTTATGGGGGTCAGAATATGGCAATGCAAACAGAAATATATTTTTTTCAGTATTAAAACACATGAAAAACTATATAAATGTGGTATCACTGTAATCATACTGACCCATAGAATGAAGGTAATAAGGCACTTTTAACGCACAGGGAACGCTGTAAAAACAAAACCCATAAAACTGTGTCAGAATCGTGTTTTTTTCCAATTCCACCCATTTGGAATTTTTTTCAAGCTTCCTACTACATCGTATGTAATAGTAAATGGTGACATTAGAAAGCAAAAAATAAATAAAAAACAAGCCCTATATGAACAGAAAAATTAAAAGGTTATGACTCTGGGAAGGCAGGGAGTGGAAAACTAAAATGCAAAAATGGAAAACTGCCTGGAACTGAAAAGTGGATCTGTTGTTTAAGGTATTTTTTCAGACTAAGCTGCCATATGGGTATAAAATGAGGAATAGCACTATTTCTGCCCATTATATGACTTGTATCAGGCATTTTAGCAGATTATAACTCTGCAATCTGTCTGTAGTTCTAATTTATTTTCTAGGCTAGTGGATGGAGACTACCTGGGATGATGTCTCCCCATAGACCACACATGAAGAAACAGGAGATTCTCTGTTGCAAACCCCCATGAGCAGCAGCAGTAATGAAGAACATTACAAAACGAATGGTTCCTTCAAATATATCTGGCAATCTGGCTCAGTTTCAGGGAATGGAAGCTAGAATTGATCCCATAGTTTTCTATGGGATCGTTCATAATCACCTGGAGCATCCATTGTGATGACGGATGTCAACTAGCACCAGACAGAAAAATGCTAAATACTGTGCTTTTCTGTCCAGCACTTCCAGTCTAAAGACAGAGGACTTATGCACTAAAGTGCACATACATCGCATACATATAAATCTGCAAAATAACAACTGGCCAGACACAACTGATATAGGTGTACTCAGCCTGAGCATGTTAGCTATAAATCCAGCAATGAAGTTAGACAGTAAATCACTTACAAACCAGCAGCAGTCTCTCCATCAGTCCTACTGCCTCTGTCTTCTTCCCTTTTTCTCTAAGACCCGCACCCCTCTCCATAGACTTTTATGTAATCTAATTAGTCAGGGAGCTGTAACTGTAAGGAGCGGAGAAGAGTCTGATCAGTGCAGAAAGAAGCATCTTTCTTTAATATATATATTAGAAAGTTTCTTATAGTTGCCTGTGCTATTAATTTATAAATAAAATGAAACAATAGTTACGCTTTAAAGCAACACTTCATACCTAGGCACAAATACATTACTGAAATATTCACTTTCAAGAAAGAATTTGAGGATTATCCCAGTTAAGATGAAATCTTCCTGTAAGTGGAGCTAGACTATTTCATTACTGCTATGCTGCACAGCTTTCTGCTTATATATTCTCCCAGGCTTTAGGAGTGAGATGATAATTTAATCAGCCGTGAGTGAATAGATGGATGTCCTCTTAATTAGAATAACAATGTCATAATAATTTGCATTTATATGGTTCCTCTCATATTTGCACGCTGCCGCACACTGACAGCGGAATCATTTTACTGACAGGTCCCACAGGCAACCCTTAATGACTCGATTAACCCTTTCATCTCGCCCCATTTAAGCTGACCTGTCAGATCCAAAATCAATTGGCAAAACAGTACATCTCTATTTGCTTCCTCCATATTCAGAGCATGCGTTTCATCTTCTGCCCTCACCTACTTGAAGGAGTGAATCTATAGGAAGGTGTTTGGTTGCTCTGCAATAATAAGCATGAAAAGAGATAATGAAGGAATAAATTGCAAACAGTCACATTGCAGAACGTAACAAAGATGTATATGTTAGAAGTGACTGACAGTGTCAAGGTCACGCCTTTAACACCATGAAGTCCATCAGGCAACAAAAGACACCTCAGCACTATAATTCCCTGGTTTAGAGACCTATTGAGGGAATCTATGCAGCAGCTACTGGCGGAGGATCTCACAAGACTTTGCAATGTCCTGAAGTAAGAAAGGGATTAACAAAGCACAGTGGGGGGACATGTATTAACACAAGGGAAATTTGTGTTTTGACACATCCCTTCATTTGCTACTTGTAACTGTGTCAAATGTAACAAAGAGGTTCTTATGCCTGATAGGGATTGTTAGGAGAAGACCATACTGGCAGCGTTAGGCTAGTTTCACAATTGCGCTACAGTAATCCGGCAGGCTGTTCTGGCAGAGAGGAGCAGCCGCCCCGATTTCTCCAGATCCAGCATAGCCAGATAGTGCCTTGTGCCTGCTGACCCCATAGACTATATGGATGCCTTAACACACTGTTGATTTTGTTGCAGAATTTTCCACGATTGAAATGGGACTTGCAGAAATCCATGTGCTTGCCGCCCCCATTGAAATGGATGGAACTGATTTTCAGGCAAGCAAAATTCTGCAACAAAATCCACAGTGTGTGTAGGCACCCTATTGGGATCTGGTGGGAATCCAGCTGGGACATGGTCGGACACATATCACTGTATGCAATATTTTTTGTCTGGCCGAATCTCGGAATTTATGCTGGGGTGTGGTTGAAACCCCCCTCCAGTTCCCATTACAATCAATGGACATTGGCAGTGAACTAGACCGGTTCTGGAGAACTCTGGCACGCTATTCCTCTGCCGGAACAGGCTGTCAAATTACTTTAACACAAGTGCTAAAGTAGCGTTAGGCAGCACATCTTTTGTAAAAATGGTTAAAAAACTTGATGGACTTATGTCTTTTTTCACCTGTATTAAAGGGGTTGTCCCACAAAAAATATTCTACAGTTTTTAAACCAGCACCTGGATCTGAATTCTTTTGCAATTGCATGTAATTGAAAATTTAGCATAGCCACTGAGTTATTCAATAAAATCTAGCTGTTTAGCACCACTGGTTGTTTTTTTTTTTCTAATTTCTTTGACCTGCTCACTGAGATGGCCGCACATGCTCAGTTTCATCCTTTAACTGCCTCCTGAACTGTGATAGGGAGGGAATGGACACGCCTCCTGAGCTGTGATAGGGAGGGAATGGACACGCCCCCTTAGCTGCAGCAGAAAAGACACTCCCCTTGAGCTCTCAGCTTGATATAAATCTAGCAGAGCCATGAATGGGGAGATCTCTGGATCCATGTGAGGTACAGGGCTAGTTCTAGCTTTGTTAGAAAGAGATTATCATGCACTATATGATGTCTGATTAAATTTTTTTACATTAGTCATGGGATAATCCCTTTAACTATGTAACTATGATAACACTGACATAGTCTTGCTGCTCTCTAGTGCTATACTGCAGAGAGTTAACATTCTTCACATTCATCTAGGAAAGTATCATACATATTAAATAAAATATCAATAACCCAATACAAATAGAAACTTTAAGGAAATATCAGTTTTGAGAGAGTTGCTCCATAATACAGCCTTTACTGGCTAGGACTGGCTTAACATCTTACCAACAAATTAAAATTCTCCTGATGCAAGTAAATGTAGATGTTAATAAATTAATAATACTAAGTGTGAGATTCACACCACCACTTTATTTTGCAGAACAATGAAAACAACACTGCCGACACATAACTGAGACAAACGGAGCTGAACAGACTCCTCTGACTACAATGGAGACCGTTCAGTTTCCATTCTGGAACCATTTTTTTTTACCAGACAAAAAAGTCCTGCATTTATTCGTCTGGACTTTTCGACGTGAGACCTCGAGGCAGATGTGAACAAGCCCTAAAGCAAATTTAAATAGACAATTCCATCAAAATTGTTTCTCACAGATTAACAGCCTATGCTGTTAAATCACATATTAAAAGTTTAGATTGGTGGGGTCTGAGTGCTGAGACCCCCATTTTTTTAGTAAGACCATCACTGCAGCTGGGTGAGTGACTAAATTAGAGTATCACACATTACACTGATAAGCGCAATGGTCTTCTCTTGTGACCATTTTTATCTAGGCCTATCAAGAGAACAAGAGAGTTATCATAGTGTTATCCTACTTCTACACCTTGAAGGGGTTTTCCGAGATTTTCCTACTGATGACCTATCCTCAGGTGGGTTCACACTTCCTAATTTATTTATGCAATTTTTGGTTCTCCAGTTTCAGCATTAGACAGATTATGGGGGGAATTTATTATATTTTAAGTCAGTTTTGCTTCAGTCTGCGTTGGCATACTTTATGGCACATTTATGAAATGTCGCATGTTCTTTGATAAGTTTGTCTTAAACCTTTAAACACTTATATCTAGAAAATTTTATCCAGTTTTTCTACTCCACCTTCCTACTGAAGTGAGAGTGACTTAAAAAAAAAAAAGTCTCAATGATAAATTTAGAGTAAAATTCATTAACATAGCTACCAATGTCCACTTTTCTACCCACATTACAAAACTGAATTTTCGCTCAAGTGAGCCCAAAAAGGTCGCAAAAGACCTATTTTGCGACTTTTTGCAGCCAGAATTTTGGAATGAAGGAATGATAAATCAGGGCTTATGACTCTTCTCTCCATGTGCTTATTGAAGGTTTTTCAATTAAAAAATATCTGTCAGATCTTTAAATTGGGTCAATTAGGACAGGGAAATTACAAGAAAAATCCACTATTCCAAATGTTTGTTACAGTGTGGAACAAACGTTAAAAAATGTTTCCCCCTTCTGGCACAATCTGTATATTGATCTGCTGGGAGATAAATTTCGTTCTGTTTTCTGGAGATACAAAGGTTTAACACTGGTGTCACAATAATTTAGCAAGGGAAATATTTTAAGTTTCCAAACATTAGATATACAATTTTTATTAACTGAACATTTTTTAGGTATTTACACGTCTCATATAGACTTTGTTATTTGTAACGCACCTATTATGGATGATTTGAGCATGCAAAGGGGGGGTCGATCTTTCTATAAGAATACGATTGACCATACGATCTCTAAATTATCTTATAATTCTAGGAAACACTGGGGAAGGGATTTGCTCCCTGTTTCAGAATTAATCCGTTTCAATTATTCTGAACTCAGTATATTCAGTTTCACAAAACTTTAAAGGGGTTGTCCAACATTTTGTGTGTTAAATCTCTTTTTATTAAGTGATATTCAGAAAACCATATATATTGCATAAAACAAAAGAGACATTTTCTCACAATAAACAGCACTAACGTACAAAGGTTTATATATGATCCATGTCATGTTGTCCTGATATAATAAAAAAAGCTGTCAGTCTTCAAGAGGGGTGATGGTAAAAAGAAGCCTATAAAATACAAAGTAGCCATCAACTGACTGCTTCTGTATGTCTACCTCTGCAGTGCCAGTGAGATGTGAATCTAACAGGTGTTAAAAGCAATCAGAAATATAAAAACTGAAAAATAATTAGAAAAGTACCAATGTACTAGTTCTTCTAGTCGAAGAATTTGATTGACCTTATTGCCCTAGTATTGTGGGGTTGGAGGACTTTGATTCTGCCAGAACGTTGGGATTAATAACTTGGCTGCTGACAATAAGTGTGTGGGAAGATTGTGTTTCCGTGGTGTAAAAGAGGGAGACGGACACCACAGAAGAACCAACTGAGGGGTCAGTGTGAGTTTACTAGAACACACCTCGTTAATGCTGTCATCAAAAGCTTTCTCATAATCTTTGATCTTAGTTTAAAAGCGTTTTCTTGGATTTTAACACAGTGTGGAAAACAATGTGATCTGGAAAGTATAAAATATAGTTCTGGTCAGATAAAGCTATGCCAAGTTCTTCTTCCCATTTGGGTTGTATTACATTTTGATATTAATGGCCTAGTTTTAGGATAGGTCATCAACAACTGACCAGTGGGGGGGTCCGACTTCCAGCGCCCCTGCTGATCAGCTGAAGAGGCATTCAGATGAGTGCTGTGGTCTCCTCACAGCTCATTAAGCACAACCCTGAACATTGTATAGTGGCTCGGGCCCATTCACTTGAATGGGACTGAGGTAAGCTTAGGCCATGATCAATGTATGTGACGTCACGGGCCTATGAAGAGGCTGCAGTGCTTACCAGAGAGCCTTAGCCTCTTTAAACAAGTGATCAGCAGGTTGGACCACTACCAGTCATATTTTGATGACCTATAATGAGGATAGGCCATCAATATCAAAATTTTGGACAATTTCTTTTAATCCTAAAGTGACATGATGTATGATTTTGCAAGGCTTTATTATTGTCCTTCAGATTTATATTATTTTGGGTGAAGAGATTCATCAAGGTGTCATAACTTTGATTGGGTTGGGAGCTGATTATTTTCATATGTGTTCATGTGTATTGTCCGGTTAGTAGGCGGGTATGGAGACAAGTCTTATTAATTGTGAAGGCTAAAATGGGACATCAATTTGAATTAGATGCTATTTGTTGACCTTACTACAATCCCCAGTAATCTTGAGATGGTCAGGGTAATAGGTATTCAGCATAGCTCTGAATTACATAAGCAGATGTATAGACAGGAGAATATGACTAATTCACTGATAATAAGGCCTAAGAAGTATTATCTTGAGTTATGAGGAACCTTGTTTTCCTGAAATAATTTTTTTCATTGAGGTTTTTGTCTCTCCGCTCTCCACTCTCCTCTGGGAGGAAGGGATGGCTGCGTGGATAGGAGATTTAGGATTTTCACTTTTAATCTGTTGCAAAATAGGATCAAAAGAAAAAAAGATTAAAGGAGAAATTGCTCAAATATATTTTCTACAGTTAGTGCTCCTTTATGGGAATGAGCGAAATTGTGTTTTTTTTTAAGTTCGGCTGTAAAAGGTTCGGGTCATCTAAGAATTATCTAAGAATTCCGTTATGGATTCCACTACGACGGACCATAACGTATGGTCCATGGTAGCGGAATCCATAACAGAATTCTTAGATAACCCGAACCTTGTACGCCGAACTTGAAAACACAAGTTCGATCATCCCTAATGCCTTAAACATTATATTTTCCCAATAAGGGACACCATATGGCTTTTAGCAGAGTCAGTTTGACATGGGGAATCCTTGTTTTCTTGGCTTTCCACAGATGTAGTGATAATATGGTAAGGTTAACTTGCCACTGAACTCTGTTAACCCTTTCAATCATAATTATTGGCTTAACTGGCCATGTCTGATAATTTCTTTATTTGAAGGGGTTGCACAATTTAAAAATATAATTTCAATTTACCTTATTAGGGAATTCTGAGTTAATAGAGGTGGATCCCCTGTTCAGTATCTTCTTCTCTTGGCCAGAGTGGAGAGCAGTTACAAAGAGCATTATGGAGGGTTTACACGGCCCAACTTTCTGGCCGATTATCGGGAACGATTGCTACTACGAATGTTCATTCCCAATAATAGGCCCATGTAAAATGGGCAAACACTCATCGTTCATTGAGTAAAATGATCTTTCGTGCAGCTTCTGGGCAGCAGATCGTGCAGTGTGAACAGTGATCAATCAATCAATAGCAGGTAATCGTTGCATGTAATGACACTCTTCACCTCCACTGATGAGCAGACAATTAGGGCTCATGCACACAAACGTATTTTCTTTCCGTGTCCGTGCTGTTTTTTTCGTGGACCGTATGCAGAACCATTCATTTCAATGGGTGCGCAAAAAAAACGGAAGTTACTTCATTTGCATTCTCTTTCGGTATGTCCATTCCGGAAAAAAAATTGAATATGTCCAATAATTGTCCACATTACGGACAAGGATAGGATTGTTCTATTAGGGGCCAGCTGTTCTGTTCTGCAGAATATGGAATGCACATGGACACCATCCGTATTTTTTGCGGATGCGTGTTTTGTGGACCGCAAAATACATACGGTCGTGTGCATGAGACCTTATCGGGCATTGCAGGTAATCTGAACACTTACTGCCAGGCTTTCAGCGCAGATTACAGCTGATAGATAGGAGGGGGAATATTTTGCGATCAGCTTACTGTCAAGATCCCCTTCTAACAAAAAGGCATTGTCCAACGCAAAGGACCCCTTTAATACTACTCTACTTGCTTCTCCAGTAACTAGAAGCTCCTTATAGGTCACCTCTACATCAGCCAATCAATAAACTGCTGTAGTTCTTGCTACTGCTTATTGCCATGCTTTCTCCTTGTTAGTTGGAGAATAAATAGGAGAACATGTTATAGAACAATGCAAAAAAGACATAAGTAAAAGAAATTAAAACACAATGCCCTACATTTATTACTAAAATAGCATACAAAAGCACAGTCTAAAAGCAGAATGTAGAAAATCAGTGATTTATGTATACACATTTGCCATACTGAGTAGTATAACCTAGCAGATGAAAAAACAGACGGTGTAAAAGAAGGATTCATATAAGGAAAGGGATTCATAAAGGAGAAATAAGTATTTTTTTTCCTTCTTCATGGTATGCAAATCCACATACAAACGGAATGTTCTTTTAGCATCGGATTCACCAGTAAGACTGGAAAGTGGCCAACACTGTGACAACTATGCTACCTCTTCCAATATTGTAGCAAATTAAGCTTTGACTGGGAAAAGGAGACCAGAAGAAAAGCTCAGTGTGAGACTTTAGATGGTCTGGATGTGGGTCAACCCCAAGTGTGTATGCTTTACTGGCTCACTTCCGGAGCATACCCTCCTGAACGCAAGCTGCGAGAGCCGAATGGCAGACATGATTCAGGCACTTCAAACAACTCAGCTGTTTTATCTATGCTATGCTGATGTGGTCTGATCTATGTTTTTTTTCTTCCCCAATTGTTTTTCGTTTCTTGTTAATGATCTGCCTAATTTAAGAAGATACAGGCATAAAACACTGGTCTTTGATAAATTCGCCCCATGGCCTATTATTTCTCAAAATCAGATAAAACAATATATGTCTGTCAGCTCTTTAGAATATATTTAAGTAAATTTATATATTTATATATGATATATTTAAAATACATTTCCAAGAGTTTTTTTTCTTTTACTGATGACCTATCCTCTTTATAGGTCATCAGTATCTTATCGGTTGGGGTCTGTCTCCTGCGATCAGCTGTTTGAGAAGCCACTGGTGCTCACAGTAGCGCCGTGGCCTTTTCTAGCTTTTACTCACGTCACGTTTATCGGTCACATAGCCAAGGTGGAGCTCAGCCCCATTGAAGTGAATAGAGCTAAGCTGCGATACCAAGCACAGCCGCTCTACAATCTATGCGAACACCAGTGCCTTCTTAAACAAGAAATTTGCAGGGGTCCCGGGTGTCGGACCCCCACCAATAAGTAAAAACCTCTTTGAAAACACCTTTAAAGTAAAAATGTGCCCCACAGGAGGAATCAAATATTATAAGGGGTTCAGCCCTTTGTATATGTGAATGCAGTTTATTTTAATATAATATCAGAAAATTGGTATCAGAAATCAGTGGACCTGATGGCCATTTCTAGCAGCATAAATCATGCAGACATTTCCTTCCTATTGGGCAACGGGGTGTCACTGTTGACTAGTGATGGTTCTCATTAGAGCATGCGCTAGGCATCAATGCCTTGTGTAACTATAACTATCAAAAAGAGCGGGATTTGCATTAACCAGTCTTTGATCTTTTCATAGACCATTCAAACTGGCCAATAATTGTTACGTTCTCTTAGAAATGTGCAAATCATGATAATTAGCCGGTGTAAGGCCTCATTCACACATACATGGACCACGGCCCATGAAAACCCGGCTTACCATCCTTCTGAGTGCACGAGCACACGGCATTATTAGTTGCTATGACACCGCGCGATTCGTGCCCTCGCTCTACAGTAATACACTCGTATAGATCATACGGGTTTGTGATAACTGGCTCATTTAATCAAGCAGCTAATCAGCCAATGAATGAGCTCGTTCATCATCGGATCAGGATTATTGGTAGCACATCTTCCTGTGTAATCAAGGATGTGCTGCCGATAATGAATAGAACAGAATGAGGAAGGAACGTATCATTTCTCTCTCATTCAGTTTGCATCAGCCAGTGTAATCCGGCAGGTGCAAACTAGCGCTGATGAATGTGCTCTCATCCATCAGCACACACACTGCCCGTACATCGGGCAATGTAATACCACTGTTAGGCCCATGCATAATGCCTAATTACAGGGCAGCTTTACATGGTGCCAAAGTACATTTCTACATAGAGATGCATGTGGAATCTACTGCACCTCTACATGACTACGATTTCACATGTAAAGGCATACAGAGTTTATTTTTATTTTTAATCTCAGATTCTGTACAAATCCAACAGAAAAAAAAAAAAAAACTGCCATTCCTCATCATACAGATATATACCAAGGTATTTCTCCTGCAGAAGAATACTTGCATACTATGGCACCCGATGGAGAGTGTGCAGCAGCCCATATAGTGTGGATCATCAGTGAAAAGAAGCAGAAAGATGTCTCTTACCAATTCTGCACTTCAGCATCTAATGTATATATGTACACTTTGGGGTAGCCGGGCATGTGCAGTTGCTGCTTTCAAATCCGAATTTGAGCTTTGGCGCAGCGGTGCAGGACACAGATTGGCTAGCTGTCCGGCGCTGTCAATTATCAGGCAGGCAGGCCCTGCGCCTTTCAGCCTCATCCCCGCAGCACAACGGGCATGCAGCAACCGCTATGTGGGACATCGCCCAAACAACCCTTTACATTTTATAACCATACATTAATACTCTAGAGATGTATTGTTTTAATTATACTAATATGGAAAAGTTGGGTACCCTACAAAAGCTAGCTAGTGGCACAGTCTTTCAGCCGGCAGCTGACAATCAAGGAGTAATTAAGAACTAATCAAGAAGCAATTTGTTCCTGGAGAGTGAGAAAAGCTACAGCTTAATAAACATAACAGGAAGCAATCTACAAATCTATAGCTTCTAATATATTTAACAGCAGAATATCAGAAGGATATGTCCGCCATGCCACTGTAATATATGAAGAATACATTACCTGCAGGGCATAAACAAAAGTATGACATGGTTCCTCAGAACCAAGAAAGGATTTGCCCTGTGTTACATTGAAAATCACTCTTGGAATCAGTAGAAATTCCTAGATTACGTTGTCCCATGTAGTTGCTGTGGTATAGACAAGCCACAGCTGAAATGCAGCTCCTATGTGGCCAAAAGTCCTATGCAGGGTGTGAATGAAATAAAATGATAGCTGGATGATGATTGTTAATGGTTGTCTGGTTTTAGACCGTACTCTGGGTTTTGCCAGCATTTTGACTCTGATTTGGACGTGCAGCGGCTGTGCAGAAGGTGCTACATGGGACAGCACCATAAAAATTCATCCATGCTAAATAATTGAACATTGAATGTTTTTTTCGAGAGAAAGCACACATAGTAGGTATGTTATAGCTAAAGGAGCCACAGCAGTCGCAGTTGCAACTAGGCCCCTAAACCAGGAGCGCTCTTAAGTCACCTGCCAGGATGAGCACTCCTGAGTCATCCTGCCTGATCACAGTCACATGTGCAATTGGGCTCCTAAGCCTGAAGGGCCCAGCAGATCAGACATACCGTTCGTGAGTCACCCTGCCCGATCATAGAGAGAACTGTGTTGCCATAAAATTATAGCTGCACAGTCCTCACTATCTCCTCCCTGCCTACATCTCTAGAAACAGTGCAGAGTGAAAATAGGAATGTACAGTCTTGGCAAAGATGGTGTCTGGATAACCAGTGGGCACCAGCAGTGATCCTTACATGTATCCCTTCAGTGTCATAGACCACCAGGGATATTGGAATTAACCCCCTCACTGTCCTAGACCACCAGGCATATTGATATTATTCTCTTTACTGCCTCAAGCCACCAGTGATGCTGACATTAACCTTCACTTTACTAGGACCTGGATGCTCTCTAATACTATTTGCCTGGATTCTGCATGACACTGTATACCTGGCTGCTTTATAGGTAAGGCTTAGAGAAAACATTGACAGCGACACAGCTGAAAGTCATGTGCAGGCCACAACCGGCTATCAAGAAGAGAAGCTGCAAGGGAAAGTGGGCTGATAGCGCTAAACCTTTGCAAGGCCCATGAGCCTTTAGTGATGCCCCTGGGTATACAGTAGGTCAACAAACTGTTTCTGGAAGTTTGCTGGCACTTACAACTCAATATCTTCACACACTTCCACTGTGCCATTCATTGTAGATCAATATTCAGTGTTCGTTTGCTGTCAAAATGTATATCTGGACTTCTTGGTACAGACAAGAGGAAACAGATGGGACATAAGAGTCTTCTTAGGATTCATGCAGATGGTTGAATTATATATCGATGTGGTAAGAATCCAAAACAAATCAGCCATAGCATCCTATGGGCCTGTACTGTATACTTCCATGCCCCACTGATAATATATTAAGGCACACAGGATTTTACTTGCTGATTTTGTGATAATCGATGAGAAATCAACAAAATATATTCAGTATGAAGGCCCACACCATGCTACAGAATATCCCATAAAAGAGATACACTAAATGGACAAAAGTACTGCGACACCGCCTACAGGGGCTTTCATGACACCCCATTCTAAATCCATAAGCATTAATATGGAGTTGGTCCCCCCCTGGGGCACAGTTATGCGATGTTAATGCCAGAGGAGGTTTGGACTTTGCAGAGTGTTGCCAACTTATATGCACTATAAGGCCTCTTGCACACAACCGGATGGCTTTTTCAGTATTTTGCGGTCCGCAAAAAACACAAATGACGTCCGTGTGCATTCCGTTTTTTGCGGAACGGAACTGCTGGCCCCTGATAGAACAGTACTATCCTTGTCTATTATGCGGACAATAATAGGACATGTTCTATCTTTAACCAGAACGGAAAAACGGAAATACAGAAACAGAAGGCATACGGAGTACCTTCTGTTTTTTTTGCGGATCCATTGCAATGAATGGTTCCATATACGGTCCATATATGGAATGCAAAAAACAGAACGTAAACGGAAAAAAAGCATAAGGGCTCGTTCACACAAACTTTTTTTGCGTTCCGTATACGGACCGTTTTTTGCGTTCCGTATACGGTCCATATACGGAACCATTAATTTCAATGGTTCCACAAAAAAAAACAGAATGTACTCCGTATGCATTCTGTTTCCAGTATTTCTGTTTTTCCGTTCCGTTCAAAGATAGAACATGTCCTATTATTGCCCGCAAATCATGCTCAGTGGCTCTATTGAAGTCAATGGGTCCGCAAAAAAAATGGAACACATACGGAATGTACTCTGTATGTCTTCTGTATCCGTTCCATTTTTGCGCCATCTATTGAAAATTTTATGCCCAGCCCAATTTTTTCTATGTAATTCCTGTATACTGTATATGCTATACGTAAAAACGTAATGGAACCGGAAACACTACTGAAAAAAAATATATGAAAAACGGATCCGAAATAAACGTCCCGCAAAACACTGAAAAAGACATACGGTCGTGTGAACGAGCCCTAAGCCTCAGCACTCAGCGACTCTGCTCTGGTCTGCCACTTTATAGCTGAGTTGCTGCGATTCCTAAACACTTCCACATTGCAATAATACCACTCACAGTTAATTGTGGAATATCTAGAAGGGAATACATTTCACAAACTGATTTGTTGCAACGGTGGCATCCTGCTACAGGACCATGCTCAAATTCAGTGAGATCTTTAGAATGAGCCATTCTTTCACATATGTTTGGAAAGTCAGACTGCATGGCTAGGGGTCTGGATTTTATACACCTGTGGCAATGGGACTGAACGAAACACCTGAATTCAACGATTAAATGCGGTGTGTCCCAATACTTTTGTCCATATAGTGTATATTGAAATGACAAACAACGTCCAGTAGCTCTGTACTACCTGGGAACCATTAAGGTGTTCTGAGAGAAGGTCTTTTCATTAGCTGACGTCAGTAAATACCCAAATAGTGTCCTCTAGTGGTAAAGCATATGCTGACATGCGCTACCATGGTATTGTGTAAGCCTTGTTTTAGGTGTCACTCTTCAATTACTGTATATAAATGGTGCAGAACCATTTAATGGTAAATGCATAGGAAAGGCTAAAGTGAGTAATATAGTGAATACAGTATGTGTCAAATTTACATAAATTCAGAAGCGAGCAGTGACAACAAAGCTTTATGGTACAAGTTTTATCACAAGGGAATAACATTTTACTACAATTTAAATAATGACAAGCCAATGGTTAGAAAAATCTGAGTTCTAACTATACTACAATATTTAATCACAATAACACAAGAGTAAATTTAGGATGGGATTAGCCCTGGCCTACCTTCGGAGACAACCTGTATGCATTTGTGTTACGGACAGTGGGTGTGGATCCACTCTGATAACTAACCAGTTTAACTTTGGGCTAAACCTAAGGGCATTGTCTTAATGGTCCCCAGGTTTTCATCCCATATACAGGGATCTGTTTTTTGCTGCAGGGAACCAACCAGTACGCTACCTCCTAGAGTAGTCCTGGTATAGTGGGTGGCTGACCCAAGGGGGTCAGAGACACTGATATGAAGCACTAAGGGGTCAGGCAATACTCGTAGTCAGGAGACAAGCTGAGGTACAGTTTGTGCATATCCATAAGTCAAGTCTGAGGTCTGGGCAGACGTCAGTGGGTCAGAACAAAGAACTGACAATGGTCAGGGCAAGCAGCGTAGTTTCAGAATCGTAAGGCAGGCTGGGGTTCAGTACATGGTGTTATAGAAATATTAATATTAGAAATCTGCTCTCATCTGACTTTTTTGTGTAAGGAAAGGTAAAAATCTCAACCGCAGTCAGACAAAGGTGTTTTCATGTTTAGTTCTGCTGAGCAACTGCCCCTCCTTCACAGTCTGCTCACCTTTTATTTAGTCACAGTAACATTAGAAAGGGGCTGGCCAGTCACCCGACCACTTACTTCATGTAACAAGGATACAGGAAGTGATGACACAGGAAGATAAGAAAGTTAAGGTACTTGTCAAAGGACAGGGGAGGGCATCAACGTGGCTGGACAGTGCAATGCACACACCCCATCCCTGTATAAGGAAGGATGAGTCATGTCCATTGTCTGATCAGCCAGGTGGCCTTCCCATCCTCCATCATTGTCAGCATGGACCCCATTCAATACTGCTCAAAGTGACCAGTATCTAGTGAAGATCATTCTACTGGTTCTTATAGATTTGAGATTATCTACGAGACATTGCTACGCTATTGTCAGTATACGGTACGAGTATACCGACAAGGCAGATATGCATGTCTTAAAAGCAGATATGTATCCAGAAAGGTATAGCGAAGCCGTGTAGTAACGACTGGGTTTTTCAACAGGACAATGCTACAGTACACAATGCCCGCAGGACAAGGGACTTCTTCCAGGAGAATAACATCACTATTTTGGTCCATCCTGTGTGTTCCCCTGATCTAAATCCAATTGAGAACCTTTGGGGATGGATGGCAAGGGAAGTTTACAAAAATGGACAACAGTTCCAGGCAGTAGATGGCCTTCGTGCGGCCGTCTTCACCACTTGGAGAAATGTTCCCACTCACCTCATGGAAACGCTTGCATCAAGCATGCCGAAACGAATTTTGCAAGTGATAAACAATAACGGCGGAGCTACTCATTACTGAGTTCATGTTTGGAAGTTGGATTTCTGTTTTGGGGGGGTTTAGTTATTTTTTGGAGGTGTGTGTCACAAGCATGGTTATGGTCGTGACTCTTGGAACCGCATGCAGTTGTCTGCGGTTTGGTCTTGTTGTCAATCACAGGTGAGGGCTGTAGCATGTTACCTCACCTGTGGTTGCCGCTGGCAACATTATGTATGTGGTTGCACCTGGCAACCTGTCTTTGTAGGTGTGCCTTTTATATGTTTAGTGTGCACGAGGTTTGGGTGTGTGCACTGTGACATTTTTCCTTCACTTGTGGTTGTCTGTGGCAACGTGTTGTTTATGTACATGTGGTGGCAGTGTCTCGGCCTTTTGGCTGGCTCCCAGGACATGGTTGCCACGCATGTCGTTGCCGGCGGTAACAGCTGCTGTGTGATTGGTGCTTGTTCACTTCCCCTTTATGTGGCTGTTTTCCCATGCCTGGTGTAAGAAGGGTTAAATCTCTTCTGTGTGTGTGTGTGAACACTGGGTGTGTCTGTGTGGGTGTGGCTACTTGGGCCTATATAGCTTCTGTTGTGATTCAGAAGCTGAGGGGTACTCCAGCCTTGTAGTAAGCTGGAGGCACCCTTCTGGTCTCTAATACCATCTGCCAGTGAGGGCCACTCTTGTGGTCATAGATGTTTATACGTTAAGTTGATGTTGTATTCCTTTTGTTATTTAATGCAGCTATGGATCTGGGTTCCTGTGTGTGTGTGTTGGCTGTGTTCATTTAAGTATGGTGTGGACATCAGCGTGTCAGCACAGGGATCCAATCAGCAAGGCTGTGGCAGGTAGGTGGAACTAGTGCAGTTCACCTGCCATATCCATAGGTCTGTTTTTGTACCCCTTTTCCTTGCAGCTTGGCCAGTAAGACTCCTGTTTCTCCATGCCTAGGAGGAACAGGTCGTCTTACCCTGCTCCTAGTTCAGGGCCACCCTGAGGGCTAGCAGGGACTATTAGGTTCCGGTGTATGAGCCCTCCTACCATCAGGGTTGGCTCATACGGCTAGGAGTCAGGGTCAGTGTTAGGGACGCGTTAGGAGGTGACCTGCTCTCTAAATTCTGTCGTCCTGGCCAAGCAGCGACCAACATAATCTGGCAGCGCACGGCTGAGGGTTTTCCCCATCCTCAGCCGTGACAGAGTGGTCCTAAACTTTTGATCAGCTGAAAAACAGCCTCTCTCAGTTTATTCGTTGTTTTCATTAAATTGAATGCTCAAAAAATGTTTTGTCTCACTCCCATTTCTTCTTGTTGCATGTTGAAGCTCTACTTGGAACCTTGTTAAGATCCAGTCATGCTAAATATCATTTTTTTGCCATTTTTCAAGTGGTCTTAAACATTTGATCAGGACTGTATATCTGCTTGTTTTTGTTTGTTTTTTAAATTGAAAAAATATCACAACAGCAATGTGCTATCCCAGCTTATATGTAAGTTTGTTCATATAAGCAGATCCACACAACCCCCATGTTGTCTGTGAAAATGTTTAATTCTGCTGAACTTTGTGCTGGAAAAACAGGATTAAAGGGGTATTCTGGTTATGTGAAGTTATCCTATGGACAAGGGATAATTATCAAATTGCTAGAGGTCCTTCCTCTGGGACCCGCACCAATCAAGAGAGAGAGTGCAGCGCAACAGTGTGCTCATATACCAGCTAATTTTATATAAGGCAAAGTCTATGTAATATTCCAGGCTGACTGTATGAAAAAACATGAATTCCTAAGAAGTAAATTGTGACATACCCCATGATAAAACTATTAATACGGTTTTACCATAATAAACACTATTAGGCGGTATAAAGCTCTTTTGTAGCAGTAGCATACTGTTTACTTTACCATTAGCTCAGCTATGCCTGATTAAGCACACTGAATGCTATTTAACCTGTGCTCAGAAATCTCTCATTCATTAAAGTGACAGAAGCTGCTAACTCTTCCATAACTAAAAGGTTTATAAATCATATAAATCTACTCAAAACAATCTCCTAGCTTGGCCCGACTAGCAACATAATCTGTAAGAATTTTGGCAGGTTACAATTTATGTATATTGGCTCAAACAAACATATACACAGTAACAAGTGATCAGCAACAGAACTGTATCTGCAGTTGTTCATATTCATTGTAGTTTTGACATGTCCTAAGGATGGGTGCACATACATACACTATATGGACAAAAGTATTGGGACATCTACATATTACACTTATATTCAGTATATTGACACAATACATTGATGAAGGTCTACAGGATCATACAGAATAATATAACCCATAAAAAAAGATTACAAAATTGACAAAAGTACTGGGACACCTGCACATTACACCTACAGGAGCCTTCCTGATATACCATTCAAAATCCATAGGGATTCATTATGGAATTGGTCCCCATTGTAGATAAAATAGCTTCTACTCTTCTGGGAGGGCATTCTACAAAATGTTGCAGTATGTCTGCGGGAACTTCTGCCCATTCATCCAGAAGAGCATTTGAGAGGTTAGACACTGATGTTGGACTAGAGAGCCTGGCTTGCAGTCTCTGGTCTAGTTCATCGCAAAGGCTTTTGATGGGGTTGAAGTCAGAGCTCTGTGTGGGCCAGTCGTGTTCTTCCACACTAAATTCACCCAACCATGCCTTTATAGACCTTGCTTTGTGCGCTGGGGCACAGTCATGCTGGTACAGAAAAGGGCCTTCCCAAACTGTTTCCATACAGTTGGAATCATAAAATTGTTCAAAATGTCTTTGTATGCTGAAGCATTGAGATTTCCCTTTAATGAAACTAGGGATTCTTAGGCCAACCCCTAAAAAACAACCCCATAGAATTATCCCTCCTCTACCAAACTTGAGAGTTGGCATAATGCAGTCAGGCAGGTAACGTTCTTATGGCATTTGCCAAACTAAGGCCTATCAATCAAACTGCCAGATACAGAAGCATGATTCATTTTGCTCCAGAACATGTTTCCACTTCTCCAGAGTCCACCGGTGGCGTGCTTTACACCACTCCACTGCAACATGCTTAGCAATGTGCTTGGTGAAGCAGCTGATCGTTGTTGGAAGCCCATGCCATGACGTTCCCAATGCACAGTTGTGCTGATGTTAATGCCAGAGGAGGTTTGGACTATGCAGTTATTGCGCCAGCAGACTGTTGGTGTCTTTTATGCAATATGCGCCTCAGAACTAGACGACCCCACCCTGTAACTTTACATGGTCTCCACTTTGCAGCTAAGTGGCCGTGGCATCCACTTCCAACTTTGCAATAATACTGCTTACAGCTGATCGTAGAATATCTAGGAGTAGTGCTGGGCGATTGTGAAGAAAAAAAAAGTAACATCAATATTCTTGATATATTTTCTAATGATAACTTTATTTTTATTTTTCTCTCAGTGTAGCCATATGAGGCATAATTTTTTGTGGGACAAACTGGATTTAGTGGCACCTTTTTGGGGCACATATAACTTATCAATTAACTTTTATTATTTTTGGCGGGATCCTAATGGAAAACAAACTATTCTGGCATTGTTTTTTGCACTTTTACGAAGTTCTGGCTGCTGCATAACTAGCAAGTCATTACGATTACCGTAATACCAAATAACAATATTTCGTTTTTTTTGCACAATATTATCACATCTCAGGAAAAAAACTATAGTTTTTATATTGTCACATTCCAAGAGCCAGAACTTCATTTTTCTGCCAATGTAGCAGTAAATGGGCTTGTTTTTTGCAGGACAAGTTGAAGTTTTCATAGATACCATTCTATATGGGACTTATTGATTAACAATTCTATTATTTTTGTGTTCTGCTGTTCATGGGAGGTTTAAATAACATTATTTTTATTATATAGGTTGTGGAGAACACAGCGATACCATAGTTGCATGAATGCATTTTGTTCCCACTTTTACAAAAGACCTTTTTACCTTTTTTTAAGAAAAAAAGATTTTATAATATTTATTTTATTAACTGTACTTTGCATTGTTAATTTCTTTTAGTCCCACTAGCAGCCATCACTTATAAAATGCATTGGCATACAGTACCTTGTATACCAGTGGATTATATCCTATCATTGCATCAGTGACAGATTGCCTATTAGGCTGTGTCTGCGGCACAATCTAAGAGGCACATAGTTTACCTCTGTGTAACTGCCTAGATACCATGGTTGCTATTGACCTTGGCATCTAGGGAGTTAAACAGCCAGGATCGGAGTTATGCCTGTTCCGGACATTATACCGAGAGCTCTTCTTTTGTAAAAAGCGGAAAACGATTTTGTAACTTCCAATTTTTTAAATTCCGAATAAGCTTACAATTCTTATAGCAGGTTGGTTCATATGGACAATACAAATGACACTCTTGCCAGCCAGTGGATACTTATAGAAGTACTTAGTCATAGAAATCTGTGTAAAACTAATTTACAAGACAAAGCTGAAGGAAAACAGGGCAGACAAAATAATACCTGTCATACGACATTTATAGATTATTTAGAGTTTCCTATGAGAACAGTTTTTACTGGTTTGAACAATGTACATCATGATTGATTAATGTTGTACAAAGAAATATATTTGAAGAGCTAAACTGAAACACTGCGTAAAGCACTGTGCCAAGTCTGAGGAGGTGCTGCATGACACAGGGATTTAAAGAACATCACCAGTGTAGAACATCTGCCATGCATTGCTCCATTTAAAAGGGGTTCTCTGAGACTAGGAACCCCCTTTCATATTAACAGCCAGGGTGCAAGGGTTAAAAAAGGAGACTCACCTGTCACTAATGCTCTAGTTTCAGCTCTGATCGCCCTTCTTTTCCTCTTTGGCTCCCCATTGGACTGGAAGTGCGACTTGCCGTCTAAATTCATGTCACTGCTGCTGGCCAATCAATCGCCTTCATGGCGGCAGCAACCACATGCCGCACCTGTACACGTCACTGCTGGGGCCATCAGCAATGACATGCATATAGAAGGCATGTCACACTTCAAGTCCAGTGGGGAGCAAAAGAACCAAAGTGCCAGTCCTTTATTTTTAACTCCTGCATCCTGGCTGTATATATGATAAGGGGTTCATGATGGGGTTGCCAACCGTCCAGAAATTTCTGGACAGTCTGTAAAAATAGGTGACTTTTCCCTGTGTCCGTGATTGTTTTGAGGCTGGTGATACTTTGACTAGATTATTTTGGTGGTACTTTTCATCCTTTTACAGCTCACAGTAAATGCTGGTAATGAGTTCTTTACAGTATATTGAGCTATTTAGAGGGTGTCATTTATTAAACAGAAATACGCCAAATTAGGTGTATTTCTGGTACATATAGCAGCGCAAAGGTCCTTTGAGCTACAACCTGCGACTTCTCCCCGCTCACGCCAGGCCTAAAAAAGTGGGAGTGTTGTCTGCGGGGAAAGGGATGGGCCGACAGGCCCGTCTTATTTACCATTTTCTACACATGGTTTAGGTGTACAAAGGGGTCCGCCAAAGTTAAAAAGAGGCCGGCGCCTGTACATAACTCCGGCACATCCACCGCCAGGTATAAGGCTTATTAAGACCAGTGTCTAAAACGTGCCCCAAAGTCTTTATCATTCATTGCGGTCTTCCAATTTGCCAAATATCGTCTATCCGTGACTTGGGGATAACTTGTCCAGAAAAAAGAAAAATTATGGCTGGCAACCCAGGTTCCTGGTCTCATAGAACCCCTTTAAGACCTCCAATAGCCATACATAGTGCACAAGGTTTGCCCAGAATGTCCTATTAAGAACATTTGTCTGAATATCTTAACAACCCACAAATCAGCTAAGAAAATTCAAAGTGCATGGGGGACGAACGACCATACTAAATATCATTTGTCTCCAATGCTGTTTGCACCCCCTCCCCACGTGTAAAGGCCCATTAAAGGAGCGCCGGTTGACTTTTTATGACATCAGTTGGTGCTCATTAGGGTCCTGCATTGAACCATGGTCCCCAACACAAAGAGCACCTAAATTCACCCTGTGATCACCGGTTACAATCTTATCCAACTGAGCCAGTCATTCACCCTGCTGAGGCAGATAAATTCAGTGCTAATTGTAATTGGGTAATTATAATGTATAACCTCTTAATGATTGCAAAGCGCCTTATAAATAATTATTCACCTTATTATAACAGGACCTGAATGCAGTGATTAGATGAACTTTATTGTGTCACTGTTACTTAATTACTATTGTCGAATCGCTATTCTGGTGTTCATAAACATTTGTTTTACAAATTCCACTCATGGCTTTTACAGAGCTGAGCATAAAACGCTTTTCTTTTATTCCTTATCACCCATTCAATCAAATGTAACCTTGGGAGCTCACCAGCATGCAATTTAGCTTTCAAGCCAAATATTTCCAAATTACATTTTGTTTTATGTGAAAGAAATCTGCTTCTATCCAAAGCGCTCCGAGGTTCGACATGTGGGCTGGGAGCAGTTAAACTCATCCTGCCTGTAAAATGAAAATTATAACGCTGACATTTTTTCCTGCAATGATTTAATTGAAAGGTAAGAAGTAAAGGGCACCGAGATATGATCATTGTATGTAACCACAGTCGTGCTCGCTAGGGGCCATATTTACTAAGCAGTAATCAGCCACAACATCTCCTGCAGCCCATGGAAGTCAATGAGGCTTATCTAATGCCTTGCGGAGAATAAATGGCACAATGCAGTTGCTGTGACATACTTAATCTTACAGAAATTCGTCAAATATGTTAAAACTGAGAAAATAACTCAAAATGTGTAACACACACGGGTATTATTTATTTATTTATTTTATGCACTTATATAGCACTACTATATTCCGCAATGCTTTACAGACATTAGCATCCATCTCTGGAAGTCAGCTGACTGCAGGGAAGCAGTGAGAATTTGATATATATCGGCCACCTTCAGTTTTTCTTTAATTTCATTAAGGACTCAAGTTTCGCAGGATACAAAATCCAAACCATATTGTGCCAACTAATAAGAAAACGTGTTTTAAGATGGGTTCCATCAGAGGCATGCAACACAGCCATCCACTAAAGCAGCGGTCCCCAACCGCTGGGCTGCGGCCCAAGACCGAAACCTGGAAGATTGTTTGCCGGGCTGCTGACAACGCGATTGTGCTTTCGCCACAGTAATAGCAAATTACAGATCTGCAGCAGCAGCGCTTCACTTATCGCTGCCTGCTGTGGACTCTAACAGCCGGGTTGGTCCCGCCCCCATCAGCGCCGCGGTGGAAGAGAGGAGGGCTCCGTCACTTCAGGCAGCTCCGCCTCCTCCGGCACAGAAGCCTTTGGTCCTAGCTATTATGTAATCGTCAGGTCCCCGGGTTACTGTACAAGCTGCCGGGTATTAGTAGACCCAGATGAGCCCTGCAAGGAATGTCATGAGGCTGTATTGCAGCGTGCCGGCCTGCAGGGGATGCATGGGAGAGGTGCAGAGGATGTGAGTGATGGTGGTGGCAATGAGGTTGATCATAGTCATCATAGTGGCAATTCGATGCTCCAAAGCTCTCCAAGGCTTGGCGTGAAATGGTTGAAGGGGCGCAGCCATTCTTAGCTTCAGGGCACTCCCTGGATTTTGTGGTCTTCTGCCTGGAGGTGGCTGGGGTGCCCTTGATGTTAGGTGAGCAGCGGGATGTAAGGCAGAAGAACAGAAACCAGGGTATGAAGACCAATGACTAGTAAAATAAAGTCTCTTTTTTAATGAATGAATTATGGTGTTCCTAGTACCAATATTAGCAGTAGGCACAGTCCTCAAGTGTTTCACAGAGTAGGCTTTTCCAAAGGCTATGCATTGAAGATGGCTATGATGATGTCTCTCCCTGAGTCTCTTTCCAAAATAACCAAAGGCGTGCAATCACTCTCAATATTTCTCTGCAATGATCAACTGTCTCAGTAGTGTGGTGGGCGCTAGAGGCCATACAACCCAAACCACATGCAGTAAAGTCTACAGTCATATGCGTGCATTACCTTTACTGACTTTGTCCAAGCAGAGCCCTTAAACAGTCCTCAAACTTCTGCAATAATTCAACAGGGATGGCAGCTTTTACTCACAGGGATGGTGGTTTCCTGGAGAAGAATTATTTTTTGGCCCACTTGGCCGCAGCATACACAAGCCTGGTCTTCACTCTGGCTTGCTTACCAGAAGACTCACTAACCAGGGTGGCTTGGCCTACCATTACTGTAAAGGTTTTAGTAGCTAACATCAAAATGACATTAATGAAATTTATTTATTTTTTTCAAATTTTTCTGGATATAAACAATACAAAAATAAAAATGGCATAAAAATAAAGCCCCATGTATCACTGAAAAAAAATACTAAAAGATTTAAATACTTGAACAAAAAAAAGTATACCGTAGTTTTCAAAGCCAAATGTACTAAACAATGAAAATCTGTCTGGTCAGTAAAGGGGGTAAATTGCCCAGTTTTGAACTGGTTAAGATGGGAACCAAGGTACCAATGAATGGTACCTGTCAAAAAAAGCATTTTTTAAATATCTTACGACACAATTTGGCACACACAATAAATAGAAGAATTCTTATTTCGGATACATTTTTTCCCTGCCTAACCGCAGCCATAACTTTTTTTATTTTTCTATTAAAATTTATTTTTTTACACTTATATTAAATAAGTATAATTATACCTGCTCACCACTGCAATTGGAGATAGGTCACTTAATAGTAAAATGCGGACAACCCCTTTAATAGAGACCACGGCATCTGAAGGATTAAAGATCCATCATTATTGTTATCAGAAATCACGGATAATGCCTTCAGGTGTCTTCTGTGTAAAATAGCAGGCACCTGGTGGAGACTGTGCCCACTTTGCTTCTGAGAGTGGACTTCCGCTGTACATGTACGGCAGATGTCCTTAAGGAGTTAGTATACAATTCTACTTTTCACATTTCTGAATTTTACTTGAAGGTAGGGAAAGAATCTTCTAAGTGGCCCTTAGTTACAATATGCGTTATGTACAAAAGAGTATAGTGGAGTGGATACGAAGACTATTTTGTATAGTTTACAAACTTCTAAATAAAGTAGAAAAAAAATAAAAATAAAAAAACTTTAAAAATCAAACTATAGAACAATAGTCTACTATTAGTAATACAATGTGTGTCTCTAAAAATAGTCAGTACTCCACAGATTGATTGATTCTCTTATAAAACAAGGAAATTAGAGGAACACTTTTCACAAAACTCAGACTTTGGTATGCGTAGTGCATTGCCCGAGGGGGTGGGGCAACAGACAGGGATTCAAAGAATGTGATAATAAGTTTTATGTCATGCCCCTCCTTTCGGTTTTGAGTTTTTCAGAGTGCTCCTTTAAGGGTACTTTCATACTAGTGTTAAAGTTTTCCGGTATTGAGTTCTATCACAGGGGCTCAATACCGAAAAAAAAAGCATTCCGTTCAGTATGCATCAGGATGTCTGCAGTTCAGTCCATCTTACAGTATTTGCCCGGAAAAAATACCGCAGCATGCTGCAGTATTTTCTCCGGCCAAAATTCCGGAACACTTGCCGGAATGCCGGATCCGGCATTAATTTACATTGAAATGTATTAATGCCAGATCAGTACCAAGTGTTCCGGAAAACTGAATCCGGTTTCCCAATCTGTGCATGCGAAAATAAATAAATACCGGATCCGGTTTTCCAGATGACACCGGAGAGACAGATCCGGTGTTTCAATGCATTTATCAGCTGGATCCTGATATATCTGTTTGCATATGGATTTCCGGATTCGGCAGGCAGTTCCGGCAACTCAAGTGTGAAAGTACCCTAAAGGCCATGTACACCTTCGGAGGCAATTTATTTATGATTGCATGTCACTAATTTTTGGCTAAAAATCATTTTTTCAATTGGCCTTTATGAAAAATATTGAGCTGTTGTCACAAAGGGTTAACTGTATTTCTAGATGTGTAAATGGTACTTTCATTTTCACTTTGTGCAGGTCACCTAATAAACCTTATCTCTAAACTAGTGAGAGGTCATAAACACTTATTTAAAGGGAACCTGTCACCAGTTTTATGGTGTCCTAACTAAGGGCAACATAAATAAGTGACTGATTCTCTCAGCAAAATGCTGGGTCGCTTTCTTTAATTGACCCAGTCAATCTGCCAACATCTTGTATTAAAAAGCTCCAGCTGATAATGATGGTCATGAATATTTATGAGCTCCTGACTATCCCCGCCTACCTGCTGCTGAATGACAGTTTGTTTCCATATGAATCAGCAGCAGGTGGGCAGGGAAGTGGCTATAGCTCTGAATTAAATATACGCTGGACTCAATGACATCACGCTGGACTCAAATCAGCTCATTAGCATGCAGCATCTTTGTGTGTATATTATGGAGTAACCATCTGTCACACCAGTAAGTGAATACATCTAAGGTACTTTTTAGTAGTTAATGATTGTATATAATTAGTTAGATTATAATCAAATATCCACATGACAGGTTCCCTTTAAGCCACATTTTTATCAGTAAGATAAGAACTGAGTTATAATGAGTGCTTATAAGGTCAGGGAGCAGAGATAAGGAGTCCGTCTGCTCCTGGTCTGACGGAAAACACTGAAAATCCACAGGCTGCTGCTAGAGCAGGTCGGCTCTGTAAAGAAAAAAAATGCACCATATTTTAATAAAGACCAATTAAAAAATATATTTTTAGCTCAAAATAAGTACAATGCAATAATAATAATAATAATAATAATAAAAATAAAAAAAAGGCCCCCAAAGGTGTACATAGCCTTTTAGGGCTCATTCAGACAACCTTATGTTTGTGTCCACAAATGAGGACCCATTAATCTCAATTGGGCCGCAAAAGATGCGGACAGCATCCAGTCTTCCGTTCCACGGCGCTACAAAAAAGATAGAACATGTCCTATTCTTGTCTGCGGAAAATAATAGGTATTTCTATCATAGGGCTGGCCGTTCCGTTTCACAAAATAGAGAATCCACACGGCCGGTATCTGTGATTTGCGGACTGCAAAACCGGATACGATGCTTTAAATGAGTTATAAAGATTAGTATCTATCTATTCTCTTCTATCTATGTATCTATCTACCTACCTACCTACCTATTATTTATCTATTTAGTGTATATATATATACACTACGTGCAGAATTATTAGGCAAATGAGTATTTTGACCACATCATCCTCTTTATGCATGTTGTCCTACTCCAAGCTGTATAGGCTCGAAAGCCTACTACCAATTAAGCATATTAGGTGATGTGCATCTCTGTAATGAGAAGGGGTGTGGTCTAATGACATCAACACCCTATATCAGGTGTGCATAATTATTAGGCAACTTCCTTTCCTTTGGCAAAATGGGTCAAAAGAAGGACTTGACAGGCTCAGAAAAGTCAAAAATAGTGAGATATCTTGCAGAGGGATGCAGCACTCTTAAAATTGCAAAGCTTCTGAAGCGTGATCATCGAACAATCAAGCGTTTCATTCAAAATAGTCAACAGGGTCGCAAGAAGCGTGTGGAAAAACCAAGGCGCAAAATAACTGCCCATGAACTGAGAAAAGTCAAGCGTGCAGCTTCCAAGATGCCACTTGCCACCAGTTTGGCCATATTTCAGAGCTGCAACATCACTGGAGTGCCCAAAAGCACAAGGTGTGCAATACTCAGAGACATGGCCAAGGTAAGAAAGGCTGAAAGACGACCACCACTGAACAAGACACACAAGCTGAAACGTCAAGACTGGGCCAAGAAATATCTCAAGACTGATTTTTCTAAAGTTTTATGGACTGATGAAATGAGAGTGAGTCTTGATGGGCCAGATGGCTGGATTGGTAAAGGGCAGAGAGCTCCAGTCTGACTCAGACGCCAGCAAGGTGGAGGTGGAGTACTGGTTTGGGCTGGTATCATCAAAGATGAGCTTGTGGGGCCTTTTTGGGTTGAGGATGGAGTCAAGCTCAACTCCCAGTCCTACTGCCAGTTTCTGGAAGACACCTTCTTCAAGCAGTGGTACAGGAAGAAGTCTGCAAGGTAAGAAAAACATGATTTTCATGCAGGACAATGCTCCATCACACGCGTCCAAGTACTCCACAACGTGGCTGGCAAGAAAGGGTATAAAAGAAGAAAATCTAATGACATGGCCTCCTTGTTCACCTGATCTGAACCCCATTGAGAACCTGTGGTCCATCATCAAATGTAAGATTTACAAGGAGGGAAAACAGTACACCTCTCTGAACAGTGTCTGGGAGGCTGTGGTTGCTGCTGCACGCAATGTTGATGGTGAACAGATCAAAACACTGACAGAATCCATGGATGGCAGGCTTTTGAGTGTCCTTGCAAAGAAAGGTGGCTATATTGGTCACTGATTTGTTTTTGTTTTGTTTTTGAATGTCAGAAATGTATATTTGTGAATGTTGAGATGTTATATTGGTTTCACTGGTAAAAATAAATAATTGAAATGGGTATATATTTGTTTTTTGTTAAGTTGCCTAATAATTATGTACAGTAATATTCACCTGCACACACAGATATCCCCCTAAAATAGCTAAAACTAAAAACAAACTAAAAACTACTTCCAAAAATATTCAGCTTTGATATTAATGAGTTTTTTGGGTTCATTGGGAACATGGTTGTTGTTCAATAATAAAATTAATCCTCAAAAATACAACTTGCCTAATAATTCTGCACTCCCTGTATATATATTTACACATGTATTCTAATTAAAAGGGTAATGATGTGTTAATGCAATTGTTCTTTTTTGTTAAATGATTGCCTTTTTTGTCTTTAACATAGAAGAATATTCATTTACAGAAAATGCATTTTGTCACTTCATGTGATTTGAAAATGCAATTTCCAAGCTAAGTCACAGTAGCCATGTCAAGACAATACAAGGCAAATCCTGCATGATAAAGACCGTGAAGTTGGAACAAAGCCCATTTCCTTTTTGAAAGGAACTATATTTTTGATGGAGCTGTATTCCCCCATACAACTGATTAGAAGATTAGAATTTGCTCGTTACATGCGTCTCAAGAAAAGAGATCCCCTCATATTTAAGCATCTTATTATGAGAGCCTGATGACACATGACACACAAAATGCAGATATAATTATCCTATTCGTGCTCAAGAACTTTTAGGTCAAATCCCTTTTGTAGGAATTATGCCATAAAATATGCAGGGCTCAGAGTGTTATCAATTTATTCCTAATTCTCTCCTGGAGTAACAAACCACCCATGAAATAAAAACGTGGATTTAATGTGAATTTTTATTAATTATTTTTCCTCTATACAACTCTAAGGATGCGAGGTTTCTTTTTTAATTCTCCAACTTACTAAAAAAACAAAAAATGACATAAGAAAAGCCGACTACACTAACACTCTCAATGGCAAAATAGCTGTTCCTTAATTGTACTTTTTGCTCTCCTCAATGTCTGCTCTTCAGAGCAACCCTATGAAAATTGCCTGAATAGCTAAAGAAGACTTTCCCACAGTCATGTGCCACAGAAAATACTCAATTGTTCCTGTTCACAATTTGGATGGACAACATTTCTATAACTGGATATCCAGAGTCTGTCAATGAAAATGTAGCTGAAAAGGCAAATGAAGAAAACAGATTCTGCCAAAAGCATGTTAAGAAATAATCAGGCATTCACTGGCCAGACAGCTGCCCCTGGGACCTGTAGAAACCAGGTGCCCTTTAAGCCATTTCCTATTCAAAGAGAATAAAAAATAAGCAGGCGATACCTGGGAAAGGAGCAGCTTATGTTAGATTGACAGCATTTGTCCTAGAAAACCGAGGCAGATTTTTATGAAACTAGTACACATACATGATAAAAAAAAGAAAGAACCTCCAAAAAAGGACTCGTTCATCGATAGGAATGTTTTTAAACTTTTTTTATTAAATAATTTACATAATCAAGTTAATTATACCGTTTATCTGATATTATTCTTGATAATTGTAAAACAATTGTTCAAGGGATTGACATATCATATGTATGTATGGGGCCATACGGAGGCAAAATATCACAGTAGGGAATGCAATGAGAACATAAAATTTGATCCAACCTTGCCATAAAATAGTATATAAAACACACTCCAAGTACATTGCCAACAAAAAAGACATAGAATTAGGGGAAGATGGTCTAGGCCACTGCCTAGGTCACCAAAAGGGTAAGGGGACAATTTTTGTACAACCAATTAGATGCAGTCTGAGACACTGATAATCATGTAGTTTCTCACTACAATGAGCGAAGAGATGCAAGTGCTTGAGGACCCTACCACAAACACATGGGGAAACAGACTTCTGATTTATGCTGCTGGTGGATGCACTTAATTTATGACAAGGTCATAAATTAGGGGCATCCTCTGGCAGTTCGTGGTCAGTGGTGCCATAGATAACTGGCGTAAAAGAAGGCAAATTTGCCAAAGTGGTGAGGGTGGGGTATAAATGGTACGTACGTCTAGATTTGGAACTTTCTTTTACCCCAGAAAAATGACATGGGGAAATTATAAATTTCCCCCATGGTGCACTGAGATCTGCACATGTATAGAGGGGATGAGGGTGAAGAGAAAGGAGGAGAATGTATTAGTATATTATAATAATATACACTTTCCAACTTAAAGAGTCACTACATTTAGTTTTTTTACATTTTTGATATGCCGTAGGGATGAATAAAAAGTGTTGATCGGCGGGGGTCCCAGTGATGAGACTCCTGCCGATTTCTAAAACGAGGACTCAGCCGAGCACTGCTTCTCCTTACTGCTGAGTGTGAGCCTGTAGACGTCCCCGCCGATCAACACTTTTGATATGTTCCTATGACATAAAAAAAATTCAAAAAAGTGTATTTACTCTTTAAAACAAATCAGATTGTTTCCTATAGGTGAATATTTATCTTTCCAGGCAGCTGACATTCTACATCATAAAAAGTGGCAACTTGTAAAACTAGTTCATTTTAAATGGGTGGCATCACAGTATTTATTTAGTTAAAGGTGTTCTCCAAATCTTTAAAATATTATATCAGTGGTGATCTGGCATTTGGGCAGACCACAGGAGTGGTGCCGGGCGATCTGCTTCAGGTTTGAGACTACTAGGGGATCGAGTTCAGGCCAGAGGAGTTGGTGGGGGGAGGTTTTAGTCGGGGAATAGTCAGTTTAGGTAGTTTGATAAGCCTGCCTGAAAAGATGTGTTTTTAAGGCACATTTGAAGGTGGAGAAGTTGTGAATTGACCTAGTATTCCGGGGCAGAGTATTCCAGAGAGTAGGTGCAGCTCGAGAAAAATCTTGAAGACAGGAGTGAGAGGTACAAATTATGGAGGTTATTAATCTTAGGTCGCTAACAGAACGAAGAGCACGAGTAGGGTGGTGGATGGAGATGAGGGAGGAGATGTATGGAGGTGCAGCACTGTGGAGAGCTTTGTGGGTGAGAAGTTTGAACTGTATTCTGTGGTGGATGGGCAACCAGTGAAGTGACTGGCACAGACTAGTAGCATCAGTGTAGCGGTTGGATGGATAGATGAGCCTGGCTGCAGCATTTAGGACAGACTTAAGGGGGGAGAGTTTAGTGAGAGGGAGACCGATTAGTAATGCGTTGCAGTAGTCAAGACGAGTATAAATCAAGGCAACAACAAGAGTTTTTGCCGTTTCCACAGTAAGAAAAGGGCGGATTCCTTTAAAGAGGAGCTGTTATCTCTCCTGACATGTCTGTTTTACTACAACTACTTGCATGCATTGTATTCTGCCACAGATGTACGTTAGAGAAGTCTCTGACTGGTTGTGAGTGGTAATCTCTGTACAAGCAATGGTAGACAGCTGTACTCACTAATATCTCTTAGGTCGTGGTACTAGTTGCATGTGATAATCCAGTGAGGAGAATACAATGGAGATGCTTTGGTAATTTATTGAATTTACCAGCACTGAGTCTGCTGCAGAAGAGAAAGATACAGGACCAGAACAAACAGGATATGAAGTCACCGAAAGGGAGGAGTAGAAAGAGAGCAAAGGCAATGGGATGTACATAATACAGAGAACTAATAAAAGCATGGCTGCACAACTTTTTATTTGCAAACAATAGAACTGAGAAATTGGGGTCATTCAAAATTATTGTGGAATTATACCTTCTAGAAATGAAAAAATAGCCTTGAGCCTTGAGAAGTTTGAGCCATTAGCATACAGTCCAATATTTTGAGGGTGATGCCTATCATCTTTTCCCATGAACAGACCATATGAGAGGCATGTGGGGGGTTAAAGATCCATGTACAACCATTGTTGTACAGAAGCTGCAAGGGAATTCGTAGGTCTTATATGGTGGTTCAAGAGCATGCTAAAAGCCTGCGCCACCCCCAGCCCATCCCAGAAAGCCGGACCGCTGTATCTATTAGCAGACTTATTCATTTTATTCTTATGTAAGAATATAATGAGATTCTGGATGAGAAATTAATGTTACAGAGGTAATGCAAAAACATCCGTCAGAGCCCACCATCGTGGAGTGAAATGTAAAACTTCTGTGCTGAGTTTTGGTAACGGAAGCACACGTGCACTAAGATGCCGTCATTGACCGGTGATACAGGCTCCATACACATATAGTGTACGTATAATACATACCCGCTGCTAGGTAGTGGGGCAGACAAGCAGTCTGTGGGCTACTCTTACTACCACTTATTAACCCCTTCCATCTGCCCCACAGATTTACAGGCTAATGGCGAGTCTCTTACTATTAACCCATTCATTTATAAGCTCTGTCTGCTGTGCCATCATAATAGAGCTAACAGCGTCTCCCTGTTTTTTTTTTTTTTATTCCCTATGTCATGGACAACATCCTCAGGTCCTGCAAAACACACTGGGGAAAATTTCTCACCTTCTGCCCCCCTATGTCCGCCGGGAGCAGCATTGATATCTTCCAATACCAAGTCATGAAGGATATTAAAGCAGTGATGTACCCCACTGCTCAATCAAACATCACCATAGAGGAACAAAAAGCCTTACAGTGGCTACGTTCCCAGGAAGATATAGTGGTGAAACCGGCGGACAAAGGGGGTAATGTTGTTCTCATGTCTAAAGAATTTTGTCAGTGAGGCCATGAGACAACTGGGTGATACCAGTATTTATGAAAGGATACGGGGGGACCCCCTACCCGATACCCAGCGGTTGTTGCTATCACTCGTTAGGAGATACGTGGAGGTAGGTTTTCTACCCAGAAATATGTTGGACAAACTTGTCCCACCATCTCCAGTCAAGCCATCTTGGTACTTTCTCCCAAAGGTCCACAAGTCACTGAGCCACCCCCCGGGGCGTCCCATCGTCGCGGGGATTGGCTCAGTGACTGAGCCTTTATCCAAGTATGTGGACTGGCTCCTGAGACCAATACTCAGTAGTGCACCTGCTTATCTCAGGGACACTAATGATTTTTTATTGGCCCTGAAAGAAATCCATTGGCAGAAAGGTTACCAATTGGTATCCCTCGATGTGGAAAGCCTCTACACCCGCATCCCTCATGATGCCGGTGTAGAGGCGGTCCTTGACATCGTGGCGAACCTAGGTAAAAGTCCTGTGTATTGTGAATTTGTCGGGGAGGCATTGAAGTTCATCTTGACTAATAACGTATTCCAATTTGGTAGTGAATGGTTCAGGCAAAGGCTGGGTACGGCTATGGGGACCCCCGTATCCTGCACTTTTGCAAACATATACCTTGCCAGACTACAGGACAGATTTGTGTACTCTGTGAACAACCCATTTCTCTTAAAATTGAAAACATACCTACGTTTTGTAGATGATGTGTTCATAGTCTGGGAGGGCACGGAAAAAGAGTGCAGTGAGTTTGTTGATTATTTAAACAAAAACGACATGGGCATGACTTTTACCCTTAATTTTGGGGGCAGCAGGTTAGAATTCCTGGATGTGGCTGTCGTGGTGGAAGGCGACGAGTTGGTCACGGAGGGTTTTCGCAAACCCACGGCGACCAACTCCTTGCTCCACCACGACAGCTTCCATCCACGGAGTGTCAAAAAAGCCGTACCATACGGACAATTCATCAGACTAAGACGCATTAACAGCAAAGACAGTGGTTATCATAGACAAGCGGATGAGCTAAAACAGCGCTTAGTAATGAGGGGTTACCCCGAAGAAATACTAAGCAGGGATATGGAAAGAGTGGAGAGAAATTTCTCACAAGATAGCCTCTTGAGTAAAAGTAATCAGAAATTGGATAGAAGTGCTGACCAGATTGGGGGCACTAGATTTGCGTTCTCCTTCAAATACAGCCCTATGGCTGATCGTATTCGATCAGTCATATTCAAGAACTGGGATGTTTTGAGGAGGGACGCAACCCTAAATGAGTTAACAGGACAGAGACCCCTCATTTCCTTTAGAAGGAGTCACACTATTATGGACAAACTTGTCAGGAGCAGACTACAAACGGACAGTAGTAAGAATTGGCTCAAACGCAACCTTCCAAGGGGCAACTATAGGTGTGGAAATTGTTCACTGTGCACTAATAATTCCCAGAAAAAGAGTATTGAGTTTGCTGGTATTAAACATACAGTCAATACCTTTATTAACTGTCGGAGTACTTATTTAGTATATTTATTATTGTGCACATGTGGACGTTTCTACATTGGAAAAAATATTAGATGCCTTTTTGAACGTGTGCGGGAACATTTTAATTCCATCAAGACAGGGAAAGGTTGCCCCAGATTCATAGAACATATGAGAGCTGTACATAATGGCGACACAGGTTGCATTTCTTTCTCTGGCTTGGAGACCGTATCCACCCCTCTGCAGGGGGGAGACAGACACCGCCTCCTCCTGCAGAGAGAGGCCAGGTGGATATTGCGTACCCAAGCCTTAGGAGAACTTGGACTCAACGATAGAAATGATCTCAGCCCGTTTTTGTAGTGTTATGCCACACCAAAATTCGTCGCTTGATTTGTATGTATACCTTGGCTATTGCATGGATCTTTGTTTTTATATGTGTCGTATGTTAATCACCCCGTTTATGCAGGCGTTATCCGATTTGTCAGTCTCTGTGATGACGGCTTGCGCCAGCATTTAAAAGGAGTGGTATGGAGGCACGCATTGACGCACAGCCAGAAGAAGCGCATGAAGCGCGAAACGGCCGCCGCTGATCAATGCGTGCCTGTGAACATCCGCCCCCTGCCTGATGTAATTTGGAACGAATAAAGCTGCCGAAGTTTTTTGAAACACACGGGTGAGTGCCGCTGTCTTCATTTGCTTCTCACTACGTTAGCATTTAGGACAGACTTAAGGGGGGAGAGTTTAGTGAGAGGGAGACCGATTAGTAATGCGTTGCAGTAGTCAAGACGAGTATAAATCAAGGCAACAACAAGAGTTTTTGGCGTTTCCACAGTAAGAAAAGGGCGGATTCCTTTAAAGAGGAGCTGTTATCTCTCCTGACATGTCTGTTTTACTACAACTACTTGCATGCATCGTATTCTGCCACAGATGTACGTTAGAGAAGTCTCTGACTGGTTGTGAGTGGTAATCTCTGTACAAGCAATGGTAGACAGCTGTACTCACTAATATCTCTTAGGTCGTGGTACTAGTTGCATGTGATAATCCAGTGAGGAGAATACAATGGAGATGCTTTGGTAATTTATTGAATTTACCAGCACTGAGTCTGCTGCAGAAGAGAAAGATACAGGACCAGAACAAACAGGATATGAAGTCACCGAAAGGGAGGAGTAGAAAGAGAGCAAAGGCAATGGGATGTACATAATACAGAGAACTAATAAAAGCATGGCTGCACAACTTTTTATTTGCAAACAATAGAACTGAGAAATTGGGGTCATTCAAAATTATTGTGGAATTATACCTTCTAGAAATGAAAAAATAGCCTTGAGCCTTGAGAAGTTTGAGCCATTAGCATACAGTCCAATATTTTGAGGGTGATGCCTATCATCTTTTCCCATGAACAGACCATATGAGAGGCATGTGGGGGGTTAAAGATCCATGTACAACCATTGTTGTACAGAAGCTGCAAGGGAATTCGTAGGTCTTATATGGTGGTTCAAGAGCATGCTAAAAGCCTGCGCCACCCCCAGCCCATCCCAGAAAGCCGGACCGCTATATCTATTAGCAGACTTATTCATTTTATTCTTATGTAAGAATATAATGAGATTCTGGATGAGAAATTAATGTTACAGAGGTAATGCAAAAACATCCGTCAGAGCCCACCATTGTGGAGTGAAATTTAAAACTTCTGTGCTGAGTTTTGGTAACGGAAGCACACGTGCACTAAGATGCCGTCATTGACCGGTGATACAGGCTCCATACACATATAGTGTACGTATAATACATACCCGCTGCTAGGTAGTGGGGCAGACAAGCAGTCTGTGGGCTACTCTTACTACCACTTATTAACCCCTTCCATCTGCCCCACAGATTTACAGGCTAATGGCGAGTCTCTTACTATTAACCCATTCATTTATAAGCTCTGTCTGCTGTGCCATCATAATAGAGCTAACAGCGTGTCCCTGTTTTTTTTTTTTTTATTCCCTATGTCATGGACAACATCCTCAGGTCCTGCAAAACACACTGGGGAAAATTTATTATGGGGGGTTACAGGAGTTCAGTATCAATGGCCTATCCTCAGGTGGGGTCCAGCTCGCAGCACCCCTGCCAATCAGCTGTTTGAAGAGGCTGCAGCCACCTCAAGACATACCAAGCACAGTGCCGTACATTGTATAGTGGATGTGCTTGGTACTGTAGTAATGGCCCATTTACCTGAAGAGGGCTCAGCTGGCCTAGGAAGAGGCTGTGGCGCTCACCAGGAGTCTGACCACTACCAATCATATATTGATGACCTAGCCTGAGGATAAGCCATCAATATGGAACTATGGAAAAGCCCTTTAACCCCCTGTCAACATCCGCAGTACATGTACGGCAGATGTCCTCTCTTTAACGATGGTGCCCACTCCAGAGCACACACCATAGCCACTGGGTACCTGTTTCACACAGCAGACACCCAAGGCTAATCCTAATAGTATATATTTAAAGGGGTTGTCCGGGCTCAGACATAAGCTCCCACTCGCACATTTAGCTGATGGCCCCCCTTGGCCTGCGCTGCACAGTGCAGGGCAAGGGCTGTTTACTGCTGGTGACGTACCTGACTTTTTTCCCCCCGTATGCTAGGACAAGGCTTCCGCCTAGCAGTGAGCCTGGTGACTAATGGGCGGTCTTTAACGCTGCCCTAGCCTGTAAAACAGATGAGGGCAGAGCTAAAGACCGCCCATATGTGCCGGTGACGTCACCTGGATCACTGCTAGGCAGAAGTTTCCGCCTAGAATGCCCATGAGAAGCCCGGTACATCACCAGCAGTAAAGAAAAATCCCTTGTCCTACGCTATGCAGCATTGAACATATTCATGTTTTGTTCGCTTTCAATCCAGAAGACTGGAATTTTAATCGATAATTACACCCAAATCCATGTCTACTGTAAACTCACCTAATAGTGGTCCATTCAGAGAATAAGTAGCATGTATATAACCTTATGTACACTGCTCTAGCACGGATACTGGCCGTGTGAGTTCTGCAAGGACATTAGGGGCTTCTCTTTAAACTCCTTGACTCTCGAACAACCCTTCTCCAACATAACCCAATCCTGTCTCAGAATTTGTGCTAACTTGGGGCTCAATCCACCAAATGTGGAAACAAAAGGTATGCGCATTATCTTTATCTTTCTTCTTTTTCTCTACTTTCCATCTTACTTGACAATATTTGTGTGCCAAGTCTACACAGGAGGCCATCCGGATATCCTCGCTGCAAAAATCTGGCACACATCTCCTCAACTCTAATTTGCAATTTCTCTATTTATCTGCTACAATACGTCTAACCCTCAGGAGTTGACTCCAGGGTAAAGAGTCTATAATATGTTTTGGGTGGTTACTGCAATAATATAGCATGTTGTTTCTATTAGTTGGCTTCACAAAAATATCTGTCTTGATCACTCCTTCTTCTATATATACCATGTGGGGATCAGCTCAAACAGGGACTTCAGGTGTCATTTAAACAATAGTCTTTTATTGTGTTCAAACACAGCTTTAAACAAATGCTCGCTTACTTCAGCGGGTAAACACAAAGAAACACAGTTCATATGAAATGGTCTAACTCACAGTCCTCTGTAGCTCCAAAGTTCCACCACCCGCTGGAGAGGGGGAAAAAAGATTAGGCCACGGCAGGCTTATCCACAGCAACACACCACACAGCTTTACTCCCAGTCTGTTACACTTCCAGACTAGGAACCACACCCCCAGCTCTCCTGGGATTCCTGGCTTAAATAGGCCAGTCAACACCTGGCCTGGATACGTGGGAGTAGTCATCCCACCCTGCTCTTTGACTACTCCAATGAAACCCGGCCCGGATCAGCTGCAGCTAGCAGCTAAACTACCGCTAGCAACTGTCAGTAACCTAGGGTTACTGACGAAACATTACCGGTTCATTTCACCTGAGGCCAGGCACCTCGGTGACACGTATCTATCATCTATTATGGCACCCTTGTGCCTTCTCACATATCCCCCCCCTCTGTCCAAAGCCGGGGGCTTGGACATCTTTAGCCCCCAGACTGTGTACCCTTGACAGGGCGTCCGCATTCCCTTGCATCTTGCCTGGCCTGTGTTCTACTGAGAAGGAGAAATCTTGAAGTGCAAGGAACCAGCGGGTAACTCGGGCATTATTCCCCCTCTTCTCTCGCATCCACCTTAGGGGAGCATGGTCTGATACTAACCTAAACCTCCTTCCTAGTAAATAGTACCTCAGGGAGTCTAGTGCCCATTTTATGGCCAGACACTCCTTCTCAACGATGGCATAATTCCTTTCTGCTGGGGACAGTTTTCTACTCAGGTACATCACTGGGTGCTCTTCTCCATTCACTACCTGAGACATGACTGCACCCAGACCCACATCGGAGGCATCGGTCTGGACCACAAACTCACGGGAGAAATCCGGGGCTATCAACACTGGTTGCTTACACAGGGCCTGTTTAAGCTCTTGAAAGGCCCTTTCCGCTTCTGGGGACCACCTCACCATAGCAGACTTTGTGCCCTTTGTCAGGTCAGTCAGGGGAACCGCTATTTCTGCGAACCTGGGGACAAACCGCCTATAGTAGCCCACAATACCCAGAAATGCCTTGATCTGCTTCTTAGTTAGTGGACGGGGCCAATTCTGAATGGCTTCTACCTTGTTAAGCTGGGGTTTAATCTCCCCTCTCCCCACTACGTAGCCCAGGTATCTGGTTTCCTCCATGCCTAGGGCACATTTGGCTGGGTTTATCGTAAACCCCGCCTTCCTTAGAGCATCAAGGACGGCCTGAACCTTTCTGAGATGGCTTTCCCAATCGCGACTAAAAATGACAATGTCATCTAAGTACGCCGCGGCATACTCCTTATGGGGCCGTAGTACTTGGTCCATAGCCCTTTGGAAGGTGGCAGGGGCCCCCTGCAAGCCAAACGGCATTCTTACATACTGAAAAGACCCCTCAGGTGTAGAGAACGCAGTCTTCTCCTTAGCCTCTTGCGACAGTGGGATCTGCCAGTATCCTTTAGTGAGATCTAAGGTGCTAATATACCTTGCGGGGCCTAGCCGTTCGACCAGCTCATCTACCCTGGGCATAGGGTAAGTATCAACTGTGGACACTTCATTAAGCTTGCGGTAGTCATTGCAGAATCTCCACTCCCCGTTTGGTTTTGGCACTAACACTATGGGGCTGGACCAGCCACTTTTAGACCTTTCAATCACCCCTAGCTCCATCATCCTCCTAACCTCTTTGGAAATCACGTCCCGGCGGGCTTCAGGGATCCTATAGGGTTTTAAGTTCACCCTCACTTGGGGATCTGTGAGGATCTCATGTACTATCACATTGGTACGGCCAGGGGTTTCTGTGAAGAGACCCGTATTCCTCTGCAGCAGTTCCCTAAACTGTTGTTTTTGGGAGGGGGATAGGGTCTCTGAAATTTTAACAGCTTCAATGGTGGACCCCTGTTGAGCCACCAGGCACGAAGCTTCAGGTGGGTCTCTCTCCTTCCAGAGTTTGATCAGATTGACATGGTATATCTGGTAGGGCTTTCTCTTCCCTGGCTGGTGTACCCTATAATTGACCTCTCCCACTTTTTCCACTATCTCGTAGGGACCCTGCCATTTGGCTAGGAATTTGCTTTCGACAGTAGGGACTAACACTAACACCCTATCTCCCGGATTAAACTGTCTTATACAAGCGGACCTATTATATACCCGGGCCTGTGCCTCCTGAGCCTGAAGCATATGTTCCTTTACAATGGGCATCACCCTTGCCATCCTCTCTTGCATCTGTGCTACATGCTCTACTACACTCTTGTAGGGAGTGGCCTCACTTTCCCACGTTTCCTTTGCCACATCCAAGAGACCTCTGGGGTGTCTGCCATATAGTAATTCAAAGGGTGAAAAACCTGTGGAGGACTGGGGCACTTCTCTAATAGAGAACAGTAGGTATGGTAACAGACAATCCCAGTCCCGCCCATCCTTCTCTACCACCTTCCTCAGCATGGCCTTTAGGGTCTTATTAAAACGCTCCACAAGGCCATCCGTCTGAGGATGGTATACGGAGGTTCGCAGCTGAGTGACTCTTAAAACTTTGCACAGTTCCCTCATCACTTTTGACATAAACGGGGTCCCCTGATCTGTAAGAATCTCTTTGGGAATACCCGTTCGGGAGAAGACATGGAACAACTCCCGGGCAATATTTTTGGACGTGGGGTTCCGTAGGGGAACAGCCTCGGGGTACCGGGTAGCGTAATCAGCGATTACGAGGATGTACTGATGCCCCCTAGCGGACTTCACCAATGGGCCTACCAAGTCCATTGCTATCCTTTCAAAGGGGACCTCAATGATTGGTAAGGGAACGAGAGGGCTACGGAAGTGTGCTACTGGGGAAGTGACCTGACAAACTGGACATGATTGACAGAATTCCCTAATCTCTCGGTAACACCCCGGCCAATAAAATCGTTGTAGGACCCTCTCAAGTGTTTTGTCTGCACCCAGGTGACCACCTAACACATGGGAATGGGCCATGTCCATAACCATACGTCGATATGGTCCCGGGACTAGTAGCTGCTCTATCACTTCGTCCCGTATCTTGGTCACCCGGTATAATAGATCCTGATTCAGGGCAAAGTGTGGAAACCGTTGGTCGACCCCAGGCTCTTGCGGAACCCCATTAAGGACCTCCACATTCTCTAGTGCCCCTTTTAAGGTCAAATCTCGAAGTTGGGCCGTACCAAACTTTCCCCGGGATACCTCCAAGTCGGGGACATTTTCCTCTGGGGTATCCTCTTCCTCATTGTCTCCTAGCAGGACAGTCAGAGGAAACTCCTGGGTCGCCTCTGGACTCCCACCCACAGGGTTGCATGGGCCGGTGCGGTGATTCGGCATAGCAACCTTTGCCCACAGGTCCCAGAACAGGGGGCAGTCACGGCCAATAATAACCTCATGTAGTAAGCATTTCACTACTCCCACATGGTGGGTCAGGGCAGTCCACTCTGTCTCCAGAGTAACCTGGGCCACCGGGTAAACTCTGGTGTCCCCATGAATACATGTGACTCCCAGATTTTTCCCAGGGACCAACACATGAGGAAGAGAGGCCGAGATCAGGGTGACCAAGCTCCCTGAGTCCAATAGTCCTGAGACCAGAGTTCCATTGACGGTTAGAGTACACATCTGGGGTCCCTCCCCCCCTGTGGGTACGGCGCTGCAAGCTGGCTGCGCAAAGAGGGAACTGCGCCGGCCCACAGAACAGTCCATGGGCTCCGTGGTGAGGGGACACTGGGCTACCATGTGACCTGGGGCCCGACATCTCCAGCAAATGATTTCCCGAGAGATTCCTCTGGGTATGGGTTCAGGCATCCCCCTGGCCTTGACACGACCCTCTCGAGTAGGCTTGGCCCCTAGTCTCTGACTATCTGAGTCCTTCCGGGCCCCCCAATATGTTGATTTCAGGTTCCCTGGACCGCCCAGGGACTTCTCCATGGCATGGAATCTCTCCACTAGTCCCACCAGGTCATCTGCTGTCTGGGGGTCACCCTGTGTAACCCAGCACTGAATGGGGTGAGGAAGGGAGTGCATGTACCGGTCCATGACTACACACTCCACCATTTCAGCAGGGGAGCAAACCTCTGGCTGCAACCACTTTTGAACCAAATGTAGCAAGTCAAATAGCTGGGACCTCGGAGGTTTGTCCAGGCAATAGGTCCAGTACTGTACCCTTTGGGCTCGCACCGCCAAAGTAACACCTAGCCGTGCCAGGATCTCGGCTTTTAATTTGGGGTACTCTTTTGCGTCCTGCAGGGCAAGATCATAATAGGCCTTTTGGGGCTCCCCAGTTAAATACGGGGCCAGGACTTCAGCCCACTGATCCGGTGGTAGCTTTTCCCGGTCAGCCACCCGCTCGAACACCGTGAGGAAAGCCTCGACGTCATCCTCCAGGGTCATCTTTTGTAAAGCTTCCCTCACAGTCCTCCTGACACGATGACCATCATTCGGAGTGGGAGGAGTTGAACTCTCCCGGGTGCGAACGGCGTCGGTCAGAACGGCCATCTGCTGAATGAGCAGCTTGTTGGTCTCTTGCTGGGCTTGCATGGCGTCCGTATGTGCTTTCTGTTGCTGCAAGTTTGCCTGCACCAGGTGCTTAATCACTTCCTCCATGGCAGCTGGTGTGGGTTGGCTCTGTGTTGCAGCTTTGACCCAGGACATGTAATTCGACCGCGGGTTTATGCCCGCATCCGACACCACTTGTGGGGATCAGCTCAAACAGGGACTTCAGGTGTCATTTAAACAATAGTCTTTTATTGTGTTCAAACACAGCTTTAAACAAATGCTCGCTTACTTCAGCGGGTAAACACAAAGAAACACAGTTCATATGAAATGGTCTAACTCACAGTCCTCTGTAGCTCCAGAGTTCCACCACCCGCTGGAGAGGGGGAAAAAAGATTAGGCCACGGCAGGCTTATCCACAGCAACACACCACACAGCTTTACTCCCAGTCTGTTACACTTCCAGACTAGGAACCACACCCCCTAGCTCTCCTGGGATTCCTGGCTTAAATAGGCCAGTCAACACCTGGCCTGGATACGTGGGAGTAGTCATCCCACCCTGCTCTTTGACTACTCCAATGAAACCCGGCCCGGATCAGCTGCAGCTAGCAGCTAAACTACCGCTAGCAACTGTCAGTAACCTAGGGTTACTGACGAAACATTACCGGTTCATTTCACCGAGGCCAGGCACCTCGGTGACACGTATCTATCATCTATTATGGCACCCTGTGCCTTCTCACAACCAATACATCCAGAAACTGAATTGACTGTTGTGACATAGTGAAGGACAAACCCTCCACACAATGATTTAAAAAATCATAAAACTCAATCAGACTATGCTCATCCCCTTACCATATCATAAAGATATCGATATGGCTCAGGGTGTGCTCACCAAAATTGGACCCATACACATACCGATCCTCGAACCGCCCCATAAAGATATTGGCATAAGTCGGGGCCACGTTCAACCCCATCGCTGTGCCCCTCCTCTGCCAATAGAGGTCGTCCCCAAAGAGGAAATAATTCCTCTCAAGGACAATCTCAAGCAGTCCGAGGATCAGCCGTGCACAGGGTGGAGCACATCCCAAGCTGGCCAGCGCCACACCGAAGGCATCCAAACCTTCATTGTGTCTTATAGATGTATATAATGATGCTATATTAAATGTCACCAAATAGTAACCACTCAAGAAAATCTAATTTTCAATTTTAGCAAAAAATCGGAAGTATCCCTGACATAGGAGGGCGCAGCTGTGGCAAAGCATCAAAGCACTTTATCACCCAGCCTAAGTCGAGTCTCTGTACATATGGGGCGTTGTCAGGACTGTTGCATTGTTGTCGCACCTTGTGGACTCTCAGAATGTCTCTCCCGAACAAGAGTAGGACATCAGCATTCATGTCCATAGGAGGAATCTCACTAGCTAGATGTTTTAAGTGGGAATGATGGTATGCAGCTTCTGGAGTAGGAATTTCCTCTCTCACCAGGTATCTGCTTGCATTCAATTAACATTGGCAAGGGTATGAATGTTCCCTTTAATGGAGGATATAAGGTATCCAGTGGCTCTTCTGCCATAAGTCTCTACAAGACCAGAACAAGTGTTAAGGGTGTATGGTGTTGCTTTTCTCGTGATGCCAAAGATTTCAAAGAATTTCGGTTTCGCCAGAGACCTATTGCTTTGTTCATCTATAATGGCGTACATTCTGGTGGCCTTTTCAGATTGCCCTTCTGGGTAGAGGTTGACCAAACACACTTTTGCAGAGTACTTGGTACCAGTCTCCTTGCCACATATTTCCATACAGGAAGACGAGACAGTTGTTGTAGCTAGCGTTTGAGATGGTGTGTTGTCTGGAGGCAAAGTAGGATGCATTGATGTAACATGCTTGTCACTGCTGCATTCTGAACACCTGATGATAGCTTTACAGTTTTTTGCCATATGATTTGACAAAGCACAACACTTGTAACACACTCCAAGCTCTTTGAGTGTCTCTCTGCGTTCTTGCAAAGTCTTTGCCCTGAGCCCAAGACATGGATGAGATCTTTTGTGGATAGAGCACATGCGGTTAGGGTCCTTTTCTTTTCGGATGGGGATGTCCTTCCTAGTAGTCGAGGCTGCAATAAGCGGGACATTTGTTTTTCTAACGGATACTGTTCCCCTTAAGTCTCTACGTTTACTTGTGTTGTCATACCTTGAGCACGAGGATGAAGCAGGTAGAGTGGATTCTGTGAAGTCAAAGCTGGGATCATTCTTTTTCACTGATGAATCTGGAAAAATAAGAGAAAGAGGGAAAATACACATTGTGTTCTCTCTTGTATCTGGAGCCCTGGTCTGCCCATTTTTCTTACGTGCCATGTGGTAGTTTCAACACAACTGGGTTGACACCATGGGCAGTATCAAGGTAGCTCAGTCCTGGAAGACGTGGGTCCATTTTAGCCAATTCTAATTCCTTTAGTAGGTCGCTCAGATCCTGGAGCTTGAAATTGTCCTTGATAGTTATTTTTGGAAAGGCTTGGAGTCTCTTGAATAAGGTGCTTTCTATAGCTTCAGAACTGCCATAAGTCTGTTCAAGTCTCTCTCATGCTGCAGCGAGACCTTCCGCTGAGTGGCCTTCATGAACTGCTCTTAAAGGGAACCTGTCACTGGGATTTTGGGTATAGAGCTGAGGACATGGGTTGCTAGATCGCAGCTAGCACATCCGCAATACCCAGTCCCCATAGCTTTGTGTGCTTTTATTGTGTATAAAAACAGATTTGATACATATGCAAATTAACCTGAGATGAGTCAGAGCTTGAAAATATGACTCTTCTCTGGTCACACAAGTAAGATATGACTCTTTTATGTTAATTTGCATATGTATCAAATCGTTTTTTTCACACAATAAAAGCACACAGAGCTATGAGGACTGGGTATTGCGGATGTGCTAGTGGCCATCAAGCAACCCATGTCCTCAGCTCTATACCCCAAATACCGGTGACAGGTTACCTTTAATATCTTTACGCATTCTGCTGATTCTGGGCCTAACCAGTTGACAACCAAGTCAAGTTCCACCTTGGCAGTGAGGTTAAGATCACTGATTACAGCGTCAAAGGTCGATTTCCAGGCTCTGTAGTTTTCAGACCGGTCATCATACTTCGAGAGACTAATGTTAATCAGATTCCTGCGCATCATGTATCTGGCAAAGTCCGACATGTCTGATCTCCCATTCCTTGTTGCTGGATCATATTGTGGTGTCTCTGGGGCATGTAGGGGCTCTGGCACAAAAGACTGAGATTGATCAGGACAAAATGATGTGGCATAAGGATTGAGCTTTGGTTTAGTCTCTGGAGGATCAGTTCGCTCTATGCTAGCAATTACCTTGTTATTGGTGGATGACATCTGGTGCTCTGTGGGTTCACGCAGTTGGTTATTTAGAAGTGGCGTTGGTACATGTGATTTAGCAGGAGGAGCAGGCGATGATTGCCTTAACACATATCTGGCAGTACGGTTAGCTGGGTCTTCCACTTCTCCTGGGATGAAACAGTCTAGGTTGGTACCTTGCCCTAATGCTTGCTCGAAGACCTTCAGTTTAGCTAAGGTAGCTGCTTCTTCCCTTTCTGTTTGGAGAATTTTTAGTTGGGCTTCTGCCTCTTCCTCCATCTTAGCAAAGGAACTTCTTACACTAGCTTCCTCTACTTCTGCCCAGATCTCTATAAGCTTGTCATGTAACGCCGACCTTCCGGAACAAGGGGTTTTGGAAGATGAAACCGTATATTTGGTTGAAGTTAATCGATGAGATCTCACCTCCTGCAAGTCTGCGATTGTGTTCTGCCTTGTTGTTAGTGTCTTGTACTTAGGTCTCCTTCTCTTGGAGGAGATTCTTTCTCTCTCTCAACTCTTCTGAAGCATCATCAAAATCAGAATCGTTCAGAAAGGTGATGTACTTTTCAGACAGTCGCTGATAGCGGACATAGGCGTTAAACGATTCAACGCTGTGATTAACTTTGGTGCATCATTGTTATAGCGTGAAAGAGCTGCTATATAGTGTTCAGTTCTTTGCCATAAATCATTTAAATTGTCACTGAACTCTTCTTTGGTAGCCTCAAAGTTCTCTCTAATCTTTTGTGTTGGCTGTGATAACACATTTAGATCGTACAGTTTGTTCTTCAGTAAACATGGACTCTGCATTCCTGTATATCTGAGTTTTTGGGAGCAGGGTGAGTTTCCGTATGTTCAGTGACTGAGAAATCCACAGAGCTTCTTGTGGACATGTTATTCCTGTTTAAGTGGTACTGTCTCTTTAATTAAGGATTTAGCTTACTCATTGTGCTTATGAAGCCACGTGCATGTAAGATGGCGGAAAGCTCTAGGCTTGCTTGCTTGCAGACTGTGTGTAGACATGCAAAGACTGTAGATTTAGGCTTAGTTTTGACGATTCTGCCACAGATGTACGTTAGAGAAGTCTCTGACTGGTTGTGAGTGGTAATCTCTGTACAAGCAATGGTAGACAGCTGAACTCACTAATATCCCTTAGGTCGTGGTACTAGTTGCATGTGATAATCCAGTGAGGAGAATACAATTGAGATGCTTTGGTAATTTATTGAATTTACCAGCACTGAGTCTGCTGCAGAAAAGAACCAGAACAAACAGGATATGATGTCATCGAAAAGGAGGAGTAGACAGAGAGCAAAGGCAATGGGATTTACATAATACATTCAGCAAAACCTATAACAAGAATGACCACAGGGTGGCAGCATTACAGAACATGGTAATGATATGATAACACAAATACAGCAATTTATCTTAAATGGAAGAAATAAATGCTGGGACAGCACACATCGTGTGATAACAATTCTGGAGCATCTTTTCTTATGACTCTATGTTGTGCTATTCCTTTATTATTCATCCTAGAAGCTTATTAATGAATTGCCAGCGGTCTGCAATAAAGGTCCAACTGAATGCTAAGAGTTGGGGGGGGCGGGGGGGGTGTCCCTGTACAGTCTGACACTATCCAATCAGTTCTGCCAGTGTCAGACTATAAAACACCTCCCCCCCCCCCCAAACTGGTAACACCCAGTTACACCATTATGTAACTTCTAGCAGAGTAGCAACTTCTGGGGATAGGAGACTATTCTTCTATTCTGGAACTTATAAACAAAGTATTTTTGAAGCTTTTGATTCAGTTTCTTTGTCTCGCTATCGTCGTGGCAGGGTTCCAACCATAATAGGCTTTTTCACATTTGCGTTAAAACAGATCCGACAGGCTGTTCCGAGCGGGAGGGCGCTACCGTGTGCTGCCAAGATACCATCTGGCCTCGTTTACTATAATGAGGACTGGTGGAGATTCGGCCACTAACCGGCAAATATGCCAAGAGGCGGCCAGATAAAAACTGCTGCATGCGGTATTTGTCTGGCTGCTCCTCTCCTTATTTGCCGGTTGTGGGCAGATCTCCGCTGGTCCTCATTATAGTAAATGGGGCCGTATGCAACCTTGTTAGCACACAGTATTCACAGAAATGTGACTACTGCAAATGTGAAACAAGCCTTATTTTATAGAATTTTGTATAATTTAATAATACAAAAAGAGGATGTCAGAAGGACCAACCCGATCCTTCCTGGTATAGTTGATCCTGATAATGAAAATTATGCCCCTATTGCCCTAATCCATTTTGTAATTAGTGTCAATTAATGTGCCAATTGTGGCATCAGTGCACTGAGGGGTGTGTTGTAGCCAGCCTACAGTGCATTTGGACAAATGTACTGCCAAAGGGTTAAAGGCTAAGTACCCCTTCGGGGGCAATTTTTTTATGATTACATTTGACTCATTTTGGGCTAAAAATATTTTTTTTCAGGTGGTCTTTATTTAAAATATTGAGCCGTTCTGTCACAAAGGGTTAACTGTTTTTCTAGCTGTGTGCATCCTACTTTCACTTTGTGCCGGTCATCTAATAACCCTTATCTGTAAATTACTAAGGGGTCATAAACACTTATTTAAGCCACATTCTGATCAGTAAGATAAGGATTGAGTTATAGTGTTTAGGGGGTCAGAGAGCAGACGGAGCAGAGAGAAAATCCACAGGAGCATCCCGGCTATGTACAGAGAAAAGGACTCCATATTTTTTATAAAGATTATGATTTTTACCTCATAATGCGATAATAAAAAAAAAAATTGCCTACAAAGATATCTATAACCTTTAATGCTGGTTTCAAAACTAAGGATGCTGAAGACACGGCGTTCTGTTGGTCATTTTTCTCTATAGAATTAATCTTTTGAACCTACCTAATAATGCCTGAAAAAATACCTATATAAAAAAACATTATTGGAAAAAAAAAGGTACTACAACGCTATAATAATACTTCAGAAAAGGTATTCATGTATTTTGGTAATTTTTTTCATGCATTTTTAACCCCTTCACGACTGCAATACGTTTATATACGTGACATTTGCACATGCCCCGTGCAGCTATCACGTATATAAACGTTCTGGCAGCGCTTGGATTAAAGCTTCTGCCCCTGCCCTGGTGCTGTCACGGACAGCATACAGTGCAGCAATGCCGGCAAGGGACCAATCAGAGTGGCCCCTTGCCAGCAATCGATCCGATTGGTTAGTCTGTGCAGACTAACCAATTGGACCGCGGCAGTGTTAAAATGCCGGTTTCAGGCTCTGATTTGTGCTCTGCAGATCTGTGCACCAAGCCCCCCTTGTGTCCGCCTGCAGCTCGTCTCCTCCTCTCCTGCGCTCATCTCCTGCCCTGATGCGGTCCTTCGTCCCCTCCCTGCCCATTCATTCTCCCCGCCCCTCCTGCCCCAGCCTCCCTCAATGTTGCTGGCCGTACATCCCACCCCGCCCCCCCCTTTCCAGCGCTGCCCCCGGTCCCCCTGCTCTATGCTGACACTCTGCTGTAACCCCATAGATGCTGCGGCATCCATGGGGTTAATAGAGGGAGGGAGCTCCCTCTTTCAACCATCGGGGCGTCTGCTGTTGCCACCTACAGGGCATCTAATAGTATTATACTTTGCAATGCAAGAGCATTGCAAAGTATAGTACAGCTATAAGCCCCACTGGATCTTCATGATCCAAGAGGGACTTGATAAAAAAAGAAAGTGAAAATAATAAAAATTAAAAATAAAAAAATAAATTAAAATGTAAATTAAAAAAATTAATTGCCTTTTCCTATAAAAAATGAAAAAATAAAATAAAATACACATATTAGGTGTCACCGCGTCCGTAACGACCGTCTCTATAAATATATCACATGATAGACCCTGTCCGATAAACACCATTAAAAAAAACCTGTGCCAAAAAAGCTATTTTTGTCACCTTACATTACAAAAAGTGCAACAGCGAGCGATCAAAAAGGCTTATGACCCCCAAAATAGTACCAATCAAACCGTCACCTCATCCTGCAAAAAAATGATACCCTATTTAAGACAATCGCCCAAAAAATAAAAAAGCTATGGCTCTCAGACTATGGAGACACTAAAACATCATTTTTTTGGTTTCAGAAATGCTATTATTGTGTAAAACTTAAATAAATAAGAAAAAGTATACATATTAGGTATTGCCACGTTCGTAACGATCTGCGAGCTGCAGACGGACACAAGGGGGGCTTGGTGCACAGATCTGCAGAGCACAAATCAGAGCCTGAAACCGGCATTTTAACACTGCCGCAATCTTTTTTCTAAGCCTTCTAACGTCCTAAAAAAATAAAATGACAAAATGATGCCAATATAAAGTAGACATATGGGGAATGTTAAGTAATAAATATTTTAGAAGCAGAGAAATTGAAATTTGGAAAATTGTGAATTTTTCCAAATTTTGGGTACATTTTGGATTCTTTCATAAATAAAGGTGAAATATATTGACTCAATTATATGACTATCATGAAGTACACTGCTTAAAAAATAAAGGGAACACTTAAACAACACAATGTAACTCCAAGTCAATCACACTTCTGCGAAATTAAACTGTCCACTTAGGAAGCAACACTGAGTGACAATCAATTTCACATGCTGTTGTGCAAATGGGATAGACAACAGGTGGAAATTATAGGCAATTAGCAAGACACCCCCAATAAAGGAGTGGTTCTGCAGGTGGTGACCACAGACCACTTCTCAGTTCCTATGCTTCCTGGCTGATGTTTTGGTCACTTTTGAATGCTGGCGGTGCTTTCACTCTAGTGGTAGCATGAGACGGAGTCTAGAACCCACACAAGTGGCTCAGGTAGTGCAGCTTATCCAGGATGGCACATCAATGCGAGCTGTGGCAAGAAGGTTTGCTGTGTCTGTCAGCGTAGTGTCCCGAGCATGGAGGCGCTACCAGGAGACAGGCCAGTACATCAGGAGACGTGGAGGATGCCGTAGGAGGGCAACAACCCAGCATCAGAACCGCTACCTCCGCCTTTGTGCAAGGAGGAACAGGAGGAGCACTGCCAGAGCCCTGCAAAATGACCTCCAGCAGGCCATAAATGTGCATGTGTCTGCTCAAACGGTCAGAAACAGACTCCATGAGGGCGATATGAGGGCCCGACGTCCACAGGTGGGGGTTGTGCTTACAGCCCAACACCGTGCAGGACGTTTGGCATTTGCCAGAGAACACCAAGATTGGCAAATTCGCCACTGGTGCCCTGTGCTCTTCACAGATGAAAGCAGGTTCACACTGAGCACATGTGACAGACGTGACAGAGTCTGGAGACGCCGTGGAGAACGTTCTGCTGCCTGCAACATCCTCCAGCATGACCGGTTTGGCATTGGGTCAGTAATGGTGTGGGGTGGCATTTCTTTGGAGGGCCGCACAGCCCTCCATGTGCTCGCCAGAGGTAGCCTGACTGCCATTAGGTACCGAGATGAGATCCTCAGACCCCTTGTGAGACCATATGCTGGTGCGGTTGGCCCTGGGTTCCTCCTAATGCAAGACAATGCTAGACCTCATGTGGCTGGAGTGTGTCAGCAGTTCCTGCAAGACGAAGGCATTGATGCTATGGACTGGCCCGCCCGTTCCCCAGACCTGAATCCAATTGAGCACATCTGGGACATCATGTCTCGCTCTATCCACCAACGTCACGTTGCACCACAGACTGTCCAGGAGTTGGCAGATGCTTTAGTCCAGGTCTGGGAGGAGTTCCCTCAGGAGACCGTCCGCCACCTCATCAGGAGCATGCACAGGCGTTGTAGGGAGGTCATACAGGCACGTGGAGGCCACACATACTACTGAGCCTCATTTTGACTTGTTTTAAGGACATTACATCGAAGTTGGATCAGCCTGTAGTGTGTTTTTCCACTTTAATTTTGAGTGTGACTCCAAATCCAGGCCTCCATGGGTTGAAAAATTTAATTTCCTTTTTTTATTTTGTGTGATTTTGTTGTCAGCACATTCAACTATGTAAAGAACAAAGTATTTCAGAAGAATATTTAATTAATTCAGATCTAGGATGTGTTATTTTTGTGTTCCCTTTATTTTTTTGAGCAGTGTACAATGTGTCACGAGAAAACAATCTCAGAATGGCTTGGATAAGTAAAAGTGTTCCAAAGCTATTACCACATAAAGTGACGCATGTCAGATTTGTAAATTTTGACCTGGACACTAGGGCATCAATGACCCTTGGTCATGAAAGGGTTAAAAATAAAAAAACACTGAGGCACATTAGCTGACCCTAAAGAGTTCAGCTTGGGTCCCTCTTCCCTCAGTGCTTTGTGGCCAGGGACAGGGAAGCATGTGGCATTCGTGGTGTCTGAGGAAAAAATTGAAAGGGCACCGTCCCCACCCCATGCCAAATTCTTGCCCTAACCCAGGGATGGGCAAACTGCGGCTCTCCAGCTGTTGTAAAACTACAACTCCCAGTATGCTCAGTCTACCTACAGCTATCAGCCTACAGCAGGGCATGATTTTCAGAACGCTCAGGTGTGAACCTAGCGTTAGGCAAAAAGATCCGCAGGTATTTGTGCTACAAATGAAAACAAATGGCGTGTGACATTTTGCTAATTTTTTGTACAAAAATAAGAGCAACCCATGACAGACACTCCAAAAAGAGACAGTAAAAAAGTCACATCGTAATACATAATCCCCTTATACAGGCTATCTAATTTATCACAGCCCCTCAGCGCAAATCAGTTTACACTGCAGCTTTTTCCCCGCCGTGTGTGGATGAGATTTCTGAATATCTCATCCACTTTGCTGGTACTTTTAAGGGTACGTGCACATGGGTGTCGGGTGAACGCGCAGAAGATCTGCATGGAAATCTGTACGTCTCTGCAACAAACCTCAATTCCTAATATCAGTTTTTGATGCGGATTAGATGCGGTTTTGCTGCAGATCTCAGCCTTCATTTGAAAAGGGTGAAATTTGCCGCTAAAACCGCAAACATAATTGACGTGCTATAGATTAGAAAATCCGTAAGGCATGTCAATCTCCGTGCAGAACAAATCTGCAAAGTGTACATGGGAATTGTTCAATCTCATGCACACGGCGCGCTGTCCGCACTGAAGTGAATGGGTCAGCATCCGACAAGCAAAAAATGTGGATCGGATGCGCACAAAAAATAAGTTTGTGTGCAGGAGTCCATAATGTCAAAAACGAGCAGACACGTATGGAGCGATTTTATGACGGGAAGTTCATTTCAAAGGAAAATTCAGTGTGAATTCTGCCCCAAAATAGGGCACGCTGCATCATATTTCCATTTGGAAAAAAAAAAGCAAGTCCTGCTTCCCATTGAAATGAATGGGAGGCTATTTTAAGCTGTTTTTGAGGTGGAAATGCGCCAAAAACTCTGTGCGAACTGGCCTTAAATGTTGCCGCAGACAGTCTGCAGCGTTTACGTCACACATGGCTGTCCGCTAAGGCTGCGGGGGCGTGCAGGCAGCGAGGCGTATCAGCAATGTCAAACACATGTCCAGCAGTGGTGACCATTACCACACAGCGCTGCTTATTTCCTCCCCTCAGTCTCTATAATCGCTATGCCCATAGCTCATGGCAAAACATCACACATTGTGTATCTCTGAGGAGCCCCTGCTTTAAAGAGTTAATACTACAACACATGGCCTCCACTGAGGGGTTTCCATGCCACATTTATATAAGCTGCAGTCATATGGGAGGAGGATAACGGTCAGAGAACTAGTTTATTGCCGCCCTGACAGCAGCAGCAGTTCATGTTATTATTCTGAGCATGCTCGGTGCGCCCGGTATGATCACTTCCGCCCTCACTTCTTACCTCACTTTGCCCTTACGTTCTGAGCATGCTCAGTGTGACTAATGTGTCCGCGTCCACGTTCTGAGCATGCTCAGTGTGACTGACGTTCTTCCTCACGTCTGCTTGCTCAGTGCTCTGCTGGGACCGCTCGCCCTTGTGCACTTTGTTTTGCACTTTTCTCATGGTTGCAGCATATCAACAATAACGCCCTCCATCTACCAGGTAAGACTGCTTGGGGTTATAGTCTTGTTTTGCAGTTTTTATTTCTCCTCCTTCTTTATGTACACAAGCAATGGCCAGTCCTGTGCAGTATTGCAGTATGTGTATTTTCTGTATTTGGCTTCATTACTATATACACACACGTTTTTGTATTAGTGTGTTGTATGTGTTTTCTCTGTTCAAAACATCTGTTTTGCTGTTTGAAGTTTTTTTTCCCCCCCAGACTTTTGATATTGATGGCCGCCATCAGGATAGGTTATCAATATCAGATCCGTGGGGGTCTGAGTGACTCCTGGGATCCCCGCCAATCAGCTGTTCCCACATTCACCGAATATATCCACGGTATGGTTTGCGGTGCTGCCGGCTGATGAAAACAGCTGATCGGAGGCAGTGCCAGACGTTGCGCTCCCACAATCCGATATAGACGATCTGTCCTGGCTGGGAAACCCATTTAGGGCTAGGTCTACACAATGACATTTGTCGCGTGACAGGGCACAACTACATTGCAACATTTGTCGCTCAGTAATGGCAGTCTATGGTGTCGCACTGCAATATACGACATGCTGCGAATGGATTTTCTGTGACTGTTGCGTCGCAGTCGCATGTTGCAGTGCAACACCATAGACTGCAATTATAAAAATTGACGCGCAACAAATGTTGTCGTGTAGACCTAGCCTAAGTGTCTAGCTGTTGCAGTACTACAACTTCCAGCATGCCCTGAGAGCCGCAGCTGGTAACCCAGATTCTTGCATGACCGACCTGTCTGTTTATGCAGCAACACACTGCCGGCCTCTGTATTGCTGCACAACTAGATAAGCATGACGTTCGTAGGCCTGGACGAGAGCCTCTCGGCCAGCAGTCATATCATTATCAGAGGTGTCAGATCTACTCTAACCCATTACTTTCTTTTTGGATGTTTTGCAGAGCGATCAGTTAAAGCCATGAAAAGTGTTACGGTTGCCGCAGGGAAGCGAAGGGCTAAGGCGGAGGATGTAGAATTGCCACCTATGGCAAGCTGCAAGGAGGGCGTGCGAGGGATACTGAGAGCGCTGCAGAGCTGTGTGGGGAAGGTAAGCAGATGCTGCCATATTGTGCACATAGAGCGCCTCAGTGAGATCATTGGAGCAAATTCACCAAGACTGGTGTTTATATTCCATGTGCAGGATTTACTAAAGGGGTTGTCATACCATTAAAAAGTAATCACATAGGGGGGGGATCATTTTGTGATCGGTGGGAGTTCAACTGTTCAGCCCTCCAATCAATCACTAGAATGGAGTGACGCTGACTGGTTGTCCAGCTTTTTAACACTTTTTGGCTTCTCCCTTCCTTAGGGGGCGTGCTTTGTCCCTCTGACCCTCCTAATAAGCAGAGAACCCCTTTAAAAGGGTATTTCAGTATTCAAATATTGATGGACTATCCTCGGGCACCTGACACCCCGCACTCCTGCCATTCGCTCCGGTGCTAGAATTACACAGTTCAGTCCATTGTGTAGTGGACGAGGCTGCTAACAGTAGCCATGCTCTCATTGACTCTACTCTTAAACAGCTGGTCAGAGGGGGGTGCGGGTGTCAGACCTCCACCAGTCTGATAATGATGGCCTTTCGAATTTGTGGACAAACCCTAAGACCTTATTGACACGTCAGTGATTGTGAGCCAAAACCAGGAGCCTCCACAGACATAAGGTATAAGGGAAAGATCTGCACCTGTTCTGTGTTTAGAGCTGCACCTGGTTTTGGTTCAAAATCACTAATGGAAAATACTGACCGAACACCGACTGTAAATGAGGCATAAGTGGTAAAACAATTGGGTGGTTTTATCTAGGACCTTCTTTGTAAGATGTAAGGTTCTAGTGTGGATCAACCTTATAGATATTGTGGCTTTTTCCTTAGTTGCTTCGTGTACATTCAAGTAGAAGATGTATCACTGCTTTTTACCCTTTCTCAGCTTCAGCAGCCTGAAGATGCGGTGAATATGTCCATAAACTGGGAAAAGATCCAGTGCCTGCCTGATGCCAAACCAGCATTCCTGTGCGCTGTCCTTCATCAGCACATATCTGAACTTCAGGTAGCAAGTTTTAATGATACTATGATACTTAATGATATTATTTAAAGGCTATGTACACCTTTGGAGGCAATTTTAGTTTAAAATTTCATTTTACAAATTTTTGGCTAAAAATCACATTTTCAATTGGCCTTTATTAAAGGGGTATTATCATCTTAATGATCACTGTTACATCTGTTAATGATTTAACAGTGATCATTTTTCTAAATATATTTAATTAACAAATCCCCACCCCTTAAAAAAAAATAAACCTATACTTACCTGACTGTTGTCTTCCGTCTCCCCTGGTTATGGCCACCGCTCTTCTCAGGAGTCCCGGTGGCCGCGCGAGCGCAGACGTCTTCTTTTCTTCTCCTGGCCAGCCGCGCGCTGTACTGAACGCGCACGATGAGTCCGCGCATGCGCCCTGGTGACTTCTTCCTGGCAAGTATACTATACTGGCCAGGAAGAAGTCACCATGGCGCATGCACGGACTCTGCGTGCGCGTTCGGTACAGCGCGCGGCCCGGCCGGGAGAAGACATCAATGAAGATGGAGCCCGCCCCCTGCCGAAACCAGGAAGTGGACGGCACGCCGGGAGCAGGTAAGTATAAACCTGCGTCTTGAGAAAACCCCTTTAAGAATATTGAGCTGTTCTGTCACAAAGGGTCAACTGTTTTTCTAACTGTGTGACTGGTACTTGCACTTTATGCCAGTTATTAGAGATGAGCGAATTTCATATTTTGAAATTTGCTCGGTGGTAAAAGGTGAATTACGTTATGGATTCAGTTACCACGGACCATAACGCAATTCTATGACGGCATGCATAACTGAATACCTTTAGAGGCATTCCATTATTTATTCCGTCATAATACAGGTGAAACTAGAAAAATTAGAATCTCGTGCAAAAGTCTATTTATTTCAGTAATGCAAATTAAAAGGAATTGCATTAATGGAGCTTAAAATTAGAATTTTGTGAAAAGGTTCAATATTCTAGGCTCAAAGTGTCACACTCTAGTCAGCTAATTAATCCATACCCCCTGAGCAAAGGGCACCTCAAAATTGTGACTTTGGGGTTTCATAAGCTGTAAGCCATAATCATCCAAATTATAACAAATAAAGGCTTAAAATATCTCGCTTTGCATGTAATGAGTCTCATATGTTAGTTTCACCTTTGAAGTTGCATTACTGAAATAAATGAACTTTGCATGATATTCAAATTTTCGAGTTTCACCTGTAGAAGTCTATGGGCTGCAAAACGTATCCGTCCCTTTTCCATTATGCAAGGGATTTTACTAGTCATGAAACATCCGAAGTCGATTCACATAACACTTTGTTTGAATACTGTATGGAGCGAGCGCGCAGTACAGTATTAGAATGTATTGGCTCCTATGAGCTGAAGTTATTACTTCACGAAGTCTCGTAAGACTTTGCATAATAACTTCATAAATTAATTTCTACTGTAAAAAAACATTTCCCCAAACTTTGGTTCAGTTCCATGTGAAGCATCACACTATATGTGCAGGGTCTGCTCTCCTGAATGTAGACGCCCAACGGCATAGGTAGGTTGAGCGTAGGACCTGCCTGACTGAGACCACCTTGGCGCCGGTAGGTGGGCACACGTGTTTTGATCAAACACGGGCGCCGTGTTCAGCGGTGATCTGCGGCCGGTGCTTCCCATTCACAACTGCAGCCCTGGGCTCTGTCTGTGTGGGTGCTGTTGTTCTGGGATCTGCTCCACAGTTTCCTCTCAGCCCTGGCCACAGCATGTTTGCTGTTTGTTTTCTGCAGCACTTACTTAAAGGGCTTCTGTCACCCCACTAAACTCGTATATTTTTTTTTTGGGGTACTTATAATCCCTATCCTTCTATATATCTATACATTATGTTATTAATCATTTTCGTTCTGTAGATAAGGCAAAAAAATTTACTTTTATAATATGCTAATTACCTGTCACCGAAAGAGAAGACGTCATCGGCGCAGGCGCACGGAGGGAGTGCTGAGGAGACGAGCCTCCTTCTCTCAGAGCGCCTGTGCCGAATCAAGACAGGCGCGCAATTTTTGAAATGCAGACAGGGCCAGCCGGGAGGAGGAGATCGCGGCTGGCCCTGTCAATCAACAAGAGGAGGGGGCGGTTTTTTGAGGCTGCTACCAGCAAGTAGACGCCCCCCCCTCCAAGCAGCAATTTTAAGTATTGGACTTAATATAATTGCTAATGTACGCAGAGTCCATATATACCCCTCTTACCTCTTGCTGTGCTTTAAATTCTTTAAAAATAGTACTTATGTGATATGCAAATCTCTTCACTACCAGCAAGTTGGGCGGTTACTTGCTGGTAGCCGCCGCCCCCTCCTCCACTTCATTGACAGGGCCAGCGAGCGCTCTCCTCCTCCAGCTGGCCCTGTCTGCAGCTGAAGTCCCGCACCTGCGCTGTATTGGTCCTCATTCGCCGCAGGCACTCTGAGAGAAGGACGCTCGCTTGGCTGCTCCTTCCTCAGTGCGTCTGCGCCGATGACGTCAGCCCTACACCCGGAAGAGAAGACGCTGGCATCGCTGGTAAGGAGGCGGAGAGTCCGGTGACGTCGCTGAATGCTTGATTCAGGTAAGTATTTGCCTAATAAGCGAAATGGGGTGTCATTAAATATATATATACCGTATTTTTCGGCCTATAAGACACACACTCCCCCCCTCCCAAAAGTAGGAGGAAAAGTAGCACAGCCAGCGGTAAGAGGAGCATATATGGACTCTGCGTACATTAGCAATTATATTAAGTCCAATACTGAAAATTTATGGGTTAGGTCATGTGACCCCTCTTACCAATCCTAGGCCTCCTGTGCATATATAAGTGGCTTAGCCCTCTTTCCAGATGCCTCAGTGTCAAGGTCCTTGTGTCCTGCTAAGGTTCCTGTTTTCAGCTTGTGTTCCTGACTCGTATCTGTATTCCTGGACTCTGCTACCTATTATCCCTACCTGCTTGCCTTGACTCTCCTGTTGCCGATTCGGATTGCCTGACCTGTACCTGTGCCGTTTGCCCTGACCTTTTGCCTGTCTCACCACGCCTCATGTCTCATCCTTCGGTCCTGCTCCCCTGGTACTCATCTCAGGTCCATCCTGGTCTGCCTGGACCAGCTAGCTCGTATGCCTATCCTCCTCTAGAGGTAGCGACCTGGTGTTCCCTTCGGGAAAGTCTATCCCCACCAACAGGGGTATTGTGAAGATCCAGGGGTTCACTTAGACAACGCCCTTAGAGGACGTAGGACACGTGGCACAGTGGGTTCACACCCCCTGGGTTGTGACAGTCCATATATATTTTTTGTTGCATCTATTGTGTTATTATTTAGTGCATTATTTTCTGTGTTTTTTTTTTTTTGTTTTTTTTTTTCCTTGTCACTGTACCATTCACAAAGTGTAGGGCAGTTCTGCACTGACTAGACACACCTGCTCACACTATAACAACACCACCACTAGAGGCTCCTCTGGTGACAACAGTGGCTGATGCATAGCGCACTCCTTGACGTCTCCAACATCGTTGGCAGCCGTCATTTCTGCTCAGCGTGAATCTTTGATCGGTGAACTGCACTGAGGCTTACTGGTCCCTTGTCCAGCGCAGGTGCTCCCTGGCCCATGCAAGACAATCACGCCTGGGCCTGGATGTGTGGTCATGTACCCTTGCGGGTCATCTAGCATGCAGACCACGCTGGTGTAAATGGTTTCGAATGGTCTGACGTGACACTTGGGTGCCTCTCACCTCCCTTAGATGTGCCTGGAGTTGTGTGGCATTCATCATCCAGTGCCGCAGGGCATTATTCACAATGAAGCGGTCATCAGTGTGGGATGTGGCCAAAGGATGTCCACTTCTATGCCTTTCTGTGACTTTTCTAGTCTATCTCTGTTGCAACCTGCTGATGACACTCTAAGCTCAGTGGCCATTTCTGTCTGAGAACATCCTGCTTAAAGCCTTGCAGTGGCGAAGTACTGTCGATCCATTGTTAGGTGTTGTCTTGGTCTCATGATGTCAAAATGTGAACGGCATGATGAGGAGGACTGTTTAAATACCAATTCTAATTGAACAGTTGGCCATGTGCATTCTAAAGTTTAGAGAAGTTTACCTGTAAAGGTTAGAGTGCATTTTAGGTTCATCCTGAAAATTCACCCACAAGCCAAATATCCCTAACTTTCTGTGAGTTATGTATTTGGCTACATGCACACGACCGTTGTGTGTTTTGCGGTCTGCAAATTGCGGATCCGCAAAACGCGGGTGGCGTCCGTGTGCGTTCTGCAATTTGAGGAACGGCACGGACAGCCTTTTAATATAACTGCCTATTCTTGTCCGCAAAGCGCGGACAAGAATAGGACATGTTATATATTTTTTTTGCGGTCCACGGAACGGAGCCACGGATGCGGACAGCAGATGGAGTGCTGTCCGCATATTTTGCTGCCCCATTGAAGTGAATGGGTCCGCCTCTCGATGCGGACCAAAACAACGGCCGTGTGCATGAGGCCTTTATGTGCCGTTAGGAAAGATAAGGGCAACATAGTGCTGTGCAAAGTTTTAGGCCAGGGGTGTCAAACTCAAATTCATCGGGGGCCGCATCAGCAGTTTGGTCACCCTCAAAGGGCCGGTTGTATCTGTAGGACTATGTGTCCACTCTTTATTATCATAAATTATTGTCACTGCATTCAATTATTACTGTTTTGGTGGGTTTTGAACTAATTGTGGTCTGTGGGTGGCACTGTTATGGGGGATCTGTGGGTGACGCACTGTAATGGGGGATCTGTGGGTGACACTTATGGGGGATCTGTGGGTGACACTTATGGGGGATCTGTGGGTGACACTTATGGGGGATCTGTGGGTTACACTTATGGGGGATCTGTGGGTGACACTTATGGGGGATCTGTGGGTGACACTTATGGGGGGGATCTGTGGATGACACATATATAGCATCTTATGCTATGTGTCATCCACAGATCCCCTCCATAAGTGTCCATGTAGTGAATGACCCTCAATACACGGGCTAGGGGCCGGCATCTGCTTTTATAATGACAGCGGGGCCCGTGCAGTGACTATTCTACTACACGGGCCCCGCTCACTGTATAATCGTATCTCTAATAGTTAATGGTTACCGTATGTATACAATCGCATAAGGAGCGCTGTGTATTACTGGTACTTACAACTACAAGCGCTCGCCGAGAGGAGGGAGGAGGCAGGCCGGGAGGACGGGCGCTGGTAGCGTGAGTCATACGTCATGCGCCCACGCCGCCTGCTTCATTCATAAAGTGGGCGGCGCAGGCACGTGACGTATGACTCACACTGCCAGCGCCCATCCTCCCGGCCTGCCTCCTCCCTCCTCTCGGCGAGCGATTGTAGTTGTAAGTACCGGTAATACACAGCACTCATTATGCGATTTATATACATACGGTAACCATTAACTATTAGAGATATGATTATACAGTGAGCGGGGCCCGTGTAGTAGAATAGTCACTGCACGGACCCCGCTGTCATTATAAAAGCAGATGCCGGCCCCCAGCCCCTCCTCCCTCACAGCTGATATACCCGATACAGGAGCCGGGAGGAGCGGGGGCCGCCTGCAGGAAGTGATAATAAAAGGGGAAGGCTGGCGGCCGGCGGCGGCTACGCGGGCCACATGACGAGGTCTGGCGGGCCGGATTCGGCCCGCGGGCCTTGTGTTTGACACCCGTGTTTTAGGCAGTTGTGGAACAAAATGCTGCAAAATAAAAATGCCTTTAATAACAGAAGTGTTAATACTTTATTTTTATCAGTTAACAGAATGCAAAGTGAATGAACAAAAGAGAAATCTAAATCTAGTGAATATTTGGTGTGACCTTAATACCAGCATCAGTTCTTTTAGGTACACTTGCACACAGTTTTTGAAGGAACTCTGCAGGGAGGTTGTTCCAAATATCTTGGAGAACTAACCACAGATCTTCTGTGGATGTAGGCTTGCTCAAATCTTTGTCTCTTCATTTAATCCCAGACAGACTTGATGATCAGAGGCTCTGTAGGGGCTATATCATCGCTTCCAGGACTCCTTTTTCTTTTTTACACTAAAGATAGTTTTTAATAACATTGGCTGTATATTTAGGGTCCTTGTTCTGCTGCTGAATAAATTTGGAGCCAATTGGATGCCTCCCTGATGATATTGAATACGTGTCTGCCTCCTTAATCCTGACCAAACCCCCAACTCTATGCCACAGGATACTGTTATGGTAATATACATGTTATGTCCTAACAGCAGGCTTACTGAACAGACAGGCCTGGTGTTTTTGGGATCATTGTCCTCGATCCAGGGCAGTTTCGGCCAAGCTTTAGCTGTTGGATAGATGGACTTGCGTTTCTTTCTAGAATACTTTGGTATACAGAGGAGTTCATGGTTGACTGACTGAATTCAAGGTGCCCAGGCCCTATGGCAAAACAAGACAAATCATCAACCCTCCTCCATTGAGCTTGACATTTGGTATGAGATGTTTGTGCTGATGTGCTGTATTTGGGTTTCACAAAACGTGGCGCCTATGCCTCCTCCTAAATTACATGGCTCCTCTGGCAGCGCAGGCCCCAGGCTTGATGAATCAGGGCCTTTGTTCCTGAAGTCTTGTAGTTTGTTTGGATGCAGCTTTGTAAACTTAAGCCGTGCTGCCATTTTCTTTTTAGAAAGAAGAGGCTTTCTCCTGGCAACCCTCCCAAACAAGCCATACTTGTTCAGTCTTTTTTTTAAATTGTACTGTCATGAACTTTAACATTTAACATGCTAATTGTGGCCCGTAGAGTCTTCGATGTAGCGCTTTTTTTTTTCTTCAGTTTCTCTGCGCATTGCACGCTCTGACCTTGGGGTGAATTATTGGGGCAGTCTCTGCTGGGAAGATTGTCAACTGTCTTGAATGTTTCCCACTTGTGAATAATCTTTCTTATTGTAGAATGATAAGACTTCAGATTGTTTGGAAATAGCCATATGACCCTTCCCAGATTGATGGGCAGCAACAATTGCTTATTTAAGATCATTGCTTATCACATGTCTGAATGTTCCAGACCAGCAAACTTCCAAATCTTCTTCTTTTATAGAAGTGGTCACACATCATTTAATGCTTAGGAGTAGGGATGGGCGATATGGGCTAAAATCTATATTGCGATATAATTTTAAGCATGTGCGATATGCGATATATATTTATTTAATAACTATTAGCCTCCTTAAGGGCTAGAACCCTTGTCATATTCGCCCTAATAGAGCTCTATTAGGGTGAATAGGACTTTATACTCTCCCTGCTTCCCTGTGCTTTGTGCACACAACAGCAGGGAGCTGACCATGGCAGCCAGCCTCTGATCCGCCCCTCATGTGCCCCCCAGCCTCTCCTTCTTATCAGCCCCCTCTGGTAACTCAAACCCACCCCCCCTCCCTCCCCAGTATTAATCATTGGTGGCAGTGGCCACAGGGTCCCCCTCCTCCCCCCATCATGGTAGCAGTGGCCACAGGGTCCCCCTCCTCCCCCCATCATGGTGGCAGTGGGCAGTTCCGATCGGATCGGTTACCATGGTAGCCATGACGCTACTGAAGTCCTGGCTGCCATGTTATGTTAGTGAGCAGCATTATACTCACGTGCGCCGTGGCCGCCGGGTGCTCCTTCTTCTCATAGGCCTGTGCGGCGCATTGCTAATGCTGTAAGCGATGCAGCAACTGAACTCAGAGGGGCTGAGTGGGGGGAGAAGGGGTTATGTCCGTGTTCAGCTCTGATGACACAGTGTAGTTTGGCATATGCTTTTGTTCATGTAAAGTTATATTTGTTTATATTTATTATTTAAGACCTAAAAAAAATGATGTTTTATTATGTCCTGATATGTAAAACCATAGAATTCAAGAGGGTGTACCTTGTTTTTCTCATGACTGTATATCCAGAGACACCTGCATTTAGTACAAGAAAAAAAAAAAAAATTTCCTGTTACGGAGCGCCACCAGCCAAATTCTTGCAGGAAGTATCTATATGTACTGCTTAAAAATCTTACTATCCGTGAGTGGTGCCCAATCACAAACGTCTCAGGGCACACAATGACTCCTCAAACAAATTTTCTCCGCTGCAATCCTTCCCTAAATTACTCAATATTTGACTGTCTCAGCCAACATTAAGTAGACCTCAAAACACTGAGTGCAAGCACTTGTGGGAAAGCAGAGGATATCGTACTCAGGTTTTTAAGTGTCTACTGACCACAAATATATATCTATTACTCACTTCTACGAGGAGAGTTAGTAGTCAAACTCTCTTCATTATCCAGGGCCACGAAACAGAGCTCTTATACCATAAATCGCGTGTCAACGCAGGCAGTTGCCATATGCAGCACAAAAAGTTTATTTAAAAAAAACGTGAAACAGTAAAATTGCTTAAAACTGGCATGCTCAACCTGCGGCCCTCCATCTGTTGTAAAACTACAACTCCCACCATGCCCTGCTGTAGGCTGATAGCTGTAGGATGTCCGGGCATGCTGAGAGTTGTAGTTTTGCAACAGCTGGAGGGCCTCAGGTTGTGCATCCTCCTTCCCCAGGAACACTTAGATCCACATTTAGGGTCCATTCACACGTCCGTAAGTGTTTTTTGCGGATCCGCAAAACACGGACACCTGCACTGTGCAATCCGCAATTTGCGGACTGCACATCACAGACACTATAATAGAAAATGCCTTTTCTGGTCCGCAATTGCGGACAAGAATAGGGCATGTTCTATTTTTTTCAGGAACGAAATTGCGGATCCCGAAAAAACGGATGCGGATCTCGAAAATGCGGATCCAGGAAATGTGGATTTGCATCCGTTCCAGCCCCATTAAAAGTGAATGGGTCCGCAAATTGCGGAACAAATACGGACGTGTGAATGGACCCTTAGTCTACTTTTACGTTCCTCCTCCTCTGTGTTCCTGTCCTATTAAACCAGAACTGATATATCGGACTAGGTAAAGTAAGCAATAGGGATGGATCAAGGTGAATGGACTTGTTCTGCTATCTATCTAATCAGATACAGGGTATAAGGAGAAAGGATCAGATGCAGTCTATTACGAGCAAGTAACAATTGAGTAATTATGCAATTTTGTAAATGAGGTTGGGAGTGATAAGTGCGCGGTGTAGAAATCCTTTATTATGAGGAATTTAAATAATCTTTTATTATTGTGAAAAGCTTTGCGCTGACTGTTGCTGCCTGCTTGAAATATAGTATGACATGCAAACGGCAGCTCACCACGCACAATATCATCTGTTGTTGAGATTTTTTTTTTGTACTCATTGCCAGGCATTGTTATTTAATCAGTGTTATGTTATTAGCTGCAAAAAAAGAACATCTCGTCAGAGACACAGGGAGGACAAGAAAATAACATGCATTCAACCTAAATAGATAAGAATTGGTTAGGACATGAATGAGGTTCCGCTCTGCGGAGGATACGAGGATAGCATTGGCCACATTGCATACAAGATACTGTATTTTTTGCTTTTGAGACACTTTTTTTCTCCCAAAAGTGGGGGGGAAATGGCAAGTGCGTATTATTAGGGAATACTAATGAACGCTTTTATTATGGAAGCAGTATGCAGGAGACGCAGGGAGCGGTGACTATAGTGCTGCTAGCAGCTCCGATAGTCTGCTGGCGATGTCAGAAACCTGGCCATATAAGGGGCCGACTGTCCCCATTGGGGCGAACCCATGGATACTAACTATGGCTACCGCCACTCATTGTATGCCAGGAAGCTGTGTGCAACAGGTACCCCTGAGACTATAGCCAATAGCCACCTGTGCCAGGTGGAAGTGGAAGACGCTCTGCTGGATTCGGGGAGTCTGGTGTCCCTGGTAAGAGCTGCCCGCAAAGTATACTGGCCGAAAAGTCGTGTCGTGTGCATCCATGGAGATGTAAAGGACTATCCCACCGCCCTGGTGTCTCTGTCCACGGTGGCCGGCAGGTGGACTCACGAGGTGGCCGTCGCCACCAATTTACATTATGAACTTATTATTGGGAGAGACTTCCCGGGTTTCCCGACACTGTGGCCTGATACGAAAGTTACCAATATCCGTGAGACAGGTGTAACCCCAGTAGAGTGGCCTTGCTCAGGGGGGAAACCAGAACCCTGGGAGCCTGAGACCGAAGGGCCAGCGGTAGGGGGGACCGCCACTGCGGTGGAAGAGGGTGAGGCAAACCCGTTGAGTGTAATGGTGGGAGGCGTGGAGGATTTGCTGCCGGGTCCTGAGTTGGCAGACCTCAACGTCTCCGGGGAAAATTTCGGTATAGCACCGGGACCCAACGCTATCTCAGGCCTGGGAAAACCGTTGTAATAGTTGATGGTAAACCTCAACAATCGGAGGCAGAGTCGATGTTTTGTGGTTCATCAGAAGATGCTGTAACGGCTAAACCAACTACCGGGTGAGCATATTGAACAGCTGGTGGTGCCCAAGGCGTATAGCGAGCTCGTGTTGGAGCTAGCCCACCAACATGTTCTCGGGGGACACCTGGGATGGCAGAAAACGCAGGACCAGATTCTACAGCGGTTTTACTGGCCCAGTATATTCAGAGAGGTGGAAGAATAATGTAAGTCTTGCCCAACCTGCCAGATAACTAGCCCCCAGCCACATTTCCGTAGTCCCCTGGTACCTCTCCCGATTATCAAGGTTCCGTTTGAGCGAATCACTATGGATCTCATAGGCCTAGTACCAAAGTCCGAGAGGGCACCAACACATCTTGGTCGTTTTAGACTATGCAACTCTGTACCTGGAGGTGGTGCCCCTGCGACATACCTTGGCCAAACTCATAGCTAAGGAGTTAATGGAGATATTTTCCCGAGTGGGACTACCTAAAGAGGTTATGACTGACCAGGGGACCCCTTTTATGTCAAAGGTCATAAGGGAACTCTGTAAGTTACTGCGCATAAAACAGCTACGGAAGTCCGTTTATCATCTGCAAACGGACGGCCTGGTAGAGAGGTTTAATCAAACATTAAAAGACATGTTAAAAAGAGTGGTGTCTAAGGATGGGTGGTATTGGGACCTTCTTCTGCCCTCTGTCATGTTCGCAGTGCGAGAGGTGCCCCAGGTTTCTACTGGGTTCTCGCCCTTTAAACTCCTAGTTGGCCGACATCCTCGCGGTCTGCTGGACATAGTCAAAGGGGCGTAGGAACAACAACCCACACTATATAAAAGTGTAATTGAATATGTCACCAACATGCAAGAGCGGATAGAGACATTGTTGCCACTTGTTAGGGAACATATGGAGGCAGCCCAGCGAGCCCAGAGTAGGGTCTATAATCGGCAGACTCTGGTCCGGATCTTTAACCTAGGAGATCGGGTTTTGGTTCTGGTACCGACGGTTAACAGGAAGTTCCTGGCTAGGTGGCAGGGACCCTATGAAGTACTCGAAAAAGTTGGTGAGGTAAACTACATGGTACACCAGCCAGGGCGGCAAAAGCCGGAGCAGGTGTACCATGTGAACTTGCTCAAACCTTGGAAAGATAGGGAGACCAGTACAGATGACAGCCCGTGGTTGGGTTTTCTAGGGAAAGAGGTTCCAGCCCCACGGTCTGATACAAGGGAAGCAGTTGCCACAGTGAAGATTGCTGACAGCCTTTCCTCCAAACAGACTCGGGAGGCCAGGGAGTTTGTTAGCAGGAACACGGACATGTTCTCGGACCTCCCTGAACGCACTTCTATCATCCAACATGACATTATCACTGAGCCTCAGGCCAGAGTCCGGTTGAAACCATACCGGGTACCCGAGGCTTGGTAACAAGCCATCTCGGAAGAAGTGCAGCTAATGCTACAACTAGATGTAATTGAGGAGTCCAAAAGTAAATGGGCCAGTCCAATAGTCTTGATTCCCAAGCTAGACGGGATGTTACGGTTCTGTAACGATTTCCGCAAACTAAATGAGATTTCCAAATTTGATGCGTATCCCATGCCACGGGTGGATTTGCTTATTGGGAGGTTAGGCCAAGCCCGGTATTTTTCTGTTTTGGTCCTCACCAAATGGTACTGGCAGGTACCCTTAATGGAGGCTGCCAAAGAGAAAACTGCCTTCATAACACCAGAGGGGCTGTATCAGTATAATATGTTACCCTTTGGTCTGCATGGCTCCCCGCCACCTTTGAACAGCTCATGGACATTGTGCTGCGTCCACACCGTCGGTACACTTTGGCTTACCTGGACGATATTGTCATCCACAATACTGACTGGGAAAGTCACTTACCTAAGATACAGGCTGTAGTGGACTCCATTTAAAAGGCTGGACTAACAGCTAACCTAAAAAAAATGTGCAATAGGGTTAGAGGAGACGAAATACCTAGGGTATGTCATTGGGCACGGAGTCATCACACCCCAAGTGAACAAAATGGAGACGATACGGAATTGGCCCCAACCTGTCACTACTAGGCAAGTAAAGTCGTTCCTGGGAATGGTGGGATATTATGAGGTTTGTCCCCCACTTTGCTATGGTGGCCCCACCCTTGACAGGGCTCTTGAAGGGACGCAAGTCAGTGATGGTTCACTGGGATGATCGGGCAGAAAAGGCTTTCTGCGCTTTGAAGTCGGCCGTGTGTGGGTCCCCGGTTTTGGTAACGCCCGACTGTTTATAGTACAGACCGATGCCTCCGAAGTATCTTACTGGGAGTAGTCAAAGTGCTGGGTTGGTGACTACTCCCCACGTGCCAGGCCGGGTCTTGGCAGGCTTATAAAAAAAAAAACAGCCAGCACTGTCAGGTGTTGTGTATTACCTCCCTCTGACAGTGGAGCTCTGGAGATCTCTGTGCTGAGGTCTGAAGACCGTGTATCAGGCGAGCAGGCCGCCTTAAAACCCGCAAGTGGACTTTCTGAGGCTGAGCATTCAACCGGGTGTGAACTGACACCCAGGATACCAGGTGAACTTTATTTTGGTTTTCTGTGTGTGAACAAGCACCAAGCCTTAAAAGTGACTGTTGTGGTGTTTTATAAGTGTGATTTATAACCTGGTCCTTTGCCTCTATACTGCATCCGCTAAGCAAATCCCCACACTACGTATAGTATCAGGACATAGTGCATGTAGGTTTCCACTATGACCTGACACTGTGCGACGTCAGGTCACAGTGCATAGTAGCGCCGGCGGAAGACCAAGTAGTGCAGGAAGAGTACATTGGATCTGCAGAGTGGCAGCACCGTCCTGCGCACAAGAGGTAGATTGTTTTATTTATTTTACTGTCTGATCTGAGGTCTGATAAAGAATGGAGGTCTGATTAGTGGTCTGATAAAGACTGAGAGGTTTGAACTAGGGTCTGATGAAGACTGGCAGTCTGATTGGTGGGTCTGATTAAAGATTGGGTGTCTGATGAAAAATATTTTTGTTCTTGTTTTTCTCCTCAAAAACCTAGGTGCATCTTACAAAGTGAAAAATATGGTACTTTTGCTGTTTTGAGACTTACATGCATGGCAAAATAGACATTACACCTTCCTTGGCTTTGCTTTGATCCATGTATCTCCAAATCCAGGGTAAGGGTCCATTCACACGTCCGTTGTTTCTTTCCTGATCTGTTCAGTTTTTTGCGGAACAGATCTGGACCCATTCATTTTCAATGGGTCCTGAAAAAAATCGGACAGCTCAATATCTGTTTTTTTTTTTTTTCAGGACCCATTGAAAATGAATGGGTACAGAACTTGTCCAGATCTGTTCCGCAAAAAACGGAACAGATCAGGAAAGAAACAACGGACGTGTGAATGGACCCTTATAGTTTTTAACTTATGTCCTAAATGGCAGCTATTTTCTATTTTATTGCGTTTGTTATATATGATTTTTTTATTTATTTTTTTAAGAAAAATCCCTGGTGCTAACGACAAAGATGTTAATTATAATTTATCCTCTTCGGAATCTTGTTTCTCAGTTGGAGGGAGAGCCAATCTGAGTGACTATTCCCTCCTTAAACTGTACTTAAAATTAGACAAATGTAAAAATGTTACAATATATTTAAATTAAATTCAGTAGGATTTATTTTTTTACAAATCCTTTTTGTTCAGTAAATATTTGTGTATGTGTAGCACTTTCTTTTCACTTTTAGTGTGAAGATGTAAAAAATATTAGTGTTATTACCATCACATACAGTGGGGGCATATCGCTAAGATGCCCCCATTGTCTGATAGGTGCAGGTCCCACCTCTCGCACCTACAAGGAGAACTGAGCGGGAAGAGCTGTGGCTGGAGGACCCTGGGTTTCCCGGGGTCCGTCCACCAGCAAGCACTGCTCCCATACAAGTGAATGGGAGCGCACCGCAAACGCGCGGGCCCTGCTCCCATTCATTTCTACGGGGCAGACGGAAATAGCCAAGCCAGTGCTCAGTTTTTTTCGCGGCCCCATTGAAATGGAGGGCGGTTGCGCATGCGCACTGCCCTCTCCATTAATTTCCCCACTCTGTTCTCGTTGTAGGTGCACTCCCAGAGGTGGGACCTGCACCTATCAGACAATGGGGGCATATCCTAGCGATATGCCCCCATTGTATGTGATGGCAAAACCCCTTTAAAAGTTCATAGTTAGACCGTAACTTGGTGACTTATTATACTTATGTATTTCTTATGTGTTTGTATTTTTCAGCCTCTTTTAGATCAGCTTCAAACCCTTGTAAATGGAAAGGAACAGAGTGCCGACCTACAGCACACCACAGAGGCTCCCTATACTGTCGATGTTGTGGAAGTGAAGGAGAACATTAACGTAGGATATACTGGCACAAAACATGCTCTAAATAAAAACTTGGAATGTCTACCAGATCCTGCAGTTGTCCAGATTCAGGCTGGAAAGTCAGAAGTGAGTGATGATTAGTCTTGTATTTTAACTAATATTTTTGCATTTTAATTTTTGATTAGTATTATTCCACCCTTAAAGTGTCCTGCAGGAGGAAGTTAGAATTTTCACTTTTCTATGCAAACAGCTTTAGAGCTTGAAATACACATGTGGAGTAATTTATTAAGACCAAAAGTATGTTCTTCCAGCACTTCTTTCCATATGTGTGTTTATTTTTTGTTGTTGTTCCTTGCAGCTTGATTTATATCTTCAGAAAATCAACGTTGATCCATATGCTAATGAGGCATTAAAGTGCCCATAGGGGCGTTTTTATATTTTTTTTATTTTTCAAAGGAGCCCAGGATAACACCCCCATAGAGTGCCCGGTCCCGCCCTCCTGCAGAGGCCAAGGGCGCCTCTCCTCCACTCATACGCTACACCCCCAGTAATGTCGTTGCCGCCCCCCAACTACATCACTAGCAGCCGATAACCCAACTCGCCCATTCCCTTCCCTTCAGCACCGCCAACAAATCTGGCTTCAGCATCGACAATTCAGAAACCTCCTCGGAAACGTAAAAAAGTCCATCTGGTGTAAAACTGTAAATAACAGGAAGGAGAGAGATGCATCTTCTGTTCCTCAGTCTATCTCAAGGCCTCTTTACACAAGTTGATAATTCGATCGAGCGAGGAATGAGTCGTTATTCAAGACTTTAACGTTCGACCCACAACACTTTAGATCAGTGTTTCCCAACCAATGTGCCTCCAGCTGTTGCAAAACTACAACTCCCAGCATGCCCGCACAGACTTTGGCTGTGCGGGCATGCTGGGAGTTGTAGTTTTGCAACAGCTGGAGGCACACTGGTTGGGAAACACTGCTTTAGATTAGCAGGGTATAGTGTAAAAATGTGTTGATTGCGATCATGTTGTTTGTAACAGTAAAGCGCACTGTGAAATCATCTGTCGTGGAAATGATACCAGTTTACACTTGTGGGATTCTGGACGACGAATGAAGATTAGGTGTCTACATTGGTGATCGCAGGAATGAAAAGCTAAGCAAGTATTGCTTGTTGTTCAATGCTTTTACACTACTCCAATAATTGATCACTTTTGCTCGATTTAACCATTTTTTTTTTAAAAAAAAAACTATTATCTACTCGTGTAAAGGGGCCTTTAGAGGCTGCATGCTGTTAGTGTGGAGCAGCAGAGGTGAGAAGGGCAGATTTCACACACTATAAAGACCTTGGGGATCATTTATTAACACCAGCGTTTTAGACACGGTCTTAATATCCCCTATAGCAGGCGGTGGATCAGTTGTAGTTATGTAGAAGCGTCCGCCTCTACTTCAGCGGATCCAACGCCTCTTCTAAGCGTGAGATAGCTTGTTTGCTGGTGTACATTCAGACCATTTTCTACACCTAAATAAGTCATAGAAAATAGTAAATTAGACAGGCCTGCTGGCCGGTCCCCTTTTTCTCCCCTATCACTGCCATTTTTTTTTTAGACCTGGTATGAGCCGGGAAAAGTTGTAGATTGTGATGCAAAGGACCATTGCGCCGCAATCTGCACCAGAAATACGCCTAATATAGATGTATTTCTGGTAAGTAAATGACCCCCCCCCTCAAATGGTTGTTAAGCCTTCCACAAATGCTTTATAAATCAATAGTACTTTCTTATATTCCTATCAGAGGAAAATGCCTCTCTCTTGCTCTAGCACAGGGCTGGCCAACCTGCGGCTCTCCAGCTGTTGCAAAACTACAACTCCCAGTATGCCCAGTCTGCCTACAGCTATCAGCCTAAAGCAGGGCATGGTGGGAGTTGTAGTTTTACAACAGCTGGAGAGCCTCAGGTTGGCCAGCCCTACTCTAGCAGCTCCGCCGTCCTCCCCTTTACAAAGACTTCTATGGGCAGAAGATATTTAGATCCTTTTAGTCATCTTGTTGATCTCAGTCTCTCAAGTTGGATTTGGCAGAGAATATCGTTTTAGAAGGGGGTAAAAAAAAGTCTGATAAGTGGAGAAATAATTTTTTTTTTTTTCCTGATATTACAAAGCTTTTTATATTTACCTGTACCATTTGATTTATGCAATGTTTTTTTGAATGGTTATTGAACATTTAAGCAATCATGGGAAGAGAAAAATGTACAGCAATCATCTAGACTGTATGAAACGCTAACTAGTTCTCATAATGAGAAAATTATAATTGAACACATTATGTTTACTATTTGACATATGGTTGCAATGACATACATGTGTTCTCATAGAGTCTGTACCTGTATTGTCCCTTTAAGTAAAGCAAAGCTTGATGTGCTTTCCATCACTGTGTCCACATGAATCTTCATAGCTCTTATTCACTATAGCGTGCAGCCTTTCAGAGTGTTCAAAATCAAAGGCAAGTTTTTCAAGTTGATGGGTGCACACACGCTGTGTCTTTTTCTGAACATATCCAATTCCCCCTACCCCCTCACTCCATCTTTTTTTTTTTGCCGTGCTTACTCCCTGTAGATCGACAGAAGGATATTGGCATTCATAGAGAGAAAGCAAGCAGAGATCAATGAAAACAACGTCCGGGAGTTCTGCAACGTTATTGATTGTAATCAAGGTAAATGTTCCTACAGTCACTCCATTTCCCAGTGATCTCTGCTAGAGATATGACTCAAAATGTGTGCTCTCAGTCTTATTCATGGCTTTGTACGGCTAGAGATTCACTTTGATTCATTGTGTGCAATTGCCACACAAACACTGCCTGCCTTTCATTTTGCTGCATATAGAACTACTATACATTTAGATGGGGGAGGGGGGGAGTGAATAAGTGTAGCATCATAATTATTTTTTTTTTTAGCTTTGTCTTATAAATATAATTTAGCTTCCGGTCATGTATTAATTCGGGCATATAAATTTACCAAATTTTATTTATTTGCCAAAATGTTTATATTTATGTAAAGGGCATCTGTCAGCAGTTTTGTACCTATGACACTGGTTGACCTGTTACATGTGCAATTGGCAGCTGAAGACATCTGTGTTGGTCCCCGTTTGGGAGAAAGAAGGAGTCCGCTCCCTCTGTCACTGCTTACACAGGGCAGGCGCCATGTAAGGGATTAAACAGCCCAGATCGGCTGCTGCTGTTAGAGCAGGGGCACTGCTTCCATTTGAGACTTAGACTTGCTGACGTGAAAAGGCGGCAGCCCATTCTAAGGTGCTTTAGCAACTGCTGTAAAAAGGCATATGGGTGGTCACCTAGGGGTTAAACGGCATTTGTCAGCAGATTTGTACTTGTGACACTGGCTGACCTGTTGCATGTGCACTTGGCAGCTGAAGGCGTCTGTGTTGGCCCTATGTTCATATGTCTGAAGTCACTTTGTGGGGCTTACATAGTGGAAACCCCCCCATAAATAGCCCCATTTTAGAAACTACACCCCTCAACTTACTCAAAACTCATTTTACAAACTTGGCTAACCCTTTAGGTGTTCCACAAAATTTAAAGGAAAATGGAGATTTCACTTTTTTGGCAGATTTTCCATTTTAATCCATTCTTCTCTTTAACACATCGAGGGTTAACAGCCAAACAAAACTGTGTTTATTACCCTGATCCTGTGGTTTACAGAAATACCCACCATGTGGTCGTAAACTGATATAAGGGCACACGGCAGGGCGCAGAAGAAAAGAAGCGCCATATGGTTTTTGGAAGGCAGATTTTGCTGGACTGGTTTTTAGATGCCCTGTCCCACTTGAAGCCCCCCTGATATGCACCCTTACAGTACACCCTTACACAAACTCCCAAAAAGTGACCCTATTTTGGAAACTAGGGGATAAGGTGACAGTTTTTTGGGTACTATTTTGGGGTACATATGATTTTTAATTGCTCCTATATTATGTTTTTTGTGAGGCAAGGTAACCCAAAAATGGCTGTTTTGGCACATTTTAAATTTTTTACAAGATTCATCTGACAGGGTAGATCATGTGCTATTTTATAGAGTAGATCATGTGCTATTTTATAGAGTAGATCATGTGCTATTTTATAGAGTAGATCATGTGCTATTTTATAGAGTAGATCATGTGCCTATTTTTCTTTGTTTTCAGTTTTACATAATAAAGCATTTTGTGCAGGGGCTCATTTCTTGCAGAAAGAGTTGTCATTTTTATTGGTTCCATTTTTGGGTACATATGTTTTTTTGCACATTCATTATTACACTTTATGGAGCAACATGACCAAAAAATTGGTTGTTTTGGAACCGTATTTATTTTTGCAGCGTTCACATGAGGGGTTAGGTCATGTGACTTTTTATAGCGCAGATCATTACGGCGGTGGCAATACCTAATATGTATACTTTTTCTTATTTATTTAAGTTTTACACAATAATAGCATTTTTAAAACAAAAAAAAATTGATGTTTTAGTGTCTCCAAAGTCTGAGAGTCATAGCTTTTTTATATTTTTTGACCGACTTATGTAGGGGCTCATTTTTTGTGCGATGAGGTGACTGTTTGGTAATATTTTGGAGGGCATACACCTTTTTGATCGATTAGTGTTAGTGACAAAAAAGCCTTATTTTTATTATATATTTCTTTTACAGTTGTTATTTATTTTTTTACGGTGTTCACCCGAGGGATTAGGTCATGTAATATTTTTATAGAGCTGGTTGTCACAGACGCCGTGATACCCAATATGTATACTTTTTTAAAAATGTATTTCCCTTTAACACAATAATAGCATATTTGAAACCCCAAAAAGTTTGTGTCTCCATGTTCTGAGAGCTATATATTTTTTTTTTTCTTTTCGATTTTCTTATGTAGGGGTTCATTTTTTGCGGGATGAGGTGACGGTTTTATTGGTACCATTTTGAGGGACATACACCTTTTTAATCGCTTGATGTTGCACTTTTTGTGGTGTTTTTTTACACTGTTTTATTTTTATCCTTTCATGGTGTTTATCGGACGGGGTGGATCATGTGATCCATTTATAGAGCTGGTCATTACGGACGCGGTGATATCTATTATGTAGTTTATAAAAAAAATAAAAAAAAATTTAATCTCTTATAAATGAGCTGATAGGAAAAGGCAATTTATTTTATTTTTAATTTACATTTTAATTAATTACCGTATTTTTCGCTTTATAAGATGATAGACACACCCCAGATTTTAGAGTAGAAAAATAAGAGAAAATATTTTTCATCAGACCTCATATCAGCCCACTCAGAGCCTTATAAGACCTCAGATTAGCCCATCAGTACCCCCAATCAGATCTCAGATTAGCCCATCAGTACCCCCAATTAGACTTCAGATTAGCCCATTAGTACCCCCATACCTCAGAATAGCCCATCAGACCTTAGATCAGACTAAAATGCCGGCACATTAACCCATCATGTGTCGCGGTCAGCGCTGACCGCGGCACGTGCGATGTCGGGCGGGGATCGGAGCTGTCATCGGGTCCCCATGCTGCTGTGACGGGGACCCGATGGCATGGAAGGCAGCCCGATGCCTTCTTTAGGCATTGGGGCTGCCTTCCGGTGGAGAGCCTGTGAGATCCAGCCCCCTGGATCTCACAGGCAGGAAGCTGTATGAGTAATGCACACTGTATTACTTATACAGCCAATGCATTTCAATACAGAAGTATTGGAATGCATTGTAAAGGGGATCAGACCCCCAAAAGTTGAAGTAAATATAGTAAAAATAAAGTGGAAAAATAAAGTCCCCCCCCAAAATTTTTTTTTTAAAAGTTTCAAGTAAAAAAAAGTCATTTTCCCCAAATAAAATTAAAAACATTTTTGTAAAGAAGTAGGGAAAAAAAGAAAAGTAGACATATTAGGTATCGCCGCGTCCGTATCGACTGGCTCTATAAACATATTACATGACCTAACCGTAAAAAAATTAAAACGGTGTTAAAAAAGCAATTTTTTTGTCACCTTACATCACAAAAAGTGTAATAGCAAGCGATCAAAAAGTCAAACGCACCCCAAAATAGTGCCAATCAAAATGAGCCTGACAGTCGCCCAAAAAATAAATAAAACTACGGCTTTCAGAATTTGGAGACACTAAAAAAATCTTTTTTTCCCCCCCAAAATGCTTTATGTAAAACTGAAACAAACAACCAAAAAAAGTAGTCCTATCTGGTATTGTCGGGTCCATGACAACCTGCTCTATAAAAATACCACATAATCTAGCCTCACAAAAAAGAGTAATATAGAGCAACCAAAAATCATATGTTCCCTAAAATAGTACCAACAAAACTGCCACCTTATCCCTTTTTTGGAGTTTCTACTCTAGGGGGCATCAGGGGGGCTTCAAATGGGACATGGTGTCAAAAAAACAGTCCAGCAAAATCTGCCTTCAAAAACCATTTGGCATTCCTTTCCTTCTGCGCCCTGCCGTGTGCCCGTACAGCTGTTTACGACCACATATGGGGTGTTTCTGTAAACTACAGAATCGGGGGCCATAAATATAGAGTTTTGTTTGGCTGTTAACCCTGGCTTTGTGACTGGAAAAAAATGGATTCAAATGGAAAATCTAAGTGGAATTTTATCTCTATTTTCCATTATTTCTTGTGGAACACCTAAAGGTTTAACAAAGTTTGTAAAATCTGTTTTGAATACCTTGAGGGGTGTAGTTTGTAAAATGGGGTAATTTGTGGGTGGTTTCTATTATGTAAGCCTCACAAAGTGACTTCAGACCTGAACTGGTCCTGAAAAAGTGGGTTTTAGAAATTTTCTGAAAAATGTCAAGATTTGCTTCTAAACTTCTAAGCCTTTTAACGTCCCCAAAAAATAAAATGGCATTCACAAAATGATCCAAACATGAAGTAGACATATGGGGAATGTAAAGTAATTATTTTTGGAGGTATTACTATCTATTATAAAAGTAGAGAAATTTAAATTAGCTAATTTTTCCAAATTTTTTTATATAAAAAAAAAAGTATTTATTTTTTACTCAATTTGTCATGAAGTACAATACGTGACGATAAAACCAATCTCAGAATGGCCTGGATAAGTAAAAGCGTTTTAAAGTTATCACCACATCAAGTGACACATGTCAGATTTGCAAAAAATGGCCTGGTCCTTAAGGTGAAAAATGGCAGGGTTATGAAGGGGTTAGGGATCGACCGATATTGATTTTTTAGGACCGATGCCGATAGCCGATATTTTTTTGTAAATCTTTCTTTTTCATTTATATTTAATATTTTGGTGTTTTTATTTTTATTTTTGTAACTTTTTTTTTTTTTTAACTAACTTTTAGCCCCCTTAGTGACTAGAACCCTTGTCCTATTCACCCTGATAGAGATCTATCAGGGTGAATAGGAGCTCACACTGTCCCTGCTGCTGTGTGCTTTGTGCACACAGCAGCATGGAGCTTATCATGGCAGCCAGGGCTTCAATAGCGTCCTGGCTGCCATGGTAACCGATCGGAGCCCCAGCATTACACTGCTGGGGCTCCGATCGGAGGAGCAGGGGAGAGGGAATCCTGTGGGGGGGCGCACTGCGACTGGGGTGGGGGGGCCCTATGCGCCAGCACGGCTTGGCTTAATACTGGGGGGGAGGGGGGGCGCACTGCGCCACCAATGCTTAATACTGGGGGAGGCGCACTGCGCCACCAATGCTTAATACTGGGGGAGGCGCACTGCGCCACCAATGCTTAATACTGGGGGGGGGAGGGGGGACGCACTGCGCCACCAATGTCTGATACTGGGGGGCTTGGGGGGGCGCACTGCGCCACCAATGAAGCTTAATCTCTAATTTATTCATATACAGTCATGTGAAAAAATTAGGACACCCTTTGAAAGCATGTGGTTTTTTGTAACATTTTTAATAAAAGGTTATTTCATCTCCGTTTCAACAATACAGAGAGATTAAAGTAATCCAACTAAACAAAGAAAACTGAAGAAAAGTCTTTTCAAGATCTTCTGTAAATGTCATTCTACAAAAATGCCTATTCTAACTGAGGAAAAAGATAGGACACCCTCACATGTATTCCCTCTTAAATTGGCTCAGATCTCACACAGGTATATCACACCAGGTGCACATAATTAGTAGATCGTTACTCTGCATGTTGAATGAGGCTTGCCCTATTTAAACCTCAGACATTTAGTTTGGTGTGCTCCTGACTGTTGAAGTGAGAGTGAGCACCATGGTGAGAGCAAAAGAGCTGTCAGAGGACTTCAGAAAAAAGATTGTAGCAGCCTATGAGTCTGGGAAGGGATTTAAAAAGATCTCAAAAGATTTTGAAATCAGCCATTCCACTGTCCGGAAGATAGTCTACAAGTGGAGGGCTTTCAAAACAACTGCCAACATGCCCAGGACTGGTCGCCCCAGCAAGTTCACCCCAAGAGCAGACCGCAAGATGCTAAAAGAGGTCTCCAAAAACCCTAAAGTGTCATCTCGAGAACTACAGCAGGCTCTGGCTACTGTTGATGTAGAAGTACATGCCTCTACAATCAGAAAGAGACTGTACAAGTTTAACTTGCATGGGAGGTGTGCAAGGAGGAAACCTTTGCTTTCCAAGAGAAACATCGAGGCCAGAATGACATTTGCCAGAGATAAAGTTGACAAAGACCAGAACTTCTGGAATAATGTTCTTTGGACAGATGAGTCCAAAATTGAATTATTTGGACACAACAGCAGAGGACATGTTTGGCGTAAACCAAACACAGCATTCCAAGAAAAGAACCTCATACCAACTGTGAAGCATGGAGGTGGAAGTGTCATGGTTTGGGGCTGCTTTGCTGCAGCAGGACCTGGTCAGCTCACCATCATAGAATCCACGATGAATTCTACTGTGTATCAGAAGGTGCTTGAAGAACATGTGAGACCATCAGTTAGAAAATTAAAGCTGAAGCGGAACTGGACCATGCAACATGACAATGACCCAAAATATACTAGTAAATCAACCAAAGATTGGCTGAAAAAGAAGAAATGGAGAGTCCTGGAATGGCCAAGTCAAAGTCCAGATTTGAATCCCATTGAGATGCTGTGGGGTGACTTGAAAAGGGCTGTACGTGCAAGAAACCCCTCAAACATCTCACAGCTGAAAAAGTTCTGCATTGAGGAGTGGGGTAAAATTTCCTCAGACCGATGTCGAAGACTGGTAGATTGCTACAAGAACCGTCTCACTGCAGTTATTTCAGCCAAAGGAGGTAACACTCGCTATTAGGGGCAAGGGTGTCCTATCTTTTTCCTCAGTTAGAATAGGCATTTTTGTAGAATGACATTTACAGAAGATCTTGAAAAGACTTTTCTTCAGTTTTCTTTGTTTAGTCGGATTACTTTAATCTCTCTGTATTGTTGAAACGGAGATGAAATAACCTTTTATTAAAAATGTTACAAAAAACCACATGCTTTCAAAGGGTGTCCTAATTTTTTCACATGACTGTACAGGAGGCGGGAGCTGGCTGCAGAATCACATAGCCAGCTCCCGACCTCTATGAGCAGTAGCTGCGATCCGCGGCACCTGAGGAGTTAACTACCGCAGATCGCAGCTACAGCTCATAGAGGCCGGGAGCCGGCTATTTGATTCTGCAGCTCCCGCCTCCTGTATATGAATAAATGAGAGATTAAGCTTCATTGGTGGCGCAGTGGCCAAAGCTCCTCCCCTCCTCTTGTCCCCTGTCCTTTTATTGGCGGCAGCAGCACAGGGGGAGGAGACACTGCTCCTTCTCCCCTGTGATGCTGCTGAGGGAACACGGAGAGCGCTGTCAGCAGCGCGATCTGTGTTCCCCATACGCTATCGGAATATCGGCAAAATAAATACCGATAGCGTTCAAAATCCTGAATATCGGCCGATAATATCGGTAAATCCGATAATCTGTCGATCCCTAGAAGGGCTTCAAGAGTTGCCATAACGTTTATATACGTGCTATCTGAACGGGGTATGTGTAGATAGGACGTATATAGCTGTATGGCAGTCATGAAGGGGTAAAATAGGTACTATTATAGTGCATTGTGTAATAATGCTGCCTAACACTACTCACTACTATTAATGTCTTTGTTTTTAGAAACACTACTGTAAAAATCATTAGTTAAATAGTATAGTATAATATAAGGTATTTCTATAATTGCAGAAAACAGTTGTGCCAGAACCGATGCCATTTTCACTCCGTTTCCTGGATCTAAGAGCCATATAAAAGGTGCGTTACTTTTTTCATCAATTATGGTTGTTCTTCTCCTCAGAATCGGTGTTACTTTATCTGATTTCACAAGGCAGGAGCATGAGCACCCACTTTTATGTCATATTACTGCCTCAGTGCGTGGACCTCCTGCTGTTCTGCTGGATCTTAAAACTATAGCATGCTCATGGATACACCGGATTCATGACTATATGTGCTGTGTATTATTTCAGGTCTCCTTGTAACTGAAAAGCACAAGATGCTACTAGTTGTGAGGACCTGTAGCAGCATATTAAAGGGGTATTCCAAGATTTTAATATTGATGCCCTCCCTACACTGGCGGTGGTCTGACACCCCACTCCCCAGCTGATCAGCTATTCATGAGTAGTCCAGGCGTGGACTACATGGCTCCATCCAGTGTGTAGTGGACAGAACTGGGTACTGTGAATACGCTGCGGTAACAAGCTCTGTCCACTACACAATGGACAGAACTGTGTATCTGGCGCCATCTTCCAGCGCTACTTATGAACAGCTGATTGGCAGGGATGTGAGGTGTTGGACCTTCGCCAATCTGATATTGATGGCCTATTTTGAGGATATTAAGAAGTCTTGACTGCCACTTTAAATACACTATATACAAGGGAACAAAAAGTGTTTCTGTATTACATGTTCTTTCCATATGATGACTTCCATTCAGAAGTTACAACCGTCTGCAGGATCCATGAGATGTCGGATACCAATGGCACCCGACGGACCCCATTGACCCACAAGGGATCTGTTGGGGGGCTTTAGTGGTGTCCACTGTTTTGAGTGGAAGACTACTGCTGCGTTCACCAGTATGCCCTCCAAATGGGAACACAGTCCTAATAGTAGAATTTGATCAATGATTGATTGTTTTTTAGATACAGTTCTGATCAAAAGTTTAAGACCACTTGAAAAATGGCAAAAAAATCATATTTTACATTGTTGGATCTTAAAAAGGTTCCAAGTAGAGCTTCAACATGCAACAAGAAGAAATGAGTGAGACAAAACATTTTTTGAGCATTCAATTAATTGAAAATAAGGATTAAACTGAAACAGGCTGTTTTTCAGCTGATCTAAATTTTAGGACCACATGCCTTTTTAAAAGGCCAAATCTGTGCAAAGATGTGGATTCATTGTCATTTTCTGTCAGGTAGTCACACGTTGTGATGGCAAAGGCAAAAAAACTCTTCCTTTTTGAATGTGGTCGGGTTGTTGAACTGCATAAGCAGGGTCTCTCACAGCGCGCCACAGAGTCTTTTGGAATTTCTTAAATGATCCTGAGGGTTATGGAACAAAAAAAGTCAAGTGGAAGACCCCAAAAAATTTCATCAGCACTGAGCCGGAGGATCCAATTGGCTGTCCGTCAAGACGCTGGACAATCCTCGACCCAAATTAAGACCCTTACTGGTGCTGACTGCAGCCCCATAACCATCAGAGACTGAAGGGCTTCAAAAACAAAAAAATAAAACTCTTCAAACACCTCGTCTCCTTGAACGCCACAGAACTGCTCGTTTGGACTTTGCAAGAGAGCACCAAACATGGGACATTCAAAGGTGTAAGAAAGTTTTATTCTCTGATGAGAAAAAATGTAACCTTGATGGTCCTGATGGTTTCCAACGTTACTGGCAGGACAAGCAGATCCCACCTGAGATGTTTTCTACGTGCCACAGTGGAAGGGGCACCATAATGGTCTGGGGTGCTTATTCCTTCAGTGGAACAATGGAGCTTCAGGAAGTGCAGGGGCGTCAAACGGCCGCTGGCTATGTCCAAATGTTGCAGAGAGCATTCCTCATGACTGAGGGCCCTCATCTGTGTGGTAACGACTGGGTTTTTCAACAGGATGACGCTACAGTACACAGGACAAGGGACTTCTTCCAGGAGAATAACATCACTCTTTTGGCCCATCCTGCATATTCCCCTGATCTAAATCCATTTGAGAACCTTTGGGGATGGATGGCAAGGGAAGTTTACAAAAATGGACAACAGTTCCAGACAGTAGATGGCCGTCTTCACCACTTGGAGAAATGTTCCCACTCAACTTATGGAAACGCTTGCATCAAGCATGCCGAAACGAATTTTTGAAGTGATGAACAATAACGGCGGAGCTACTCATTACTGAGTTCATGTTTGGAAGTTAGATTTCAGTTTTTTTTTTTGTTTTTTTTTTTGGGAGGTGTAGTCCTAAACTTTTGATCAGCTGAAAAACAGCCTCTTTCAGTTTATTCGTTGTTTTCATTAAATTGAATCCTCAAAAAATGTTTTGTCTCGCTCCCATTTCTTCTTGTTGCATGTTGAAGCTCTACTTGGAACCTTGTTAAGATCCAGCCATGCTAAATATGATTTTTTGCCATTTTTCAAGTGGTCCTAAATTTTTGATCAGGACTGTATATTTGTATGGGTTAGACAATGATTCAGTGTTTATCTGGTTTGAGAAAAGTACAGGTAACACATACTACTTATGGGGGAGTCTTATCAATCTATTTACGGCATTAAAAAGTAAAAAAATATAACTTTTTGAGCTTTAAATTGTTAAATCTGGTAAGCCGTGATAAGATTCTCCCTCCCGAAAAAAAAAAGGTGAGAAAAGGGGGCCTATTGTGGCCCGCCAGATTTACTACAACTTGTGCAAGAAATTGCTGTAAGTTGTAATTCAAGTTTTTGCCAGCTGCTATCTGGCATAGATTTAAAGGGGTTCTACACTTGCCCTGCTACTTACCAATTTACTTGCTGTGCCGATCTTATCTCTGACCGCCGATTCAGATAGCGGTCACGTGACCTTCCTCATCCAGGAAGCATTTCTCGTGCTGAGGTCACAGCTAGTTATCCCGGCATGCCTCTCTCCGAGGCAGTGGATACAAGTCGTGACGTGACAAGCAGTGGGAGGGCCGGACTTCAGCATAAATAGTGCCAAGCGTGCATAGGACGCTTCTGCGCTTGCGCTGCTTCTTCCCCTACTCTGGTCCCAGAAGCAGGGGTGGGCGGAGTCCACTTTCTCTGAAGCTGTGTGGGAGGAAACGGGAAGAAACAGCCCGGGCTGATGAACAGAGAGTGTAGTGGCTGAGGCTTCACTAACAGGAAAGGTGTAGTGGGCGTTTACAAACTGGCTTGAACTGGAGGCGCACAGAACTATGGGAATTGTCTGAGCTAATCCACTCCCACTACCAGGAACTTCAGGGCTGTAAACAACCTGATTTACTGGGAGCATGAAGTATGAATTGTGGAAGCAAAATTGCTTGACAGTTACAAGGTTAAAATCCATAGCAGATTGTATGATCTTTAGATGATGCGTTAAGATTTTTTTATGTTCCTACAGAACCCCTTTAAGTTTCTGGAGCACCAAGTGTCAGAGAGGTGCCTAATTTATTAAGAGGCCTCTTCCTCCTAATAAAGGAGTTGCATCTTACTCCAGCGCACAGGGTATAAAGGCTGACGTATGGGAACCTAAGTCTTGATAAATGTCCCCCTAAGTTCATAGGCCTTTTTCCATCCACTCCTCTTATTTTTTATAGAATTGTAGAAACCATGATTGGCAGATGGTAATGGAAATACGTTTTCGTGTATGATGTGGGTGTAATGTTTCTATGTCCTATTTTAGTCTCCAGGGTTGTGAATGCTTACGGACCTCAGACTAGAGCTGATGGTTCCTCTTCCAGCTCACGGGCACATTCTCTCCCACACGAGTGCGGGAACCAGGCTGTGGAGGAGAGGCTCCAAAATATTGAATATCACTTACAGCTAAACCCAGGTGACAACTTAAATTTTATTCATATTCCCATTATTGTTGTGTTCTCAATTGCCCCAATCTGTCAAAAGGGGGTTCATATAGGACGGGCTTAAGTTTTATTTTTTCCAGGGCTTTACTTTAAAGGCCCCTTTCAGACGAGCGAGTTCCACCGCATTGCACTCGCAGAGTGATTATGCAGCAGGTCCCGACGTGACCTCGCAGCATAGCATTATATTGATTTGTGATGCTATGTAACCCCTACAGTTCTGGAATGTATTGTATAACACAGACATAATGCTGGCAAAATCGAATGAAAAGTGATCATGTAAATGTGGTATCGCCGAAATTATACTCAACCAGAGAGTGAAGGTAACAGGTGAATGTTACCGCATACAGAACCAAACCCATAAAACTCTGGCAGAAATGCAGATTTTTTTTTCCAATTCCACCCCATTTGGAATTTATTTCCAGCTTCCTACTACATTGTATGTAATATTAAATGGTGCCATGAGAAAGTACAACTTGATCCGCAAAACACAAGCCCTCCTACAGCTATGTGAAGGGGGGGGGAGAAACTAAAACACAAAAATGAAAAATTGCCATGGCAGAAAGGGGTTAATTTTGATCCAATGTAAGTTATGTTTTATGTTTCCACACCTCTGGTTGTTATGTTTCTCTGATTGGGCTGAGGTTTAGACTAAAGCTTTTTTGGACTGATATTTTCAGCATTAGCATTTTTAGTTTTCTAGAACTGAGGTTTAATTTCACCTTTTTAATCTGTTTGGGTTCTTGTTTAAGTCTGATACAGTTTATTTGTGTTATTACAGGAGGACCTGTGCCAAAAGACATTTATCAGAGAATTAAAAAGTTAGAAGACCGAATCTTGGAATTAGAAGGAATTTCCCCTGAGTATTTTCAGTCCATGGTGAGTACCTTTACAGGGGTTATCCCAGGATTAATGTAAAACATGAAAATCGCACATCACATAGTACATTAAAATCTCTTGGTAACAAAGCTAGAACCAGCCCTGTACCTCACATGGATCCAGAGATCTCCCCATTCATTGTGCCAATTGTCCTGAATAGGGCTGCAGTAAACTATTATTTTAGAAATAGAGTATTCTATTGATTATTTTTTACGATTAATTGTGTAATCTAATAAGAAAAAATGAATAGACTGTTTTCCTTTATAAAAACTCATAAGACCTCTGCCATCAGTCCCCAACACCTTTCCCCCATGTACCATCAGCCGAAGTGCATCAGTTCACCCCAGTGTCATTGGCTCCTCCGTTCCCCCAGTGTCATTGGCTCCTCCGTTCCCCCAGTGTCATTGGCTCCTCCGTTCCCCCAGTGTCATTGGCTCCTCCGTTCCCCCAGTGTCATTGGCTCCTCCGTTCCCCAAGTGTCATTGGCTCCTCCGTTCCCCCAGTGTCATTGGCTCCTCCGTTCCCCCAGTGTCATTGGCTCCTCCGTTCCCCCAGTGTCATTGGCTCCTCCGTTCCCCCAGTGTCATTGGCTCCTCCGTTCCCCAGTGTCATTGGCTCCTCCGTTCCCCCAGTGTCATTGGCTCCTCCGTTCCCCCAGTGTCATTGGCTCCTCCGTTCCCCAGTGTCATTGGCTCCTCCGTTCCCCCAGTGTCATTGGCTCCTCCGTTCCCCCAGTGTCATTGGCTCCTCCGTTCCCCCAGTGTCATTGGCTCCTCCGTTCCCCCAGTGTCATTGGCTCCTCCGTTCCCCCAGTGTCATTGGCTCCTCCGTTCCCCCAGTGTCATTGGCTCCTCCGTTCCCCCAGTGTCATTGGCTCCTCCGTTCCCCCAGTGTCATTGGCTCCTCCGTTCCCCCAGTGTCATTGGCTCCTCCGTTCCCCCAGTGTCATTGGCTCCTCCGTTCCCCCAGTGTCATTGGCTCCTCCGTTCCCCCAGTGTCATTGGCTCCTCCGTTCCCCCAGTGTCATTGGCTCCTCCGTTCCCCCAGTGTCATTGGCTCCTCCGTTCCCCCAGTGTCATTGGCTCCTCCGTTCCCCCAGTGTCATTGGCTCCTCCGTTCCCCCAGTGTCATTGGCTCCTCCGTTCCCCCAGTGTCATTGGCTCCTCCGTTCCCCCAGTGTCATTGGCTCCTCCGTTCCCCCAGTGTCATTGGCTCCTCCGTTCCCCCAGTGTCATTGGCTCCTCCGTTCCCCCAGTGTCATTGGCTCCTCCGTTCCCCCAGTGTCATTGGCTCCTCCGTTCCCCCAGTGTCATTGGCTCCTCCGTTCCCCAGTGTCATTGGCTCCTCCGTTCCCCCAGTGTCATGGCTCCTCCGTTCCCCCAGTGTCATTGGCTCCTCCGTTCCCCCAGTGTCATTGGCTCCTCCGTTCCCCCAGTGTCATTGGCTCCTCCGTTCCCCCAGTGTCATTGGCTCCTCCGTTCCCCCAGTGTCATTGGCTCCTCCGTTCCCCCAGTGTCATTGGCTCCTCCGTTCCCCCAGTGTCATTGGCTCCTCCGTTCCCCCAGTGTCATTGGCTCCTCCGTTCCCCCAGTGTCATTGGCTCCTCCGTTCCCCCAGTGTCATTGGCTCCTCCGTTCCCCCAGTGTCATTGGCTCCTCCGTTCCCCCAGTGTCATTGGCTCCTCCGTTCCCCCAGTGTCATTGGCTCCTCCGTTCCCCCAGTGTCATTGCTCCTCCGTTCCCCCAGTGTCATTGGCTCCTCCGTTCCCCCAGTGTCATTGGCTCCTCCGTTCCCCCAGTGTCATTGGCTCCTCCGTTCCCCCAGTGTCATTGGCTCCTCCGTTCCCCCAGTGTCATTGGCTCCTCCGTTCCCCCAGTGTCATTGGCTCCTCCGTTCCCCCAGTGTCATTGGCTCCTCCGTTCCCCCAGTGTCATTGGCTCCTCCGTTCCCCCAGTGTCATTGGCTCCTTCCGTTCCCCCAGTGTCATTGGCTCTTCCGTTCCCCCAGTGTCATCGGCTCTTCCGTTCCCCCAGTGTCATCGGCTCTTCCGTTCCCCCAGTGTCATCGGCTCTTCCGTTCCCCCAGTGTCATCGGCTCTTCCGTTCCCCCAGTGTCATCGGCTCTTCCGTTCCCCCAGTGTCATCGGCTCTTCTCCCCCCCCCCCCCCGTGTCATCGGCTCTTCTCCCCCCCCCCCCCCCGTGTCATCGGCTCTTCTCCCCCCCCCCCTCAGTGCCGCCAGCTTGCATCCCCCCAACTGCTCCCCAGTGCCACCAGCTTGCATCCCCCCAACTGCTCCCCAGTGCCACCAGCTTGCATCCCCCAACTGCCCCCCAGTGCCACCATCTCCCCCGCGACAGTACTTACCTTTCCTGTAGTAGTGCCGCTCCACAGCTCCTCCAGCGTCACACAGCGTCGGTTCATAGTGCATGCTTACGTGCAATATGACCTGACGATGTGTCAGTAAAAAAAAAAAAGTGCGGTGCGGGCCGGCGGGTGACCACGGAGCAGTAAGTAATAGCTAGCTCTGTGGTCACATGACACAAACGAATCCTCGATGGAAAAATTTTGCGTAGATGATTTTTTTGTGTCGAATTAATCGTTTCGGCCCTCCCTACCTGCCAGGTTTATTTCAATATGGCAGCTCAGGGGGAGTGTCCTTATTCAGGAGTCATGACCTTTCTGCTTTAAATCTTTCCCTGTAACTGTCACAAATACAACTGGTGGCAGTTGAAGGATGGAACTGAGCATGTGCATCCACCTCAGCGAGGTGGACAGAGAAAAAGCGGGTGGTGCTATACAGATACGTTTTGTTGAATAACTCAGCAGCTATACAAAATGTTTAATTGCATGCAATTGCAAAATTATTCAGATCCAGGTACTAGTTTTAAAAAATGAAGAATATTTTTTATGAAACAACCCCTTTAAAATAGCACAAGATTTTAATTTTATGCCCATTTAATTTTATATTGATGGCTAAAGGAATTTAAAGGGTCTTCTGGTGAATGGCATTGGACGAGACAGCACCGTGGGTATATGCCTAGCTGCTAATAGGAAGCTGACATTAGAAAGAAGTGTTGGCCCCGCCTAGGTGGACCATATATACCCTCTCACAGTCACTGGACTAACCAGTTTTAGTCTAGAGTCCATAGGAGGCAGACGAGCCTTCACTATGGGTCTCCATGTTAGTAACACCTCCTGCCGGCTCGTACTTCAGTACCTCGCCAGTCATCCTCGCCATTGCTATGTCCCCCAATGCATCGAATCAGAAAGGGATTTTACAGTAAGAACAAAAATCCAGTTCTTTGTAAAATGAAATTTCTAACATATTTAGTGGCTAACTCAGCTGCCAGAAGTGTTCATAGCAAGACCTCTGATATACCATAACAAGCATTTACAGTGCCAGCAGCTTTCAGGACGGTCTCTTTTGTGTGTATTGCAGTACAGTAATTTTTTATTGCGTCTACTTGGATCTGTGATGATGGCAATGGACAGCTCATTTGTGTTTTCCGCAACTGTACAGAAGACAACTCCAACAGAAAAATTATAATTTGAGAATACAATTTTGCCAGGTGCCCCAAAACCCTGCTTCTCTTCCCACAGCGAAATGATACAGTTCTGGCTGCCTACAGCCACCACTAGAGGGAGCTTTGGACAGCACTGCATACAGTTTGAATAACAAGTTGAATGTATGAAATGTCTGCAGCAAACTAAGGCTACTTTTACACTAGCGTTGTTTAAATCCGGCGTTCAATTCCGACACCGGAACTGCCCGCCGGATCCGGAAAAACGCGTGAAAACGGATTGCATTTGAATCCTGATCAGGATTTTGATCACAATGAAAAAATGCATTGGAAAAAACGGATCCGCCATTTATGGACTTTATCTTTTCTTTCACATTTTTCGGGTTTAACATGCAAAAGCCGGATCCGGTTTGACTGAACACACGGTGCCGGATCCGGCGTTAATGCAAGTCAATGGGAAAAAGGCCGGATCCGGCGTTCAGTCAAAGTGTTCAGGATTTTTGGCTGGAGGTAAAAATACAACATGCTACGGTTTTCTGAAAAGCCTGATCAGTCAAAAAGACTGAACTGAAGACATCCTGATGCATCCTGAACGGATTACTCTCCATTCAGAATGCATTAGGATAAAAATGATCAGTTCTTTTGCGGATTTGAGCCCTTAGGATGGAACTCGGCGCCGGAAAAGAAAAACGCTAGTGTGAAAGTACCCATAGTCAAAATCACTTAAACGTGTACTCCATGGCCATCAAGTTAATTATTTTGTCTAATGCAAAGCTACCTTTGGCCTTCATAGAGGTTAAAGGAGTTGTGAAGGCCATATATATTGATGAGCTATCATCAGGATAGGTCATCAATATCAGATCGGCAGAGGTTCAACACCCGGCACCCCCGCTGATCAGCTGTTTGACGAGAAGGTGGCGCTCCATACAAGCTTGGATGGAGAGAGTACTTGTATTCCGAGACGAAGTGCAGTGTAATGAACAGAAAACATTCATTCTTTAAACGGTCTCCTCTTCAAACAGCTGATTGCTTATCTTATATTGATAACCTATACTGACGACAGGTTATATATATATATAATCACACACACCTACACAACCTCTTTAATGACAGAGAAGGAATATGTGTGTGTGGTACTGCAACTAGATGGCAATACCAGACGCAGCCCATCCACAAGGGTGGCGCTGTTTCCAGCACAAAATCTGATTTAATTTTTTTTTTCTACTTTTATAGAGCTTCTTTTAAGTATCTAATGTGAAGTACGTCAATAAGTAAAGATAAGAGGGCAAACAGTCATCACAAAGCGGTATTAAGATAAAAAAATGAATTAAGAAGAAAGCTGTGGTTTATCTTGGCTAATCCGGTGCGGTTTTATACACTGACGGCAGTTCCCCTTTAAAAGCATCAAAGTTGTTTTTTATCCCTAAAAGTGCAATGATTCCCAGTGTTAAATTGCCTGCAGATTACTGTGTGCTGCTGGGACGTGATGTTTCATCTCCTGCTGCCGGCAGACAGCGACGATACGACTAGGAATTGTTAGTTGTAGCATGCTATTAGTTAGATTCCTATAATCATATACATACGAGCTAGCCTACAAATCGAGCAGTGGGATTCAGATTTATTCTAATGTGCTTTATTATTATTATTATTATTTTTTTTTTTTTATTTTTTTTGTAATTCTGTCCCTAAAGAGACTCTGCTGCTTACAACTCGTTTGTGCCATCTTTTCTGACTTTAAAATGAAACGTGCTTCACAGCATATCAATACTAGACTGCCCTTGGACTTCCCACTATATTGTCCTAAGTAGCATTTTTTTTTTTTTTTTCAAACTCCTGTAGAAATGTCCTTTCCTTGTCTGCCAAACGGACCAGAATACGACATGTTCTATCTTTTTTGCGGGTCCACGGAGTGGACGTGCGGATGCGCGCAGCACACAATGTGGCCTCTTTGATATGAATGGATCCACATCCGATCCCCCAAAAAGCGGATTGGATGCGGACCAAACATATGGTCTTGTGCAAGAGGCCTAACTCTGATGACCCTAAAAGGTTAATTTTTCTCTTTTTAGATTACTTTTGGATATATTTAGCATTAAAAAATTTTCTCAATTACATTTTTTCATACTGATGGTCATTAGTAAGCTATTTTTGTCTACATTTCGCGCCGTAAGAACAGTCTGCTGTAAAATATTCAACATGTCCTTTCCCTCCCGACATGTCTGTGCTAGTATATAATTGCTTCCACATAAAATATCAATTTTAGCCAAAAATGAATAAAATGCAATCATAAACAGAAATTGCCTCCGAAGGTGTACATAGCCTTTAAATCTCAAACACAAGGAGAGATACAAGACTGTGTTGGCACCCTAAAGGGGTTCTCCTATTATGTATTCTTATGTCATATATTTTAAGGTTTTATGATATCCACTTTTACATATTTCATGTTTTTTTTTATTTGTCTTCTGTTGCAGGAGATGCCGAGTAAGAGAAGAAAATCGCAAACTTCACAGGTACATATACTTATATAGAGGTAATAGTGTCCACGTATCAGACAAAAGAATGAATGAGTGCCTGATGGTGAATTAAAAGTCCCACTGATGTGATCAGTAGCAGATTTGTAGTACCGTTATATTACATTACAAATAGCACATGTGACTTAGATCCTTAGGCTCGGCACACATTAACATTTCGGGTTGGTTGGAATACATCCTGCAGACACAGAACACACAACGCCAGTGTGAATAGAGTGTCATGGGACGAAATGCCATAAATAGGGTACTTTCACACTTGCGTTGTGAGGATCTGGCAGGCAGTTCTGTCGCTGGAACTGCCTGCCGGATACGGAAATCCGTGTGCAAATAAATAGCATTTGTAGACGGATCCGGATCCGTCTAACAAATGCATTGAAACACTGGATCCGTCTCTCTGGTGTCATCCATAAAAACGGATCTGGTATTCATTTATTTTTTGCATTTTTAAAGGTCTGCGCATGCAGACTGGAAAACCGGATCTGTTTTGCCGGAACACTTGGTGCCAGATGCGGCATTAATGCATTTTAATGGAAAATAATGCTGGATGCGGCATTCCGGCAAGTGTTCCGGAATTTTGGATGGAGAAAATACCGCAGAGTGACTGAGCTGAAGACATCCTGATGCATACTGAACGGATTGCTCTCTATTCAGAATGCATTAGGATAAAACTGATCAGTTTTTTTCCGGTATTGAGCCCCTAGGACGGAACTCAATACCGGAAAATAAAAGCGCTAGTGTGAAAGTGCCCTAATACATACACAGTAAAAAAATAAAAATAAAAGAAATCTAATTAAAAATAGAAAAGTATATATACTTACGGTGATTTATTGTTTCAATATGTTTGCTAGTAAAGGGGTTATACCACAGAAAGTATTTTTATGAATATTGGATTGTGGGGGGTGCGAGTGTTCATTTTGATCCACCGCTCCTTTCATTTCTATGGTAGTGCAGTCTACGCCAGCGCCATTGAAATGAATGGAGCGATGGACCGATATGCACACTACCACTGCTTTCGTGCTCTGGTTTGCTGGGGCTTTCTAGAGGTTGGGTCCCTGCAATTTGATATTTATCACTTATCCTGTGGATATATAATAAATTATTTGTGTGGTAACGCCTTTGAGATTACATGCCTAAAATATATATTTTGTTTTTAGAACTACTCACTGGTGGAGCTTGACCAAAAAATCAATGCTCTCAGACAGTCCCTCTACAAAAAAGCAAAAGTTGAGTCGCTGGAGAAGATGTAGTAGAGTCATATGGACTTTGGTCTGGATATTGCTGTCCTTGCCCCGGAGAATTTTGGTTCCTCCATTTGTCTACTTTTTTCTGTTGCTTCCATCATTCCACATTTCCAGTGACATTGGTCTCCTCTTCAGAGTCATTGTAATGAGATGGAAAATATCCAGGTGAAGGCCAAAATAATCTTGTCATAGCTGTAGCTGTCATAGCTGTAGAAGACATGTCTAATGTAGACACTGAGCAAGGCACTGTTGTAAATAAGTATTTATATATGGACACTTTTAGTTTTTTTCTTGGTTTTTGTTACATGATGTTTCTGCTTGGGTCTTCACCGGATAGACAGTGAGACTAGACTCAGAGTGATGAACATAATTTTTTTGGTTAAATATTCAATTTCTGTAAATCTTCCTATCTCACTCATGCTCTTGTGTAGATGAGCTCCAAATACCCTTTATCAGCATTTTTGGTGTTCTTGCATGGTCACTGTTGTCACCGCCACTGACCTGGATGTTTACAGCTTAAACTTCATGGTTCGTCTGTTTCCGGCGCTCGTTCAGTTATGGCTCCTCATAGCCAAGTTATCTTGGCAGTGTAAATCTGCCTCCTACCTGCACTGTACGTGACGTCAATGATGATGCCCTGTATATTGCCTGGAACGGAAGACAGAATATAGATTCTGGGATGGCAAATAACAAAGTGCCAAAAACCCAACTAAGACTGCAGCGGCGATAAAGGAACAAACGGTGTTTCAGAAGGGTAAGTAATTTGTAAATCCTCCTCCTATCACAGGTTAAATTGCCTCTAGTCCCGGAAAACCCCTTTAAGTTCCCAAGAGGTATCTTAAAGGCTATGTACAACTTGGGGGCAATTTTGTTTTTATTATTGCATTCTCATTTTGAGCTAAAAATCTTTCGTTTATTTGGTCTTTATTAAAAATTTAGAGGCCCTTTCTCTATACATAGCTGAGATGCTCTACTAGCACAATCTGAATTTTCTCTCTGCTCTATCAGCCAGCTCATCTGATGGCTCCTTATCTCTGACCTTATAAACACTCATAGCTGAATTTTTGTCTTACTGATAAGAATGTGGCTTATAAAATAGTTATTCAGAGATAAGGTTTATTAGATGCTGGACACAAGTAAAGTACGATTAAGCAGCTAGAAAAAACAGTTAACCCTTTGTAACAGAATGTCTTAATATTTTTGAATTGAATTGAATTGAATCAATTGAAAAAACTTTTTGTAGGCCAAAATGTGTAAAATGCAATCATAAAGAAAATTGCCCCCGAAGGTGTACATAGCCATTAGGTATTTATGACCTGTCAAACAGAGTTCAGTGGGGCATGCAGGAACCCCTGGGACCCTCACCTATCTGGCTTTTATATGGGTTTTCCTTCCAGGAGAATTGTCTACAAAAAGGGGACACAGAATAGAGGACACATGGCGCATGGGACACTCATTCTTGTGACTTCCATTGACCTACCTTTAGTCATGAATTCTGTGACTAGTAAATGATTTTCCCAGTGAGAATACACATAAGTTCGCAAGCCAAATTTTAAGTGGAAAAAACATAGGTTTTACCAACATTTTCATTAGTAAATTTGGGGCATGTAAGCCCCACCCATAGACATGCCCCAAACCTTCCCAGTAACGCCCTCTGGTCAGGGCTTACTTAAGCCCCACCTATTTTTGGACCAAGAAATGTGAATTTGCCAGAATTGTCTCTGAAAATTGGGGACAATCAGGACTACTTCAGGACTGGTGGAGCAGTTACATCTGCAAATGTGGGCATCTTGTGCATAAATTATGTAAAAATCATGTGTTTTGTGTTAATGTAAGTTACCTACATTTATAACTCTAGACAATTGTATGATGGCGTTCGTTCTGTGTGCCAGTTTTCAGAAAATAAAATGTCACTTTGATAATTTGTAGTAATGATGATGTATTTTTGTAAAAAGTAACACACAGAATATGGGATTTAGTAGCAGAAAGCTGCTTATTTTTTCACTCGCATAATCAGTTACTCTAGTTGTCTGACAGGACATTCTGTCATATTCCAATATAAAATAAATTTCTCAAGATTGTAAATACAGTATATCTGTAAAAGGAAATATGGGAAATTATATCCTGACGCCTGACGTGGATGGTTGTGAGTAATTCTGTTCTATGTTACATGTACAAAAAAATAAATATATATTTCAAAAAATTATGATCTAAGCTAGATGAGCCCAGGAAATTGGGATTTTCTTGGACAGTTTATTGATATAATATAAGCTGGTTTTCAAAGGTTTGTTTTGGTGGAGCTTTTGGATCACCCACAGACCTGAATCTTGACCACCAGCGAAGTGCAACTGTATTAACAATTTCTGCAAAGCATAGACATCAAAGACACCAACACTGGAAAGAGGTTAACTTCAAGCTCCCACATTCTGATGCAAAATCTGGTTTGAATGTACAGGTTTTAGGCCAGGTTACACTAGTGCTAAACTGTTTTGGTAGATGGTTCCGGTAGAGTAGCAGCTTGCCGGAGTTCATATCATCCGGCATAACCATAAACTGCCATATTACCGCCAGGCCCCATTGACTGTAATGGGATACGGCGGGGATCTGTCCTGTTTTCGGCATCTGTGCCAAGACTTGGGCGGACAAATATCTCTGCAACCAGCATTTTTGTCTGATCAAATGCCACAAAAAGGCTGGATCCTGCCGGGTCCCATTATAGTCAATGGGCTCCAGCGACGAAAGGTATAATCCAACTACGCCAGATATGATGAACTTCGGAAGACTGTTCCTCTACCAGAACAGCCTGCTGGAACAGTTTTAGAGTTTGTGTGAAACTAACCTTATAAAACTTAAGCTTCGACTTCCCACTGGTGTTGAAAAATAAAAAATCCCTTCCACAGCTACCTTTTTGTAAAGGTTATGTAAACCTTGAGAGGCAAATCTTTTATGATTTCACTCAATTTTGGCTAAAAAACCAAACCTTTTTTTCTATTGGCCTTTATTAAAAATATTGAGCCCTTCTGTCTGTTTTTCTAGCTGTGTGACTGGTACTTTCACTTTCATTTTGTGCCAGTCATCTAATAAACCTTATCTCTAAATTACTAAGAGGTCATAAACACTTATTTAAGCCACATTGTTATCCGTAAGATAAGAACTGAGCTATAATGAGTCTTTATAATGGCAAAGAGCAGAGATAAGAAGCCTGTCTGATCTGACGGAAAAGACAGAAAATCCAAAGTGTGCTACTAGAGCACCTCAGCTCTGTACAGTAAAAAGGACTCCATATTTTCATTAAAGACCAACTTTAAAAAATATTTTTAGCTCAAAATGAGTACAATGCAATAATAAAAAATAAATTGCCCCCAAAGCAGTACATAGCCTTTAATATTGCCGATCGTAACTTTGTGATGGTTTTATTCTTGGAGATGCAGTGGGTACAGTTGTGGCAACAGACTGGACCATTGTGACCTTATCCTCCTTGGATCTTGGAGTAGAAGTCTGAAAAAGGGATCCAAATAATTGGTAGCCAAGGACACTTCCTATTGAGCAGTGCTAACCAATCCAAGAGCAGGACTGGACAAACGGGAAATATTTTGGACTACCATTGCACAGTGCCATTTTGGACTACCATTGCACAGTGTGCATAAGTCTTAGAAGTGGTGTGGCCATCTTGGATGAGGGTCTCTTTAGGATTTCTAAATGGCTTTCATTTGTCAAGTCTCCCCAGATGTACTGCTTCCAAGTCTGTGAGCTGCTCATTTGGAAGAATCAAGCTTTTCTCCACATGTATCGACCACACAAATCAATTAGTGTTTACATACAGTCAAGCGACGTGGAGCAAAACAGATGGTTTTGTATTCTAAGAACTGCATGAAGCAGCATGCAGGAGACGGCGGCTCGGGCCGCATTTACACTCTTTGAAACGTCAATATACATTTGAAGAAATCCAATTTCTTTAGACTGTTTAGCACCGTGCTTTGCACATGGAGAAATTAGATCATTGCCAGATGAAAATATAATTACTTCTAGATCTGCTGGCTTTAAATGAGTTCTGTAATGTTGTAGTTGCCGTAATCAATATAGCAGCTCGAAAATGTCAGCTAAGAGCTTTGTTGACTGGGGGTGCTACATACACAGCTTGGATTTGTGTGCAAAAAACGCATGTGCAAGAGTTGAATCTGTAAATATCAAGTTACTAAGGCTATAGAGTGGAAGCCTACCTGATCTGCAGGAACATTGTTCTGTATTGTCAGTCACGTAAATTAGTCAATTTCAAATCAAAGTTAAAACAAAACCGCATAAGGAAGCAGCGCGCGAAACGCGCGTCGGGGTGTGGACCGGTGGTGCATTTTTGTGGTGGGAGTCTTCTCTTGGGTCAGTATACATTGTTAACGGTTGTGATCTACTTATATGCTACTCATGAACTCAACTTGGATATTTATCCTCTGTTCACTGCTGTGACCTATTCACATACTACTTATGTATTCAGTTTGGTGAACCTCCTTGGGCTAGTATATATAGCCCCCGTACTGATTTATCTATATGTTATCCATTTGGTATTTATTTCTTGTACTTTTATCCATTGGGGGACACAGACCATGGGTATAGCTTAGAGGTTTTAGTAGGAGGTACACTATGCAAATACAAAAGAGCTCCTCCTCCTCGGGCTATACCCCCCGACTCCACCAGGAGGAACTCAGTCTTTGCTTAGTGTCCGGTGAAGGAGGTTGACACGATTATTATCTCTACTCCGGTTTGTTATTTTCTTTCTAGATGGGGACACAGGTCGGCATGGCGCCTTCCTGGTCCCCCGTGGAGTCCCCGGCCGCCGTCTTTGGGACGCTGCCTCCATTGCCCCCCAAAGAAGACAAGTTGATCCGGGCTTTACTGCCACCCCCCCTCCCTCCTCCTCCTCCTCCCTCTCTCCATTCTTATTACTCCTGAGGCTGCCTGGGTGAAGCAGAGATAGGAGTCCTTCTGGGGGCACGTTGGGGCTCTTTATTAGGGGCACATATTGCCTGCCTTTAAGTCAGGATCAAAGGCATCTGGCATGCCTTTGATTCTGGGGTTTCCAGACCTTCTGGGGATCAACTAGATGAGTTCATCTCTGCATGCCTTTCCCCTTTTCTCGTCTGTTAGGACGTCGCCTGCTTCCTCCGCCGGGGGTCTCAGGTCGTCTGCAAAAAGGCCCTCCTTCAAACCAGCCTTCCTGGCGCTAGAGGGCCCAGTCAGCCCGCCCTGCTGCTCCTACACCTATCTGCGTGTCTCCCACCAACGATTCCTGCGCTTCGTCATTGGGGGTCGACACTATCAGTTTGTCGCCCTGTCTTCGGGTTAGCGACCACCTCTCGGGCCCTTACCAAGATCCTGCGCCGCTTATGGCGCCTCTTCGTACCAGGGGCATTCCTTTGCTGCCCTATCTGGACGGTACCCCGTTAAAGGCCCCCGCTCTACCGCAGGCCGAGGACGGCGTCCGGATCACTGTTCGAAACTCCTGTCTCTTCCTGTCCCAGAACCAATCCTTCCTGGGGATGATTTTGGACACCTCGGCCGCCAGAGTATTCCTGCCAGCTTTCAAGTCCTCCCAGATCCAGGGGGCAGTGTCGCATATTCTGCGCTTCCCGTGTCTCTCCATACGGGAATGCATGCGGGTCTGGGGTCTTAAAGGCCATTCCATATGTCCAGTTTCACGCTAGCCTGTGGCAACAGGAGATCCTTTCCCTCTGGGACAAAATGGATGATAGCATCTGCTTGTCTCAGCGGGTTCGGGCAGCTCTCCCTTGGTGGCTGTCCCCGATGAACCTGAAGTCGGGGAGATCTTTTCTCCCATTCTCCTGGGTGATCATCACTAACGATGCCAGCCTCCTGGGTTTGGGCGGCGTTCTCCAGTCTCGCACGGTTCAGGTAGTTTTGGTCGGCGGCGGAATCTCTCCTTCCGATCAACATTCTGGTGCTGAGGGCGAATTTTCCACTCCCTCTCCCATTGGACTCCTCTCCTTGCGGGCCTCCCGATGAGGATCCAATCGGACAATGCCACGACTGTGGTCTACATCAACCATCAGGGCGGGGCCCACAGTCGGATGGTGGTGCAGGAGGTGACGAGAATTCGAACGTGGGCAAAGTCGCACGTTCCGGTGTTGTCAGCAGTTTACATTCCAGGAGTGGACAACTGGACAGCAGACTTTCTAAGCCGCAACAAGGTGGATCCAGACAAGTGGTCTCTGAATCCAGATGTATTCGAAGAAATCTGCCACAGATGGGGGCGTCCGGATGTGGACTTGATGGCATCCAGGCTCAACAACAAGCTCCCGGTGTTTCTGGCTCGCTCCCGGGATCCGAAGGCGTATGGGGTGGACGGGCAGGTGTCTCCATGGCAGGACTTCAGTCCTCTGTCTTCCCTCCGCTTTCTCTACTACATACACAAGATCGAGGCGGCAGGGATTCTGACCGTTCTCATCGCCCCAGAGTGGCCTCGCTGCGTGTGGTTCTCAGACGTGGCTCGGATGTTGGCGGACGCCCGATGGTCTCTTCCCGACGGAAGGGATCTACTGTTTCAGGGCCCGCTCTTCCTCCGGAATTTACGGTCTGTTCGTTTACTGGCGTGGCTATTGGAACCGCCATCCTGAGGAAGAGGGGGTTCTCGGATTCAGTGATTAGAACCATGATCAGTGCGAGGAAGGCCTTCCTGACTTTTTGTGAGAACTCGGGGTTCCCTCCCCTTAGTTTTTCCATCCCAATGGTGCTGTCGTTTCTTCAGTCCGGGCTTGAGATGGGACTGTCGTTTAGTTCCCTGAAAGGTCAGGTTTCGGCGCTGGCCATCTTCTTTCAGAAGTCCCTTGCTCTTATGGGTCCTGTGAAGACCTTTTTTTCAGGGGGTGGCACTTTCGGTTCCCCCATATGTCCCCCCCCCCCCCCCCCCTTGCCTCCTTGGGATCTTATTTTGGTCCTGCGTGCTCTGCAGATGGCCCCCTTCAAGCCTTTGAGAGAGGTCTCCCTGACTTTTCTCACCTGGAGGGTGGTCTTCCTTGTGGCCATAACTTACATCAGACGGGTGTTGGAGCTGGCCGCTCTTCCGGCCAGGAGCCTTTTTCAGTTTTTTTCTCCAGGACGAAGTTGTGCTCCATCCGGTTCCCTTCTTTTTGTCCAAGGTGGTCTCTCCCTTCCACCTTAACAAGGATCTTGTTCTGCCCTCCTTTTGCCCTTCCCCGGCAAAGGGAAGGAGAGTTCCCGAAACGCGTCTGGTCTGCACACCCGTGAAAGAAGCACCTCCGCACCTTTATGCATGACCATGCTAACAATATTGAAATAGAGGAACACTTGGAAAATCAGGACGTAGAGCAAATAACCTGACATTCACCGCTCTTCACCGATTGGATACAGATCACGCTTCAAGTCCCGTGAGACTTCGGGTAAGCGAACTACAGGAGTCAGGAGCGAGACGCTGGCAGTGTCCCGCGCCGCTCATTTACCTCTCGCGTCCATAAAGACGCACACACGATATAAACCAACCGGAAGGTAAGACTCTACTTGTGGTATTTTATGTGATGGGCATGAAACTAAAATTAGCATAAATAACCCTACTACATACATTTTGTGCTAAACGATACTGCGGTGTGAGACACCACATGAGCAGGAGTTTAGTTGGGTGGATTCGCATTGCCCACACTGGAACCCACAGACCACATAAGCACCGGATTAGTGTGCAGGAGTTTGGGAGTCTTATCATCAACTTGTGGGTGGTTACGTGCATACTGGATATTGAAGTTCTGCAACTGTAAAGCAACCCATTACGGTGCAGATGTATCTACACTTTAGCGTGTTGTGAATATAAGGGACTAATTCCATCCATGAACCCTATTTGTGTGGAATCTAGCACTATAATTGATTTTATTTGAATTGATTTTATTTGAATTTATGAAGCATTGCTTATTGTGGATTTTATATTATACACGTGTAGCTTGATTGTGATTTAATAAATTTTATTCACACTATTCATTATTGCGGTCCAAGTGTTGTGTGCTCGCCCTAACCTTGGTTATATATTTATTACTCATTACTAGAGGGTGGGTGTCCCTCTAATTTGGGCAAGTAGCACCTACTCCAGAACCCTGCCTGAAGTGAGCCACCACCTTGAGTTTAAATTTTGTATTGCAATCCCTCTGCAACTTTGATTGACAGGGCCAGACTTTGATATTTTCACTGTCCTGTCAATCAAAGTGCAGAGAGAACGGCACCCTAGGTGTAATGGTAATGCCCCAGTTGCACCCACAGTCTCTTTTGTATATGCTAAAACATAATATTTTCTCATCAATGCAGTCGCATCTGAACACGGGAACGAACACAGATGTCTTCAGCTGCCAAGTGCACATGTAACAGGTCAGCCAGTGTCCTAGGTGCAAATCTGCTGGCAGATGTCCTCTAGCTGATACTGCTTTTGTATTGTGATTGCTTTTATGGATACACTTTGATACTTGATCTCCATTAAGGATGTAATTGGTAGATTTAATCTATATATGATTTATAAGAATGGAAAAATGAGCGGGCACTCATACACTTGGCAACCAAATTGACATATGCAGAAAATATTTATTATTAAATCCCCATAAAATTCAAGTAATAAAAATAATAAAAACTGTGTATTATAGCAATGACATACAAAAACTACAATCACATAAACTATGGTAGATATTGATAATATATTCAATATTGTATTGAATGATAAAACAATCGATAATAAAATGTTCGATACTATTCAATAATATATAGTCGATAAATTCACTGATATAAATCGCACACCAAAAACTTCAAGTATTGTCCAGGTCTTATATATGCTGTTGTTGTGAAGGGGGAGGTATTTCCTCTGTGACTCTATCCCAGATTCGGAAAATGAGTGTCACTTTAAATATTGTAGGTGTATTTCCCCTGGGAACGTAATGTATTCATAAAATGTCCACAGGAATCCTGATAATGTTGGAATAAAAAGTCTCTTATGGTATTTCCTTTTAAAGTCGAGGTAAACTTTAAATCAGTATTTGGCTTACCGTCTGGTGTCTGCTGTCTCCCTGTTGCTTAAGTGGAGCTTTAAATGTCTGCCGGCTTATAAGATCGCTCCTTCCAGCAAGCTCGGGGGAGTTCCAAAGATCGCGGGAGTTGACACTCTGTTCCGCAATTTCCTTCGGTACAGCTTTTCGACGATAAAAGTAGTTGTTCCTTTACTGTAAGAATTTTTTCTTTATCTGTATGGCCATACAGTTTTATCGGAGGCTTCTCAATACAGGTACATAACTTGTTTCACCAGAGTGTGCCTGGCGTGCATGCTGTACCTGCGCTCCCTGGACTTTGTGTGGCTGTCATGGCCCATACATCAAACTGTTGCTCCTGGCTATAGTAACATAATTTGTATGGATAATAAAGACATAAATCCTTCAGTTTAGCCTATTATCTTGCAAAGTTGATTCAGCGAAAGGCAAGAATACCTTGAGGTTGAAATTAAATGTACTCATTTTAGAGGGAAAATTCCTTCTCGACTCCAATCGGGCAATCAGAATAACTCCCTGGATCAAAGACCCCTCTCTAGTAGCTATAGCATGTAATATTATTACACTCCAGAAATACATCCAGGCCCCTCTTGAACTCTTTTAGTGAGTTTGCCATCACCACCTCAGGCAGAGAGTTCCATAGTCTCTCTGCGTTTACAGTAAAAAAACAAAACATTTCCTCCAGACACAGAGGATGTCCCCTCGTCACAGTCCTGGGGATAAATAGATGATGGGAGAGATCTCTGTACTGATCTCCTGAAATATTTATACATAGTTATTAGATGTTCCCTTAGACATCTGTTTTGTAAACTAAATAACCCTAATTTTCATAATCTTTCTGGGTACTGTAGTCCACCCATGCCATTTACTAATTTAGTTGCCCACCTTTGAACCCTGTTAAAGGGGATTTCTCATCTTAGACAATAGGGACATAAGGCTAGGATATGCCCCCAATGTCTCATAGTTACAGGTCCCACCGCCAGTTGAACCTACACTTAAAATGCCCGCAAAATGTGCGGCTGCCATCCATTTCTATGGGACTGCTGAAAATAACCAAACGCTGGCTCGGCTATTTCTTTAAGCTCCAAGAAGTGAATGGAGCAGTGGCTGTACTTGTGTGGTGCACTTTCTATTCATTTCAATGGGACTTCTGAAAATAGCCGAGTGTGTCGCTTGGCTATTTTCGGCTCTCCCATAGAAATGGAGGGCGACCGTGCATGTGCGGTGTGCCCTCTGGCTCCGTTCTAAGTATAGGTACAAGTCCTAGAGGTTGGTGGCATATCCTAGCGATATTTCCCTAGTATCCAAGGTGGGAATACCCCCTTAAGCTCTGCTATGCTTTTCTTGTGCAGAGGAACCCAGAATTGTACAGAATACTCAGTGTGGTCTGACTAATGATTTATAAAGTGGCAAGACTATGTTCTTATCACAGGCATCTATGCCCCTTTTGATGCAACCCATTATCTTATTGGCCATGGCAGCAGCTGCCTGAAATTCCTAAGTCCCTTTCCATGTCAGTGTTATCCAGTGTTTTGCCATTTAGTATGTACAGGTAACATGTATTATTCCTTCCCTTGTGCATAACCTTACATTTGTTAGTGTTAAACCTCATCTGCCACTTCTCTGCCCAAGCCTCCAATCTATCCAGATCCCTCTGTAGCCATATACTGTCCTCTTCTGTGTTAATTACTTTACATGGTATTACTATCAAAAATTGATATTTGAATGTGCATCCCCTCTATAAAATTATTAATAATACTGTATATTGAAGCTAATACTGACCCCTGTGGAACCCTACTAGTTACAGTGACCCAATCTGAGTGTATACCATTATTAACCACCCTTTGTTTTCTATCACTGTGCCAGTTACTTACCTACATTTTCAGACATTTTCCCCAGTCCAAGAATTCTGATTTTATGTACTTACCACTGTATCAAATTCTTTGAAGAAGTCAAGATATGACATCCAGTCTTGTGGAACAGACTCTGTCATTATAGAGTCCTTAAATATCAGAAATAAGGGTCTGTCTACTACATTAATTTTCTTAGGATACAGGGGTGTATGCCACCTGGACCCAGATATTTTTCTTTTTTTAACCTTTCTGGGTCAGACAGGCCACATTTAATGTGTTTATTTTGACACTCTGCATTCTGACATTGTATTGTCCTCAGTGAATACACTGAAGAATATTTGATGAATTCGCTTTTTCCTCATTGCCCTTTACAACTCATGACTTTTCAAATGGCCAACACTTTAAGGTTTAACCTTTTTATTATTTATGTAATTGAAGAGCATTTTAGGGTTAGTGTTACTCTCTTTTGGCAATGAGCCTCTCTGTCCTTCTCTATCTTTTACACATTCAAATTTTTTTCTTATAGTTTTCAAGTGCTTCTTCACCACATTCCTGCTTTAGTATTTAATGTATATAATTGAAATGCTTTCTTTTTGTTACTTATTGCCCTCTTTACATTTCTCTTTATCTACATTGGGGGTTTTTTCTTGTATTTTAACTGTTTATTCCTATAAGGTATGTATCTCTCACAATAAACTTTTAAGATGGTTTTAAAAATATCCTATTTTGTCAGATTTTTATTGATGAGGACATTGTTCCAATTGCCTTTCTAAACTGATCAATCTTTGCCTTCCTGAAGGTCAGTGCTTTTTGTGCCCCCTGACAAAACACCCTTTTGAATCACATGGATGTTAGACTTGTCCATAATGAATCTGTCTGCGGATGGCTGTACTCTACCGTTTGCTTCCCTCAGGTTGCAGCAGTATCTTTGTCATATAGTGCGCCAGAGTGTGTTTTCCCAATTTACCTTTTCCTACACGGGCCACTAATTTGCTTTAACAACCGCCATCTCCATGTTTCAGACTTGATCTACTCTAAAGACTCCCATACACATTATTGTATTGTCAGCCAGACCCGCTGAGAACGGCGAGTTGGACTAAAAGTCTAATGTGTATGGGGACCTCCCAATTCTTTACTGATGTCAGAGAAGAGAAGAATCGGATGAAGTGAATATTTACGCACTTTCCTTTTGTTTTCTCCTCTCTTCCCATTAAATACACTTTTGGCTAAACTGATTGTTCATGTGTATGGAGAAGTCAGGAAAGAGAGCTGTCGGACGAACAAGCTATTGAATATGTATGGTGGCTTTACATAGGTGTGCCATGCGTTTTATTCAACTAGCCCTGCCTGTCTTCCAGATCTGTCCAGGGGTGCACAATTTTTTTTTGGGGTCTGGTGGTCTCATTGTCACATTGCTCTATTTCAAGGGACTGCAAAAAAAACAAAACAAAAGGTCAATCGGCACATGTTTGCATCAGGCTATTACACAGTCCCATGCAAAGTGAATGGGGAGGTATGATTGCTACCACAGTCATTTCTCATTCAGTTCTGTTGATTATCGGTAGCATATCCCTGATTACACTGGAAGATGTGCTGACGCTAATCGTACATCTTTCGTGCTGATGAAAGATGCAAATCAGCCGACAAATGAGTGATATGGGTTGATCAGTGGCACAATTTTTACAGGCCAATTATCAGGAATGAGTGTTCCTATCAACAGTTGTTCCCAGTAATTGGAGCGATAATCGAGCAGTGTAATAAGGGCTTAACTGGCAACTTTTCCTTCCTGCCGCCTATTCATAAATGAGCGCTTTCCTTCACTGCATAGGATGGGGCAAATTGTTTATTACCGCCACCTGCCCCCACAAGTTATAGGTTATATCTGTATGACCAGTGCCTTGTAATAACCACTAAGCACTATCCCATACTAGCAGGGAAAGCGCTTATTGGTTAACCCTTTATAACCAGGGTTGACAAGACCTTAATGACCAGACACTAACGATTGTAACTTTGTTGGACAACCAAAATAATTTAGTATAATTTTTTTTTTAGGTGGCGTTGGGAATTTATATATATTTTTATTTTTTTTTCAACTATAGCTCCTTGTTCTTTAAGTATGAAACTGATGCCAAAATACATTTTTAAAATGGGTTCCCTATTTTGTTTTGTGTTTTGATATATAATATGTATAGTTTCACATGAATGAGGCTATATCGGCTATGATTTTGGTTGGCACGAGTGTTCTTTTTTTTCATTTGCATTTTATAATGTTTTTCATTTTTTACTTACCATATTTTTCGCTCCATAATGCGCAACTAGGAGTTAGAGGAAGAAAATAAGAAAAAAATTAATATTTTTCATCAGACCTCCATTCCTCGTTAGAATGACAATAAGGCCCAAATTTCTCATTAGACCTCAATTCAAACCCCCATCAGACATCAGATCAGACCCCCATTGATTATTAGACGACATATCAGACCTTAGACCACCAATTCAGATCCCCATTGATTATTAGACCTCAGATAAGACCCCCATTCCTCCATAATGGAAGCATTGACTAGTATTGGCCCCATAAGATGCACTGCCATCACCCCTAACACACACACTTTTTGGGGGGGAAAAAGTATCTTGGGGCTCATGCACACAAACATATTTTTGCTCCGCATTCGATCCGCATTTTTTGCAGATCGGATACAGACCCACTCACTTCAGTAGAGCTACAAAAGATATGGAGAGCACACCCATGTGCTGTCTGCCTCTATATGTCTGTTTTGCGGCTCTGTAAAAATAATAGGACGTCCTATTGTTTGTTTTACAGGCAAGCATAGAATAGTTCTATAGAGGGCGGTACGCTCCGATCTGCAAAATGTGGAACACGCACATCCAGTATCCATAATTTGTGGATCGCAAATACGGCAACGGCCGTGTGCATGATCTTTTATTGAGCGAAAAATATCCTATTTTTTTATATATATTTTACATGTGCCCCAAGAGGTCATTAAAAGACCTTTGAGGGACATACTTTTTTTGTTTATTTATTATTTTTCCTTTTTTCCTTTTTATTTATATTTTATTACATTTTTTTTAATTAGTAATTATATTTTATTTAATATATTTTTGCACATATGTCCCCCCAAGAGGTCATTGAGAGCCCTCTTGGGACACTGATACCTCTTTATTATTATTTTTTTTTATTGAGCCCCAGTTACAGCTGAAAACGGAGCAGAGCTAACCTGCAGCACTGCTCTGTCCCTGAGATACCTTGTGATCACGTGATCTCCAGGTCCAGTAGAGGAAGTGGCACAGCAACTTGCTATCTGAGGAGAGGGCAGAAGTGGTAGTAAAGCACTAATGTCTTCTCAGGTCTCCTTTGTCACTGACAACGGGGGACCCGACCTGTTCCTACAAGAATTCAGCAGCAGGACCTTTCATCCAGCGCTGGGTGGCGCTCCAGTCAGAAACACATCAGCAAGCCATGGCACTGCAGTCCGCATGCGTGTGCGGGTTGCGCACCCATGATGTGATCCATTGTCAATGCACATGGAACATTCTGTAACTGATCTCTTTATCATCTTTATGATGCTTCGTTTTATGTTCAATGTCTTGAAAAAGACAAATGCAACTGTAACTTTTAAATCTGAACATCTAAAACGCAAGAAACCGTTCTCATCACACAAGGCCACAATAACAAAGCAGATTGTCAATGCATTCTCCGCAGCGCACATGGTAATGGAAAGCAGATATCTCATTGCGTGTTTCTTCATTTGTGTCTGATTTCACATTGAGCCGCATTGATGCTAATTTTGTACCGTAAAAGCTTTAATTTTTTAAAATAAATTGCTAATTGCACACAAAATAAAACAAAAGCCAGTTGTTTTTTCCCTGGAAGTGAGACAAGGCCATGTATTCCGTCAATGCCATACTGTGCATTCTTTGCAGTAACAGCCAGGCTGAGCGGCAGTGAAGGCCTTGTTTAAATGTTGGTACCGTAATTTACATATTCCTTGTCTGCTAGAGTTTAATGGAGATAATTTACTTTAAAAGTCTCTTTTCATAGAGATGCTCATTGCCAATTTACAAAGCAGAACAAAGTGTCCTCAAAATGCAATGTAGTGTGTAAACTTAAAGAATATATTGGGAATTAAAATCAATTCTATAACTTGATTAAATTATTGATTTAAAGGGAATTTGATCATCAACTTTATGCTGACTGTACAGAGGGCAGCATAAAGTAGTGACAGAAATGCTGATGTCAGCGGTGTGTCACACATGAGCTAAAAGTAAGTGGCTGCCGAGAACCAGCATCATAATCATTGCAGCCCAGGCCTTGAAAAGAGTCAGATCTACCTGAGAAGAGTCCTGGTTATTCCTAATCTCCTGCTCTCTCACCCATCTGCTGATGATTGGCAGTTCTCTCCTAGAGAGAAAGGGAGAAAACTAGGGAGAAGCCGGTCAGTCATCAGCAGGTGCAGGGAGAGCAGGAGATTAGGAATAACCAGGACTCTTCTCATGTTGATTTGACTCTTTTCAAGGCCTGGGCTGCAATGATTATGATGCTTGTTCTCGGCAACCACTTACTTTTAGCTCATGTGTGACACACCGCTGACATCAGCATTTCTGTCAGTACTTTATACTGCCCTCAGTACGGTCAGCACAAAGTTGATGACAGGTTCCCTTTAATAATATATTTTCACCTTTTTGTTATAAAGGTATAGCATTTAGTGGATTTTTATCAATTATAAAATGAAACACCGGTGGTCTGTACCCGCCACCTTACTCCTCAGGGCGGGTACAGCCACTGTAGCACCCTTCTGCTCTCCTCTGCTGATAAGAACCACCAGCATCTTGCTACTTGAGCCCAGCTGTCCTGCTGGAGCAGTGCTGCACTGTTCACTCGCCTGCTCCACCTCTCACTGACCATAGGGCGCAGCTTTCATCTCTTACAGGGAAAGCGTGAATAAACCTTAATCTTTCCCAGCCTATGGCTAGCTACCTCACAATATTTAAGGTACCTTCCCTTTGGGAGGGTGCCTGAGCAATAAGTTCTAGTTTCTTAGTGTCCTGCGTTATAGTCTTGTTACCTGCCTGTGTACCAACCTCTGTTTCTGTCTGATCTGACCTCTCCCTGTATTGACTCTGGACTTCCTGTCATGACCCTTGTACTGATTACTAGATCGCACAAACTCTGCCTGTCCACAGCTTGACCCTGAGCATGGTTTTGCCTGATCCCTTGGTGCTCCACACTGGTGTTTATTGACCCGTATGAGTCGGCAGTCACTGAACAGAGCATACTCCAGGAGATAGTGGGTTGGTGGTTCCTCTAGAGTGGATTCCCAATCCCTGTATAGGGGTTCAAAAGTTAAGACCGGTTGGGAGGCACTTAGGTAATGCCCAAAGTTAACTCTGTTCAGTGACACAGCAAATCCTTAGCCACTTCCTTAAAGGGGTTCTCCAAGAGTATAAAATGTCCCCTCATGTGCCGGGCACCCCACATGGAATATACTTACCCCGCTCCCGGCACCGCTCCTGTTCCCCGCACCACCACCACTGCTGCTTCTCTCTGCACACGGATGAAAACATCCGGTGTCGGAGCGGAGCAGCCAATGGCAGGCGGGACGGGGGCGAGCCTCCCTAACATTGCCGGTGACACTACGGAGGCCTGTCCCCGGCCCCGCCTGCTGTTGGCTGCTCCCCCCCGACACCGGATGTTTTCATCTGTGTGAGGGGAGAAGCAGTGGCGTGCCCGGCACATGAGGGGACATTTTATACTCTTGGATAACCCCTTTAACAATATAAATTTATTTCTTTAAATGATTACGGGGGTAACCATCTTAGTATCTTGACCGAGCTCCTGCAACACCAGTTAAACAGATTTGCTTTACTGCAAAATTAAGTTGAAAAATGGCTCATTAATTTGTATAATTTGTATAGAAGAGTGTTGTGGGCATGCTCTGTGGCTTGTGCAGGGAGAAGTTTGACTGTATCAATATATGTTATCAATGGTAGATCATATCTCATCTGTCTCCTGCTTTATGGCAGAGGTGTTTCTTGGTCTTTGACGATAATGAGATCAATGCTTGCTCACCAGTCTACACAGCACACTCTAAGAAGTGATCTCTAGAAAAGTGATTTATTTTTTATTTATTTTTTAAAATAAACCATTCGGAAAATGTATTACTTCAACACAACAATATGTAGTTCCCCTGTAAGCAATATATTTAATTTAAAGGGGTATTTAGGTTTCTGAAAATGGTATACTGAACCACCTATAGCTGTGCCCATCTATCCTGGCACATAGCAATGGCTCAATTCAGGAAAAAATTGGTGCAACAGACGGCATATAATAAAATTGACCAAATTATTATTATTTATTTGAAAGCGCCATTTATTCTGTGGAGCTGTACATTAAGAGCGGGTTACACATACATAATCTAAAAATAAATTGAACAAGAAATCACAGACTGTTACAAAGGGGGAGAGGACCCTGCACGCAGAGTGTACACTCTACAAGGGAAGGGGGAAGAACACAGTAGGTAAGGGTTATCTCGCCCTTTCTACCATGCATCTTTCTGTTCTGATCAACCCACTATTCAGTGGAGTTAGGGGTATGATTCTTTTATTATACATACAGGTGAATGTTTACCTAGCAAAATGCAGCACAATCCTGGCTCAATTAGCAGCAAAAAGCAGGCATAAATACTGGTCTGTACCGACAATTTGTACGTGCTGTCTCACTCCTTGCGACGGCAGCCAAGACACTCACCTTCTCACCTACTTTTATAGGTTTCATACACCCTGGGGATATTCATTATTTCCCTGTGCCAGTTTTCTGGTGCAAAGAGGCACAAACATTGTGTTTGGATCTTTTTAAATGCCATTGTGACAAAATATTGTTGCAAGTGGTGTTTTTACACTGCCCTCAACAATTTCTGAAAAGCGGCCATAGCAATATCTTCATTTGCACCAATTTTCAGGCACAAATGACAGAAATATACGGCAGGTCAGAGGCTCCAGATTTCATTCCCGAGCACTGACTGCCAGGGGGATGCGCCCAACTTATGAGGCCTGAACCTTGCCCTAAATTCGGTGCATCCTCTGGTGAACATTGTTTAACAAGGGGCATGGTCCGGTGAAATCTTTTTTTTTTAAAATGGGTGTGATTAGAGTTGCACCAAAATGTTTGCATAATTTTTGCTCAATGCAAGACAACCAATAGGTGATGTAAAGTTAGACTGCTTTCATGTAAGGAAGCACTCAGCTCCTTAGTGCATACAGTAGAAATGTTCAATCAAGCTAGTTCACAAACTTTCTCCTTCACCATAAAGCTGATGGGGGGCATGGTACAGGGCTACTGACGACTACTGGAAATGGAGTCTAGACTGCCAGTGTAAATAGATTACTAGTGATATGTTGACTCTGTATGTGTATGGTAACAGTATATATAGACCACACAATACACTTGTAACCATTGTGTAAACCAACTGATTTTACTTTGGGCTAAACCTATGGGTGTTATGCTGGGCAGTTCTTCTGCATTTATCCTTTTACCCCTGGACTTTGCGGTTGGGAACCACCAGACTGCTACCTCCTGGAGTAGTCCTGGTGTGGTTGACAGCTGACCCATGGGAGGCAGAGACACTGGAACAGGCGAAACAAGGAGTCAGTAACAGGCTGAGGTCAGGGCATGCAGAGGTTGTGCAAATCCATGATACATATCCAAGATCAGGGCTAGCAGTGGAGGATCACAAAAGTAAACTGCCACAGGTCAGTACACAGGCAGGCAACAGGAAAACAGCACACTTTTGAAAGAAACTTGGCAATCTAGGAACCTAATTGCTCAGGCGAGGAGTGTGAGAGAGAATCTAACAATTATAGTGGAAGCAGGTTAACATTAGAAGCAGCCATGTAGCTGTGCACAGAGCAAGGAAACAAAGGGAATGGTGGTAATAGCAAAATGGAAGTAGTAGTTCAGTGAATAATGTTCCTAATAGAAGTAGCGTAACTTGGGCCGCTGATGTAACAACACTTGAAGCATAATAGAGCACAGTGTATTCTTTCCTCCTTAGTTACTTATCATTGCCTTCCATTACATATGCATGCTGTTTTCTCATTATTTATACCTTTTTGTAAGTGCCCAGGAACTCTGCTAGAGCGTTAAAGCCCACCCTTACTGGCTGAGAATAATAATAGATGAGGATGTGAATCATTGAATGAAATGGCAGCCCCTGGAGATGTTCAGATCATCCAATTATCATTCATATGTTAGTAAAAAAGTTTTTTTGCTTTTTCTATCGAAAGGTATATAGAAAATGAAGGACTAGCCCAGAGTGGCTCTGGAGGACTGAGGGATCCTTTGAAGACAATGGACACTTATTAGTCTCAGGACATCCATTCCTGCAGTAGTACTCCCAGCCATGAGACCTGAGGAAGCATGGGAATGGCTTTCCTCATCTTCCAGGGCAACTCTAAATATGCTCCTCACACTTAGCTATAATCCATACAGATAGTAAAAAAAAAAAAAAAAAGACATGCCCATCAAGTCTAACCAGAAGATGGGAAGAGTTCCCCATGAGGTTTGTGTTAAACTGCATTATTAGCAAGCAAGAGCTAGTTGATTGGGCCAGTGGACCTAGATTGGTTGTGAAGAATCTTTTGCCATGGGTGATAAAACTGGGCACAATAATGGAGGACCTGTTGTAACATTTGCTCTAGGGGCCCCTCTTTTCTACGTACATCACTACATCCATAAATTGCGAATAACTTGTAAGAGAAATATTATCGAAAAGCCTGTGTGACCAAAAAATCATCCAGAATGAAATAAAAGGCGTTGTTTCCCAAGTTCTAGAAAAAGTCAAAAGGCCACACTTTTATTGTGAGAGGCAGCAGCAGCAGCTCCGGTACAGTAGGGGACATATATTTTTTTTTTTTACACATTGTTTAGATGGAAGACGTAGGTTTCCTACTTTCTTCCTCTGTTTTTGTTCTTCATCCATTTGAGAAGTGGGAATTTCCATGTGTCTTGTTAACCTCTCGTTTCCGGCCTGCGCTAACAAATGCCGCGAGCTGGCTAGTCAGCAGCCGTCAGTGTCTATTTATGGACAAAAAACTGCCCATTAAAAATGCCTTGAATTTGTGGTTCAACAGCAATGAACATGACTAAATCTGACAATTAACAAAAGAAAGAACAGCTTTCTAAATCCCACTGAACATTAGGTACGGATGCCTCTTTTGTTGCGATTCTTGTGGTTTTAAGACTTTGAAAGGGACCACCTGTTGGGATAGCCATTTTGTGATTTTATTAAATGCGGAGAGGGGAAAAAAAGGCCACTTTTACCAATCACTCCATATTATTATTCACTTATTACATGGGAAATGCACATTCAAAGATGCCAAGAGAATAATATGGGGACCCCTCCTTCCTCTGCCCCATAAGTGAAGTTTGAAGCTATACATTTCTCTATTAATGCCGCTTCCTGCTGTTTCTGGGCATCTCTCTCCACAAACATTAGGGTTGGAAAAATGAAAAGAATAGCAGCTTAATGGGGCGATTAAGACCCAGGGAGTGATAAAGGTTTTAAGACTGTAGTTGGAGGAAGTTTCTTTGAAAACGTTAGCTCAGTCATGCCAAGCCTCATTTGGACAGACAAGGGCAAGAGCATGGCAATGAATCTCTTTTGTTTGAAAAAAAAATGTAACCATTTAATGTTCAATTATCCCAACTGTTCCTCTTAGATATTTGTATTGCATTTGACCTTCGTTTTAAGAATAATATTTTAGTGTATTTTTATTTAATTTTTTTACTTTCAAAGTTAATACATACGGTAGATGGGGCTTATATATTTTAATGCTCATATGTAAAATAATAGAAAAAATAAAATGACGTTTACTTTGTTTCCTGTATATTCTTCAAGCCTTCACAGTATTTTAGGCTATAAGATATGTTTAGGTAAATCCCATCTTGCATATGTATTATTGAAAGGGTTATCCCATGATTAATGTAAAAAAAAATTGAAAAAAAATCATACGTCATATTGTACATGACAGTCTCTTTCCAACAATACCAGATGCAGTCCTCACATCGATCCAGAGCTTTCCCCATTCATTACTTCAATTGCTCTGCTAGATTTGTTTCCAGCTGGTAGCTCTTGGGGCATGTCTTTTCTGCTGCAGCTTCCCCCCTGTAACTGTCACCACATGCTGGTGACACTTGAAAGCTGGAACTGAGCATGTGTGACCACCTCAGTGATGTGGACAGAGAAATAAGGGAAAGAACAAACAGCAGGTGGCAGTATACATATACATTTTATTGAATGAATAAATAAATGTTTAATTACATCCAATTACAAAAGTATTCAGATCCAGGTCCTGGTTTGAAAAATGCAGAATATGTTTTGTGGGACTGCAGTTCCCATCACCAGGTCCTTATCTACCGGGCCATCAGCCATTTATTAATACTGTAATAGAGCTGCCCAGCCACCGGATACATAAGGACCTGCTACTTGTCATATCTTTATGTAGACGACTGGCCAGACAGGTCGGTTACAGTATTGATTTAATGGCTTATTCTAATTAATGGAAATGCTGAGCTTACTAAACGGCGTTGGAGGCTAATGCCTCATTCACACTTCAGTGTTTGGTCAGTCATTTCCATCAGTGATTGAGAGCCAAAACCAGGTGTGGCTCTAAACGCAGAACAGGTGCAGATCTCTCCCTTATAACTCCAGTCCTGGTTTTGGCTCACAATCACTGATGGAAATCAAAATACTGATGTGTTAATAAGGCATTACTCCTGTAATTAGATAGGTCAGTCAACTGGTAATCATCCTGGTCATGTCTCTGACCAGTCCGCCTGGGTTCATTTCCGTGGCCACTGGCTTGTAGCATTGCTAAAACCAGTCCTTCAATATTTTGGATTCAGTGGACCTTTTTTTGATCAAAGTTTTCCATCAGTTGTGAACTAAAAAACGAAATCATTATATTTCAATGAGGCTACGTTCACACGACCGTATGTATTTTGTGGTCCGCATGGCATCCGTTTTTTTTTTTTTGTTGTTTTTTCCTAAAATGGCAGCTACACGTGTGAGGACATGGGGCAAGGAATTCTGGGAAGGCAGGATCACCCAGATTGACATGCCTGTGATGTCACAGCCCTATAAATACGTCGGCCATCTCACAGTCAGACATTTTTCAGCGTTCAGAGTGCAGGGACAGACCTGTGAAGACGCTAGGGACAGCAATTGGAAAAACCTCATTGTGATTAAAAAAAAACTGAAAAAATGATTTCTAAGTGCAGGGAAAGGATAGGGAGGAATCATTTCACAGCATCTTGGTGCAGGGAGAGACGTCGGAAGGCGCTAGGGACATTGAGAGGAAAGTGATTTACAAGTGCAGGGAACGATTATTTAGGGGATCCAAATAGTCATTAGACAGCTCTGTCATTCAGGCTTTTTGTTATTGGGCTGCAAGTCTTGTTGAAAAGCCTTTAGAGGCTTATGTCTTAGTGTCTTATTCAGTACTACAAGAAAAATATATACGCATTTCACTTCTGAAGTTATTTCTGGTAAAAGCGTATAGGGGAGTATTTCAGTCCAACAAGAAAAATATATACGCACTGCACTGTTGCAGTTATTTCTGGTGAAAGCGTATAGGGGCGTATTACAGTAAAAAAAAAATATATTCTATGTGCATTTATGCAGTTAAATCTGGTGAAAGCGTATAGTGGGCTATTTCAGTCCAACAAGAAAAATATATGCTCAGTTCACTTTTGCAGTTATTTCTGTTGAAAGCGTAAAGGGGTGTATTACAGTAAAAAAAAAAGAATATAAACGCATTTCACTGGCACACTTATTTGTGGCAAAAGCGTTCAGTGGTCTATTTCAGTACAGAAAGAAAAATATATACGCACTGCACTGGTGCATTTATTTCTGCTGAAAGTGTTTACTGGACTATTTCAATACAAAAAGAAAAATATATTCTCAGTACAAGTCGGAGGTTATATGTGTTGAAAGCACGGCTGGGAGTCAGCAGGGTGGCAGCAGTGGGAGGTTGGGAGCCAAACGTGCCCGGGGAAGAGAACCTGCTTCGCAGCAGTCTACCTAACTGGGAAGTAGTGGTGCAGAGGTCCACAGAAGTAGCGATGGTAGCAGTCAGTCAGTGCGGCGGTTATATGTGTTATTTTGTATTTCAGTACAAACAGGAAAATTAATTCTCAGTTCACGTCGGCGGCGGTTATGTGTTGAACGCGTTTAGTGGCCTATTTCAGTACAAAAAGAAAAATGCATTCTCAGTTTACTTCGGCAGTGGTTTTATGTGTAGAAAGCGTTTAGTGGCCTATTTCAGTACAAAAAGAAAAATACATTCTCAGGTCACGTTGGCGGTTGTGTTGAAAGCATGGCTGGGATTCAGCAGGGTGGCAGCAGTGGGAGGGTTCGGGAGCCAAATGTGCCCGGGGTAGAGCACCGGCGGCGGTGTCAGTCAGTGTGGCAGTTATGTGGTAAAATCTTTATTGAAGTATTTAGGTCGAAAAACTGAATTTATTCAGCGGTCGTCGCTGCACTTATATGCGGTTAAATCTCCATGATAAATCTGCAGCGTGGGGGCCCCGTATGGCTTCTACACACTTTCAAAATCATCCTTCAGCGGAGCGAATAGATGCCGGATGGCCGGGACGCTCCATGACCTTCCCAGGAGCTGCTGTCGGCAGCAGCTGTTCTTTTCTGAGACGTCCGTATAGTGCAGGGGGAATCCGAAGACCCTTTCCATCTCCGTGCTCTGTTATATGTGTTAAAGTCTTTTGTGACTTATTCCGGTGGGAAAAAAAAATGAATTCAGCGTTAAGCTCTAGGGATCGACTGATTATCGGTCTTACCGATATTATTGGCCGATATTCAGGATTTTGAATGTTATCGGCATCTATTTTGCCGATATTATGATAACGAATCGGGAACATGGATCGCGCTGCTATCAGTGCGATCCGTGTTCCATCAGCAACTTAGGGGAGAAGGAAGCAGTGTCTCCCTCCCCCCTGTGCCGCTGCTGCCACCAATGAGAGGAGGGGAGGGGCTGTGGCCACTGCGTCACCAATGAAGATAACTAATTAATTAATATACAGAAGGCGGGAGCTGGCTGCAGAATCACATAGCCGGCACCCGACCTCTATAACAAGTAGCTGTGATCTGCGGTAGTTAACCCCTCAGGTGCCGCACCTGAGGGGTTAACTGCAGCGGATCGCAGCTACCGCTCATAGAGGTCGGGAGCCGGCTATGTGATTCTGCAGCCAGCTCCCGCCTTCTGTATATGAATTAATTACAAACCGGATTCCAAAATTGGGACACTAAACAAATCGTGAATAAAAACTGAATGCAATGATGTGGAGATGGCAAATGTCAATATTTTATTTGTAATAGAACGTAGATGACAGATCAAATGTTTAATCCGAGTAAATGTATCATTTTAAAGGAAAAATACGTTGATTCAAATTTTCACGGTGTCAACAAATCTCAAAATAGTTGGGACAAGTAGCAATAAGAGGCTGGAAAAAGTATATTTGAGCATAACGAAGAGCTGGAAGACCAATTAACACTAATTAGGTCAATTGGCAACATGATTGGGTATAAAAAGAGCTTCTCAGAGTGGCAGTGTCTCTCAGAAGCCAAGATGGGTAGAGGATCACCAATTCCCACAATGTTGCGCAGAAAGATGGTGGAGCAATATCAGAAAGGTGTTACCCAGCAAAAACGTGCAAAGACTTTGCATCTATCATCCTCAACTGTGCATAACATCATCCGAAGATTCAGAGAATCTGGAACAATATCTGTGCGTAAGGGTCAAGGCCGTAAAACCATACTGGATGCCCGTGATCTCCGGGCCCTTAAACGACACTGCACCACAAACAGGAATGCTACTGTAAAGGAAATCACAGAATGGGCTCAGGAATACTTCCAGAAACCATTGTCAGTGAACACAATCCACCGTGCCATCCGCCGTTGCCAGCTGAAACTCTACAGTGCAAAGAAGAAGCCATTTCTAAGCAAGATCCACAAGCTCAGGCGTTTTCACTGGGCCAGGGATCATTTAAAATGGAGTGTGGCAAAATGGAAGACTGTTCTGTGGTCAGACGAGTCACGATTCGAAGTTCTTTTTGGAAATCTGGGACGCCATGTCATCCGGACCAAAGAGGACAAGGACAACCCAAGTTGTTATCAACGCTCAGTTCAGAAGCCTGCATCTCTGATGGTATGGGGTTGCATGAGTGCGTGTGGCATGGGCAGCTTGCATGTCTGGAAAGGCACCATCAATGCAGAAAAATATATTCAGGTTCTAGAACAACATATGCTCCCATCCAGACGTCATCTCTTTCAGGGAAGACCCTGCAATTTTCAACAAGATAATGCCAGACCACATTCTGCATCAATCACAACATCATGGCTGCGTAGGAGAAGGATCCGGGTACTGAAATGGCCAGTCTGCAGTCCAGATCTTTCACCTATAGAGAACATTTGGCGCATCATAAAGAGGAAGGTGCAACAAAAAAGGCCCAAGACGATTGAACAGTTAGAGGCTCTCCCTCAAGAATGGGAGAGCATTCCTATTTCTAAACTTGAGAAACTGGTCTCCTCGGTCCCCAGACGTCTGTTGAGTGTTGTAAGAAGAAGGGGAGATGCCACACAGTGGTGAAAATGGCCTTGTCCGAACTTTTTGGGGATTTGTTGACACCATGAAATTCTGATTCAACTTTTTCTTCCCTTTAAATGGTACATTTTCTCAGTTTAAACTTTTGTTCCGTGATTTATGTTCTATTCTGAATAAAATATTAGACGTTGGCACCTCCACATCATTGCATTCAGTTTTTATTCACGATTTGTCTAGTGTCCCAACTTTTTGGGAATCCGGTTTGTAGTTCTCTTCATTGGTGGCGCAGTGCGCCGCGCCCCGCCCCCCAACCCCAGTATTAAAAACATTGGTGGCGCAGTGTGCCCCCCCACCCAAGCCCCCCAGTATTAATCATTGGTGGCAGTGGCCACAAGGTCCCCTCTCCCCTCCTCCTCAGTGGCAATTCCCATCGGAGCCCCAGCAGTGTAAGCATGGGGCTCCGATCAGTTACCATGGCAGCCAGGGCGCTATTGAAGCCCTGGCTGCCATAGTTGGCTCCCTGCTGCTGTGTGCACAAAGCACAGAGCAGCAGTGACAGTGTGAGCTCCTATTCACCCTGATAGGGCTCTATTAGGGTGAATAGGACAAGGGCTCTAGTCCCTAAGGGGGCTAAAAGTTAGTAAAAATAAAATAAAAATTTAAACAAAAACACCAAAATATGAAGTATAAATGAAAAAGAAAGATTTACAAAAAAAAACTACACGTTAACAATAAACATATTCATTTTCAGCAGATTTGTGTAGGATTTATTTTTTTTTTTCAAAAATGAAAATTCACAGAATATCGGTATAAATTATCGGCTATCGGCCTGAAAGTTCAGAGATTATCGGTATCTGCTCTAAAAAATCAATATCGGTCGATCCCTATTAAGCTCTGCACTTATATGCGTGGATTAGCCAAGATTTCACACACACACGAATGCCTGATGCATCAGACTAGATCATCCATGGTGCCACACCAACAATTTGACAAAAGAGACCGGTTTCTTCTGGCTACCTCCCTCAGCTACTATTCTGATGCTGTTATCTGTTTGATGCCACACATCTGATGCCAAGTGCTTCCTCTTTCACCCACCATCTTCAGTGGGTACTTGTATTGCCACCAACCTCCACAGCATGTCACCTTGCCACTCTGTGGCCTCCTGATGCTGCCGCCACTTCCAGACTCTGTCATTGTGCCACTCTGTGGCCTACTCATGCTGCCATCACCTCCAGACTGTGTCATTGTGCAGTGGCGTACACACAATCCATGGGGCCCCTGTGCGAAACTGATCCATGGGCCCCCCCGCCTCAGATCAGCCCAGACCCCCAGTCAGCCCCCATCAGACCTCAGATCAGCCCAAAGACCCCCTTATCAGACCCCCCCCACTCAGCCACCAGATCAATCATCAGCCCAAAGACCCCCCAGTCATCCCCCATGCCCATCAGACCTCAGATCAGCCCAAAGACCCCCCATCACAACCTCCACTCAGCCACCAGATCAATCAACCCAAAGACCCCCAGCCATCCCCCATGCCCATCAGACCTCACATCAGCCCAAAGACCCCCCCCCCTCCCCCCACCCATCAGCCACCAGATCAATCAGCCGAATTGCCTTGCTTTGATGGGATTGCCAGATTGGGGCCTGGGCTGATTTGATCATCTTTGAAAGCAAAGACCCCTCAGATGATCAGATCAGCCCAGGCCCCAATCTGGCAATCCCATCAATAAATTCAGGCTGCCCCTCAGGGCCCCACTGCTGCAGGTCATTGTTCTCAGCAGCAGGCCAGCTGCTTTACAGAGTCTGACTACTTGAGTAGGGGGCCCTGGCCTGCTGCTGGGAACAATGACCTGCAGCAGTGGGGCCCTGGGGCAGCCTGAATTTATTGATGGGATTGCCAGATTGGGGCCTGGGATGATCTGATCATCTGAGGGGGTCTTTGAAAGCAAAGACCGTCTTTGCTTTCAAAGACCCCCTCAGATGATCAGATCAGCCCAGGCCCCAATCTGGCAATCCCATCAAAGCAAGGCAGATGGCGCCTGGCAGATGACTGGGGGGGTAGGGTTTACAGTCACTGGCACTCGTCTCTGGCAGGAAAAGCCCGCAGCAACAGGGCACACTGAGGCCCCCAGCCCCCCAGGCATCCCCCCTGGCAGATAACCGGGGGGGAGGGTTTACAGACTACAGTCACTGGCACTCGTTTCTGGCAGGAAAAGCCCGCAACAGGGCACACTGAGGCCCCCAGGCATCCCCCTGGCAGATGACAGGGGGAGGGGGGGATGGTTTACAGTCAGACTCAGTGTGCCCTGTTGCGGGCTTTTCCTGCCAGAGACGAGTACCAGTGACTGTAAACCCCCCCCCCCCCCGTCATCTGCCTGGGGGGCTGGGGGCCCAGTGTGCCCTGTTGCTGCGGGCTTTTCCTGCCAGAGATTGCTGACACCCCCCCCCCCCCCGCCCTTGTCATCTGCCAGGGGGGCTGGGGGCCTAGTGTGGGGATGCCTGGGGGCTGGGGGCCTAGTGTGCCCTGTTGCTGCAGCCCTGCGGGCTTTTCCTGCCACAGATTCCCCCCCCCCCCCCCGGTTTTTACTTACTTACCGAGTTACCGGCTGGCAGGGCAGGGGAACTTCAGTTCTTCTGTTCGGCGCATCGGCGGTCCTCTTCTATCTGACGTCCTCTCTGAGTCACGTCCGGATCCCGTCTGAGTTCAGGCGTGTGTTCCCGCCAGACCTGCAGGAGTTCACACAGGTCTCGTGGGAGTTCACGGGCCCGCCACCGGCGCTGACCGCAAGGAGGAGGGAGGAGGGCGAGGGGCGGCAACTTAAATGTGAATCGGACGGATGCCAGACGCAGCTGCAGCAGGGGCCAGGGGTCCGCAGGCGGCCGGGCCCCCCTGGGGTGCCGGGCCCGGTCGCAACTGCGACCCCTATATGTACGCCACTGTCATTGTGCCTCTCTGTGGTCTCCTCATGCTGCTGTCACCTGCAGACTCTGTCATTGTGCCACTCGGTGGCCTTCTCCTAATGCTGCTGCTACGTCCGCCACCTACAGACTGTGTCATTGTGCCACTCTGTGGTCTCCTCATGCTGCTTTCATCTCACCACTATGTCATAGGGCAACTCTGTAGACTTCTCATTCTGTTCCCACCCTTCCCCACTTCATGACTGGTCCACTATTTTGCCTTTCGGCCTGGTTGACATCATCATTTATTTCACCTTTCTTCTGATCTGTCAGAAGAAAAAAAAATGAGACTCAAAACGGATCCTGTCTGTGCAGCAGCTGTAAGGCCTGTATGGTCCCATCAGAATTGGCTTATGATTTGGTAGCCAAAAGCAGGAGTGGGCAGAAAACACAGAAGACATGCAAATATTCCATTCACGTGTCATCTCTGTTTTAGATCCTCTCTGGTTTTTGTTTTGCCTTTAGCAATACTGATGAATTATTGAGCAAATGCGGACCGAGTGAAGGCATATGCTCCACAGACAGGATCCTTTTTTTCTGGGTAATTGTTCTGACGGATCAGAGAATGGGGAAAATTAATCACGTTAACACAAACTTACTGCTGACACTCTCTCCACTCTGTCGGGGGCTCTACTTCTATAGGTGTTTAATAGAACAGGTTCTGTAGACATCTATGTGGAATCAGCTGACGACGGTGTAAAAGGAGTGCGCTTCTTCTTGACGCTAACATCGACCTGTAAGGCTCAGTTCATACTTGAGTTATTTGGTCAGTTTTGACCCCGTGACTGCCCAAATAAGTGAAGTTTGCTGTGATTCTAAGAGCGACGCCAGTCATCTGCGTGTCATACTGACTCACATTATTATTTTACTACCAAAGCAGACTCCCTATGAGTGTTACTGCAAAGCACAGTGTTCTACACCACTATAAAGGCTCTCTGCAGCCAGGAAATAGACGTTTTTTAATGTAATAATACATTCGGATCAAAGCTAATTTTTCCAAATAATTTGGCGAACCGGCCAAATCAATTTTTTTTTTTTTAATTCGCTCATCTCTACTGGAGGACCCCAGTTTTCCCTGGGTCCGGCAACCACCAAGTGCTCTCCCCATGGAAGTGAATGGGAGTGCACTGTGCTTGCTTGGCCACGAAAATAGCCGGCGCCAGGTGCGGGTCCCTAGCCATATGCCCACATTGTCTGAGATGGGAATACCCCACCTTAGCAACAGTAGTATTAACCATGGTGGTCCTGTTGTACTTGCCTCTATCCTATAGCTGTCAAAAATGTAAAGACTAAAGGAAGGACACAAGAAAACCCATCCATCCATGAAGCTAATAGACTAATAAAGGGCCCAGTATATTGAGATTATTAAAATGATGACCATAAGATGAGGGCACATCACTGTACAGGTGGTAGAAACAGATAAAATCTTAAGCCTTGGATCATCTGTCCATAGCATCTTTAACTTTAGAGATACAGATGAGACTGAACCTTTTCTTTAGAGTCTGTGCACTTATGTCCATTACAGATTTTCACGCACGTCTCTGAGTAGGATCGTCCCAATCTTTTGGGTTCGAAACGCGTTGGAGATTCTTGAAGGTTGCAGGACAGGGAACATATACATCAGCTAAGATTAATATATTACGTTGGCTGTTCTGGAATGGTATAACATTGATTAAAATTTTGCAATTAGCATAGAAATGACTGGCCGGGCTGTTTTCAGAAGGATTATAATAAACTGACACTCCAGCCAATACTGCATGACATATTTGTCTATGCAGAGCATAAACCAATTGGTCTAACATCTCCATGAGCCCTGCAGAATGAAAGGTAAGTGCGTGGGGATGAAGAGCAGATGAAAGAGAAGCTATGAATAGCAGGTGTTATCCATTGCAGCTCCCTGCCACAATCAGACTGGGGATATGAAGATTGCTTTAACATGCCAAGCCAAATAAAGAAAAAAACCAAATGAACTTGGACCCTGAGATAGAAATATAGAGAGGGGAATGAAAAGGCTTTCAGCTGGGCTTTTGACTAGAAAGGAGAAGAAAGCAAGAGGAGCGCTATAGGAGGGGGGGCACTGAAATAAATTCTTTGCTGAGGTGTCTTCCCATGAAAAGCGTTTTGTGCTCTTCTTTGTCATGGAAGAAATGTCATTTTTCTCTCCTCTGGTTTAACACCTTCAATGCTATGAACCTGGCTCTTAATTATACATCCTAGTGTAATCTGTCCCTTCGAGCCTTGATACAAACCGGCTGAGAATTCTCGCATTTTGCTATGGCGAGGAGGCAAAGAAAAGTGGAGTAATGTCTCCAGGCCAAATTGCTGCCATGAAAATTCATAAATAGGGAATATAGAATAATCTAGAGAGTCGTATTTGTTGAAGTCCTAGTCACATAGCTTTACTAATCTACCATGAAAGCCTGTCTATGATCTGGGACTGAAATTCGTTAATTTTGCAATGAATGGATTGACCTTTAGCATTGGTGCCTTAGCACACCTCGTTATGTCTCTAATACCTAAATGGGACATATGGAGGTTTTTTTTTCCTGCTGCACTAACAGACGTGCTCAATCGGGTGCCCTATGCATTGCTTCTAGTGCAGAATACCTCCATGTGTGATGGAGCATGATTCAACGGTACACAGAGTGCATGTGGCTCCATTTCCATGGTGCGGTAAGGCTACTTGCACATAGTTGCGTGTTTCAAAACCGAAAATCCTCTAAATTTTTTTGTGTGGACATCTGTGCAGTTTCTACACCAAATATCACATGTCTTAGGCTTCGTTCACATCACCTTTCAGCCTTTCCGTTCTCCTGCTACGTTTAGGGGATGACAGCAAACTTTGCAGGATCTTGCAAGCTAGTAGTAAACCTTTTGCTCAGGCACCTCTTCCTAGGGAAAGGTGCTCTAAATATTTTAGGTGTCCATCCATAGGCTGGTACAGATTGGTGTGCATGAGCTGGCCATTTAAGGGCTTGGAAAAATGTGTGCGCCCTACGGGGGCAGATGTGAGGCCAAGCAGCTAGGCCAGTGGGACCCGGCTGCCAAGCCACATCAACAGGGTGAGTGATGTGGCAGTGTTGCTGTGGGTAGGAATCCACGGGGAAAAATACTACTAGGAATTTGTTGTCCACTGCAGTTTGCTAAACTGCTGCATCTCTATTTCTCATTTGCACTTGAGCTGGGGCTTTGATGTCTCCCCGTAAATTTTACCATAGTTTTCTGTGGGATCATTCATATTTGTCCAACGTATTGGTTGTGATGCTGGATGTTTAATGGCAATGCAAAGAAAAACACTCCATGCTGGATTTTCCTATCCGGCACCATCAGTCTATAGACGCCGTAATTGTGAATTAAGTGCCCAGACAGATGTATCAGTTGTGTCCAATGCTGCAAAAAAAAAAAACTGACAGGACACAACTGATATACGCTATATGGACAAACCTATTGGGACACACCTCTTAATCATGTAATTCCAGTTTTTCATTCAGTCCCATTGTCACAGGTGTATAAAATCCAGAACCTAGCCCTACAGTCTGCCTTTACAAACATATGTGAAAGAGGGTCTTATTCTAATAAACTTCCTGAATTCCAGCATAGTACTGTTATAGGATGCATGCCTTGTCATAAATTTGGCACATCCTCTTGCCGTCTGTGCACCTAAAATAAAATCTACAACATTTTCTGGCGTAAATGAAGATAAATTTGTGGGGCCGGCTGGCCATGCCTCTTCCCTGTCCTTGCCAGGCCCCCCTTTAGTAAAAGTGGCGAGGGTGACGTAAAATCCAAGAGATGCAACCATTTTTTTTAACGCCGCTTTTCAGGCGAAAGGGAGATCATAAAGGTCCTAATCTCCTCTGGCATTAACATCAGCACAAAAACCGTGCACCAAGAGCTTCATGGCATGGGTTTCCATGCCCGAGCAGTTGCATGCAGGCCTTCATCAACAAGCACAATGCCAAGTGTCAAATGAAAAGGTGTTAGGCATGCCGCCACTGGAATCTGGAGCGGTGGAAACATACAGTATTTCGTGTAGTGATGACATACTTCTCTATCTGCTAGTCTGATGGACAAGTCTTGGTTTGATGAATGCCAGGAGAACATTACCTGCCTGACTGCATTGTGCCAACTGTAAAGTTTAATAAAGGAGGGATAATGCCATGAGGTTGTTTTTCAGGGATTTGCATGGAACCCTTAGTTCAAGGAAAGGGACATCTTAATGCTTCAGCATACCAAGACATTTTAGACAATTGTAGGCTTCCAACTTTGTGGGAACAGTTTGGTTAAGGCCCTTTTCTGTTCCAGCATAGCTGTGACCCTGTGCACAAAGCAAGCTCCATTAAAGTCATGGTTGGATGAGTCTGGAAATGAAGAACTTGACTGGCCCACAAAGAGTGTGACCTTAACCCTATTGAACAGATATGAGATGAATGAGAATGGAGATTGCAAGCGAATCCCTCTTGGCTGTCATCTGTGTCTGACCTCACAAATGCTCTTCTGGATAAATGACCAAAAATTCCCACAGACACGCTCCAAAATCTTGTAGCAACTCTTCTCCAAAGAGTGGAAGGTGTCTTGGCTACAAAGGGGAAACCAACTCCATATTAATGCCTATTAATCAAAATTCTATTTAGACAGGTTTTAAAAAAAGCCATGTAATACATATGAAAAGGGAGCAAGGGTGAAGGCCTCAGGACCCCAACACAGTGTCGCGTCCCCCCCCCAAAAAAATAAAAAAAATAATTACAGCACTCCAGAAATGGTTTTAGTGAATAAATTACCAGCGTTGTTTTTATCTATCTATCTATCTATCTATCTTTCTCATATCTATTCGGAGAGTCTTCAGATCTTTCTATTTTTTTCACATTTTGTTATGTTGTGGCCTTGTGCTAAAATAAAATAAAAAATCCCCCCTTTAGAATTCAGACCCTTTACTCAGGACTAAGTTGAAGCCCCTTTGGCAGTGATTACAGCCTCTAGTCTTCTTTCTTATGATGTCACAAGGTTTGCACTCCTGGATTTGGGGCTTTTCTGCCATCCTTCTCTGCAGATCCTCTCAAGCTCGGTCATTTTGGATGGGGACTCGGGTCAGGTCTCTCCAGAGATGTTTGATTGGGTTCAAGTCACAGCTCTGGCTGGGCCACTCAAGGACATTTACAGAGTTGTCTCTAAGCCTCTCCTGTGTTGTCTTAGCTGTGTGCTTAGGGTCATTGTCTCTTTGGAAGCTGACACTTCGGCCCAGAGCACTCTGGATCAGGTTTTCATTAAGAATATCTCTGTACTAGTCTCCATTCAGCTGTCCCTTAACTCTGACCAGTCTCCCTGTTCCAGCAGCTGAAAAACACCCCCATAACATGATGCTGCCCCACCATGCTTCATTGTAGGGAAGGTATTGGGGAGGTTGTGGGTAGTGCCTGGTTTCCTCCAAACATGACGCTTAGAATTCTCACAGTCTGAGAGCCCTTTTAGGTGCTTTTTTTGCAAGCTTTCATGTTTCTTTTACTGAGGAGAGGCTTGTTTCTGTTGACTCTGCCATAAGGCCCAGATTAGACAAATACTGCAGTGATAGCTGACTAGTGTTCAGCGAGCATGCTCTGCTGAACCGCTGTTCCGCTCTAGCATCGCTATGCTTGGCACATTGGAGTGCTCGGCCAAATGCTGCGGGTGCTTGAGTACAATTTAATACAATGAAAGTCAATGGGAGACCTGAGCCTCAAACCAGGCACCCCCTCCTCTGAAGAAGAGAGGGTGTCTGGTTAACAAAAACTGGTTAGAAATTGATGGAAACCTCATCAAAATGGTTTGGAACCAGCATTAAGAGGATGGCTGGATGCGTCTTGGACTCCTATTATCTACGACATACAATAGACAACCACACAAAGGCTATATGCCAAAAGCCAGGTATATGCAAGCCATCAATCTATCCATTAGACAGATCACAGGCGGAGTCAGCATACCTTACAATGGCAGCCTTATGCACTGAGACATTCCAAACCAGCTCTCATCTGACTGAGAGCCACTAAGTCTCAAAGTTACTTCAGATCTGTTGGATGGCTTGGGTGGACCTGCGCACCTAGATCAATATCATTAGGGTGACAATGTTTTCTGATTGTCCTAACATAATATTCAATAACCTTTCTATACAGTTTTGTCATGTAAAATCTATTTTGTATAAACATGGGCATATGGGAAAGACATGCATAATCAGAATCTGCCTTGTTTTTCAGCTGAAAAACCATTTGCATGGAAAATTTGCGATCTACACTACTCATGAACAGTGCCATCTATTGGTTTCATAGTCTTATGATAAGACTAATAGTCTTGTCATAAGACTATGAAACCAATAGATGGTGCTATTCATGACTCATGAACTGCGCCATCTATTGGTTTCATAGTATTATGACAAGCCTATAATAAGACAATTAATCCAATAGATGGCGCTGTTCATGACTACTGAATGCGATTAATCGGCAAGTACGTAATATGAATTCGTAATGCAAAATATAGGCGTGGGTCACTTTGGCTACATTTTTCAAGCTCGGTATAAGTTTCCTGAGACTGGAGAAAATGGTTGGCACGGTAGAACATTAGAATAGCTTTACTATGCAGATAGAGTCAAGTGCGCCAATATATTTGAGATTGCGCTAATCAACAGTGATTAGAATATTTTATCGCACTACGTGCAACTTCACATTTTAGCAGATCTGACTTAATCGCAAATTCTCAAAATCCGCGATTATATGACGAATATTCTACAAAATATTTGTGAAATATCGCAAATTCGAATATAGCCCCTGCCGCTCATCACTATTCATAAGTAGTGTAGATTGCAAATATCCTAATCGCGAATTTTTATTGCAAATTTTCCATGCAAAAGGCTACACTAATAGTCTTGTCATAAGACTATGAAAACCAATAGATGGAGCTGTTCATGAGTAGTGTAGATTGCGAATTTTCCATGCAAATGTTTTTTTAGCTGAAACACAAGGCAGATTCTACCCATTTGCATGTCTTTCCCATATGCCCATGTTTATGCAAATGAGTTTTTACATAACAAAACTGTATAGAAGGTTATTGAATATTATGTTAGGACAATCAGAAAACTTTTTGTCCCCCTAATGATATTGATCTAGGTGCGCAGCTCCACCTAAACCATCCAACAGATGTGAAGCAACTTTGAGGCTTACTGGCTCTCAGTCAGATGAGAGCTGGTTTGGAATGTCTCATAGTGCACAAGGCTGACATTGTAAGGTATGCTGACTCAGCCTGTTATCTGTCTCATGGCTAGATTGATGGCTTGCACATACCTGGCTTTTGGCATATAGCCTTTGTGTGGTTGTCTATTGTATGTCGTAGATATTAGGAGTCCAAGACGCATCCAGCTATCCCTTTTAATGCTGTTTCCAAACCATTTTGATGGGGTTTCCATCAATTTTTAACCCTTTTTTGTTAACCAGACACCCTCTTCTCTTCCGAGCAGGGGGTGCCTGGGATTCTCCCATTGACTTTCATTATGCTCGGGTGCTCGGTAGAGCACATGAGCATACCGATGTGTTCGGCCAAAGCACACAAGCACTTAGGTGCTCGATCAACACTGTGGCTGACCTTTTCGAGGTTTCTCCCATCTGCACACACAATCTTTGGAGCTCAGCCAGCGTGACCATTGGGTTCTTGGTCACCTCTTACCAAGGCCCTTCTCGAATTACTTTGGTGGGGTGGCCATCTCTTGGAAGAGTCCTGGTTGTTCCAGAGTTTTTCCATTTAAGAATTCTGGAGGCCATAGTGCTCTTGGAAACTTTCAGTGCAGTAGAAATAGTTCTGTACCCTTCTCCAGATCTGTGCCTCCATGCAATCCTGTCTCTGAGCTCTACATGCATTCCCTTCCTCCTCCTGGCCTGGTTTTTGCTCTGATATACATTGAGGCTACTTTCACACTAGCGGCAGCCTTCTCCGGCAGGCTTTCGGCGGGTGAACAGCCTGCCGGATCCGTGCTGCCGCTAGTGAAAGCGTGCCGCCGGAGGTCCGCTCCGGCCCCATTGACTATAATGGGGGAGGGCAGGAGTCCCGCGGCAGCATGGCAAACTTGCCGAGAGGCGGCCGGAATAAAACTACGACATGTCGTAGTTTTATTCAGGCCGCCTCTCGGCATGTTTGCCGTGCTGCCGCCAGAACTCCGGCTTGCCCCATTATAGTCAATGGGGCCGGAGCGGACCTCCCGTGGCACGCGTTCACTGGCGGCACCACGGATATGGCAGGCTGTTCACCCGCTGGAACAGCCTGCTGGAGAAGGCTGCCGCTAGTGTGAAAGTAGCCTTAGCTGTGAGTCCTTATATAGACAGTAGTGTATCTTTCCAAATCATGTCCTATCAGCTGAATTTACCACTGGTAAACTCTAATCAAGGTGTAGAAACATCTCAAGAATTATTTAGAGAAATGGTAATCTCCCAGAGCTAAATTTCAAGTGTCATAGCAAAGGACCTGAATACTTAAGTCCATGCAAAATTTTTGTACCGGGGTGGGCTCCCCAGGATACAGTGAACTCACAAACGAGGAAAGCAACCCCAACACCAGCTTTAGCAAAAACAGAATTCTACTTAAATGTGGCAATAAACACAACCACAAATGCTGAGAACATACAATCAGTTTACATACACCCAGCCCGAAGGCTGAGACCCTTGTGCTGCACAGCGCCCTTCGATGGATGCAGGAGGAAAGGGCAGTAATTTACCTACTGGAGGGCACAACTAAACTGCCACACCTTACCAGTTATTACCCGAAAAGAACAAGAATCACTGTATGGGTGTGTGGTACGGGCTTGCCTGCGGTGCAGCACAACAGCTTACAATCTTACACAGATCTACAGTATTCCCCCTCCCATAACTGGCCCTGTAGCACATGCCTGAGTATTCCTTCTGAGCAAAATGCCAGCCTGGCTTTAGTTTGTGGAGATTTATCAGCTCTCCAAGGTGAAATGTCCCTTTAAGTTATGGAGTCCTTGCAATGAACAGTATTAACACTTGTGGCCTGACACAAACTGAAACACTAACTACAGGCCTGGTCTCAGTTTCTAGGCCCCAACACTGTGATGAGGTGCGTGAACGATCTTACTGACCCAGGTCTGCTTTGCCTCCGCTGGTGACTCTGAACAGAACAAATATCTCAACAAAAAGCTTGCGGTACCGCAGTGTAGGTTACTTTGTTCCTCTGCTCTCATCAGCGTTCCTGGCTGCAATCTTCCTTCCTCTGGACAGGATGATGGTCTTGGACATGATCAGCTTCACTTAGATGCAGCTCTTGTATCTGAGGGTTGCTCTCACACCTTGATGCCGTCAGCCTCTCTTCTCACACAGCTCACCAGTTGTTTTATTGTCCTGGTGAAGGGGGTAATTCACCCCTGAAACGCGTAGACGTAATAAAGCCATTTTAACTACACGCTTCATCTATATGGTATCCTTGGCAGCGCCCGCAGAAGAGGTTCATCCGTTTTTTTTCCGGCACAAGTTTTATTTCTACTCCAGCTCTCGAACCCAGGCTGCAGCCAAGCACCCGTCCGCTGGTCAGGATATACACCAGCAAGAGTCTATACAGCTGTTATGACTGTCTCACAACAACCTCTGGTAAGCAAATTTTATACGCATATACATCAATATTGTCAGCAGTACCACACATGAGGCGCTGTCCTCTCTCTCTGTTTTTCTTTCCTATTTTATTCACACAGCTCCTTAGCTTCACCTCCCACTAAGATGGCTGCTCTTTCTTGTCTCTTCCTCTCCAGACCTTATGTAAACCCCACCTCTCTCATGAACATGGAGATATATGTGCAGTCTGTAGCTGTGTTAGGAAACAGCAGCACCTTGTGGCCAAACAGCAGAATGTCAGTCCAGAACATTTAATTTAATCACACAGTGTTCAGACAAGGAGCAATGTGGACATTTTTCTAAAATTCTGTTTTCATTTTTATTTATGGGGTATGGAATGCTTATTAATGGAAGAGATGAAGTTTTTATTTATTATTTTAGCAGAAGGCCACAATATAACAAAATAGTGAAAGGGTCTGAAGCATTTCCGACTGCACTGTATCTATTGAATATCTATCTATTTATCTCCTATCTATCTATCTATCTCATATCTATCTATCTCATATCTGTCTATCTCTCTTTATTATCTACCGTATGTGTATCTCTCTATCCTTGTACATATCTAATCTTCTTTATACCCTAAGTTTATTATTTTGTTCTCTTTTGGATATTTCCCTGATCTACATGAAGAGAGTGCTGAGAAGTTATCAATATACTGGATCCTGTATGTCCAGGATATGTAATGATTCCTCTGTGTGCGGCAGCTGTAGAGTCTGTCATGCAGATATTTTTATGCGGTCTAAGGTAAAATTATAAATGTACCAGGAATGGCTGCCGCCCCTGCACCCAACTTTCTCTACTTAATGGGGCCCCTGAACAGTGTCACTTCTCAGATGATTAACACCTCCCCCACCCTTGCTGTTTTATTACACATTAACACAGGCTCCCGAGTGGCAGGAACAGATTCAGACAATTACAATCAAGTCAGGGCACACGCCTGCCCCGGCCGTGCGAACATGAGCGGGGTACTGATGAGACACTTATTTCATCCCCCTCCTCCATTTTCCCTTTCCCATTGCACATTTTAAAGTGTAACATGTCATTGCCAGAAAGGACCAGATGCATACCGTCCTTTCTCTGCTCAAAGCAGAGTCCGAGCAGAAGCTGCAGATGCAGCAGAGCTGATTTTTGCACAGCTCTTTTTTGTCTGTGGTTTTGCGTAGTACTGCGGGCATATTTGCTTCATTATCCTTATCGTTACTTATATAGCGCCTGAGCTTTACATATTACATGTCAGACAGTAAAAAATAAAAATAAATCCACGAACCATAAGAGCTTACAGTCTAAAGCCATATAAGCAATGCAGCCACATGAATTAATATACTAATTCAGCTCTGCTACATCTGGATGCGTAAACTGGGAAGTAGCTGAACTGTTTTCTTTTTCCCGTAAGGGACTCCAGTTCACGTAATTTTTCTCTCTCGATTAAAAAACCGTGAAACCTGATTAAAAATAGTGTTGATAATAATTAATGTGTCCGTAAACATTGTTGATTGCATTTACCATATGAAATGTATTTAAATTGCATTGCGAATGCATCCAATAACCGCATTACATGTGTTTAATGGCTGACACCAAATGCTGGAAGACACATAGGAGGTAATTTGCAAAATCAGCTTTGGTCCTTCCACTTCTCGACTCGTGCAGGTGTTCGTATGCCGGGTTTGTGAAGCAAGATGGAGGAATTTGTGCAGCCGCAGAAATCTGCTAGGAATTACAGGGTGCCGCTCGTACCCTTTTATATGCATAATGTATTTACTGCAAATATATATATATAAGTTAATTTATATTTTTTTTAAGTAAAGGCCTAATTTTGGGACTGTTCGTAGAAATATTTCCATAGGAACCACATCATTGCTGCCTAAAATATTCAGGGAAAATCAACATAACTGCCAGGTATAGGTAACGTGACAACATCTGCACGCCCGGGAGCGCTGCTGTGATGTGTTCTCCTGCATTTACACTGCTGCTCACATTATCCTAGCATCTGATGCAGGGTAGCAGAAGTAAGATTGCTCCCTACAGGATTTTCTATTTTTTTTGCAATCAAGTATAGACCGTAAATGGAATCTATCACCGGCGACCTCCCTATCCAGCTGTTTGCATAGACACATAGCTGTGGTTCACCTGAGTAAAACGCTGTTTTTGTTTAGTTGATCCGAGAGGCTTTGTTCCCGAGTTATAATACTCTTAATATGCAGATTAGGCCATTGGTGCAAGAAGGGCATCACCACTGCATTCGTCGCACACAAGCTCCATTCATTTCTATGGCTGGCCTCTTCCTGGCAGCTTTGATTGACAGGGCCAGGCAGTGGCAAATCCGCCAGGAAGGAGCTGTCCACAGAAATAAGCAGTTTGGCTGTAACAGGAGCAATGGGGATGCCCTCAGTGCACCAAAGGTCTAATTTGCATATTAATAAAAATTCGCCAGAAGAAAAATAATGTTTTAATCCGGGGAACCACAGCTATGTGTCTATTGAAATAGCTGGATAGGGAGGTCGATAGTGACAGATTTACTTTAAAGAGGAGCTGTCACCTCTCCTGACCATGTCTGATTTAGTGATTTGTAATAATTCTGGAGCTTCTGCTCTTATGACTGTGCGCTAAGCCAGTGTTTCCCAACCAGTGTGCCTCCAGCTGTTGCAAAACTACAACTCCCAGCATGCCCGCACAGCCAAAGGCTGTCCAGGCATGCTGGGATTTGTAGTTTTGCAACAGCTGGAGGCACACTGGTTGGGAAACACTGCGCTAAGCCATTCCTTTATTATTCCTGCTAGAAGTTATAGGTTGCCAGCAGTCTGCACTAAAGGTCCAGATAGAGGTTACCAGTTAGAGCGGGGAGTATCCCTGGCAGCACTGATTGGATAGTGTCAGACTATGCAGGTACATCCCCACAACTGGTAACACCCAGCTGGACCTTCATTGAAAAGTGCTAGTAATTCATTCATAAATACTAAAAGGAATAATCTATATTGATATCTTTCTTATCTATGTGTGTATATATATCTGTCCTAACATATATTTGCATTTAAAAGTATTTATTCTCATAGTTTATTTTCTACTAGATATTTCTCTGCCAGAAGAAGGTGTCAATGGGCTATTAAAGGGGTTGCCCCGGCTCCTGATACCAATGACCTATCATCAGGACAGGTCATTAATATCCGATATTAGATCTGACACCCGCTGCACCCCCAACCGATCCGCTTTTCCCTACAACCTCCGATGCTGGAACTAGCACTTTGAACGGAACAGGAGTACAGCTCAGTGCACACTGCGGCGGCCGTGCTGGATTACTGCAGCTCAGCGCGTATTGAAGTGAATGGGAGCCATGGCCACTAAACGTAGAACAGAGCTCTGCTTCTTGCTCAATTCAAAGGGCTAGTTTCAGTGCTGGAGGCTGCAGGGAACAGCTGATCATGGCCGTTGGACCCTCACCGATCAGATATTAAAGGGGTTAACCAGGAAATTATAATGATGACCTATCCTCAGGATAGGTCATCATTATAAGATCGGGAGGGGGTCCGAGTACTGGCAACCCTGACGATCATCTATTACAGGGATCCGCCGTGCTCACCGCAGCATTGGTGAGTGCAGCCGGCTAACGGCATCTCTCCAAGCACAGCGCTGTACATTGTATTGCAGCTCAGCCCCATTCACTTCTATGGTCATCTAGGCCATGTGACCGACGTAGGGTGATGTCACATGGCCTAGGAACCGCTGGCCTCTTCTATCCGCTAATCTTCCACTAATCTGATATTGATTACCTATTTTGAGGAGAGATCATCAATATTAATTAATGAATAACCCCTTTAATGGCCTATTCTGACAATAGGTCATTAATATCAGGAGCCTGGAAAACCCTTTTAAAATCTATCCAGGGATGTAACGAGACCATCGAACCCCATAGCAAAACTCAGATTGGAGCCTTACTTCACTTTGGCTTCTTTTGGCTGCAACTTCAGGACATTAAAAATGAAGCATTATTTTGCTCCCCAACCCCCAACCCCGCTTCTCACACTGTGCATTGTGTCCCCGTGCGTTTGGCGGTCACGGTATTGGAATAGCGCTCACAGCACAGAGATAATGTCACAGGAATTTACTCTTCAATGAATTGTGACATTAATGCACTGGAGTCATGTGTTTAGTTCTGTAAAAGAGTAAGGATAATGCAGGTGTGATGTCACAATGCATGGATTCAGTGATGTCACAGCTCAGAAATGATAGAAACAGTGATGTCACAGCTCAGAAATGATAGAAACAGTGATGTCACAGCTCAGAAATGATAGAAACAGTGATGTCACAGCTCAGGAATGATAGAAACAGTGATGTCACAGCTCAGGAATGATAGAAACAGTGATGTCACAGCTCAGGAATGATAGAAACAGTGATGTCACAGCTCAGGAATGATAGAAACAGTGATGTCACAGCTCAGGAATGATAGAAACAGTGATGTCACAGCTCAGAAATGATAGAAACAGTGATGTCACAGCTCAGAAATGATAGAAACAGTGATGTCACAGCTCAGGAATGATAGAAACAGTGATGTCACAGCACAAGAATCGTGTGTACAGCGACATTCCTGGACAAAGATAACGTACATGACATCATTCATAGCACAAGAATGACACACAGAGAATTGTCATCATGCACACGGTGACATTGTAACACGATGTCATCATGTATCTACTCTGTCTATTATCTACAACCCCTCCGTGTGATGCGCTGTTAAAAATGAATCTAAGAATTTGTAAAGTTGCTTTCTAACAATGGAAGATATTGTCTTGGTGACTCCTACTCCAATCATCCAGTATAGCGGCATATACAGAAACATTGGTGACCTCCTGTAAAAGCATAGCTGTGCTCCAGTCCCTTTCAGCGTGAGGAAAGATGGAGTTATCTGTCGCCACCTACTGGCTACATGTGATAATACACCTTTTAACAATCACCCAAAAACTCACTGGCCCTTGATTTACGTATAAAGCACTGGTCTATTGCAAAACTCAGTGAAAAAAATATTGTCATGTACATCAAAGTTATCCGACACATAATATCATTTATATGTGTCAAATATCTTTTTATTATTCAAAGATATATTGCAATACAAACAATACATAGTACAAGAGAATCATTAACGCTGGGTTCAGACCTGAGCGTTCTGAAACGAGCGCTCTGTATGCGCGATTGTACGGGCGTTTACAATCGCGCATACAGAGACTGGCGTTCACACATTGTCGCGCGTTCCCGAATTTCTATGTGCGGGAACGCGCGACAAACGCCCAAAAAAAAGCTCAAGCACTTGTTTGAGCGTCGGGCGTTTTACAGCGCGATCGTACGCGCTGTAAAACGCCCAGGTGAGAACCATTCCCCTAGGGAATCATTGGTTCTTGCCTGTTGTGCGTTTTACAGCGCGTAGGAACGCGCTGTAAAACGCTCAGGTGTGAACCCAGCGTAAATGTCATCAAATCAATGCGGAAAGGCAGCACCACCTCTAGCTAGATGCATGTATATATTGCATCAATGTTTCTTCAATGGGTTCGTCCATCCATCAGAAAAACTTTTTTCTAAATGCAGACAAGGGCTGACAATCAACCGTTAGTCATGGGTCTGGCAGGTGAAATTCCAAGGAATCTGCTGTAGTCACTGCAGTCAAGCTATATGCAGTAACACAGGTTAGGCCTAGTTCACACATCAGTTATTTCCATCAGTTATTGTGAGCCAAAGCCAGGTGCAGGTGAAAAACACAGAATAGAAGGAAATCTTTTCATTTTTGTGTAGCCTCCGCTCCTGGTTTTGGCTCATAAAAACTGATGGAAATAACTGACCAAATAACTGATGTGTGAACTGCGCCTTACACGTATGGCATGTCTGTCCGGATACCAGTGCAGTTTACTTATGCAGCGATGCATACAGTCCTACTGAAAAGCTTGATGCATTGCTAATTTCATGCAGATTAGGCATTTTTTTGGGGGGGGGGGGGGGATTATATACTGATCCGATTATTTCTCTGGGGCCATGCACCTATGTTGCGGTTCCGTGTGGCCGTTCTGCATCATGTCCTATTGTGGTCCATAGTGCGGACGAGAATAGTCCATACTATTGATGAGTGCACGCGGAAGGTATCCATATTTTGTGGATCCATGATATATGGACATGGCTGTGTGCATGAAGCCTTATACGAGTTCTAGAAACATTTCACCTCTGCATACTATGGACTTCTAGGGGTTAAAAGTTTTGTCATAGAGAACGATGGCCTAATTACTCATAGCAACTAATCAGTTCAGGTTTTTTTTTATCACATAAACTAAATTGTTTTGCAATTTCTCAAATGTGCCAGTGCCCCATAACAGAGACAGCTGTGGTCAGTGCCTCCATAACAGAGACAGCTGTGGTCAGTGCCTCCATAACAGAGACAGCTGTGGTCAGTGCCTCCATAACAGAGACAGCTGTGGTCAGTGCATGTGCCCCATAACAGAGACAGCTATGGTCAGTGCCTCCATAACAGAGACAGCTGTGGTCAGTGCCCCATAACAGAGACAGCTATGGTGAGTGCCTCCATAACAGAGACAGCTGTGGTCAGTGCCCCATAACAGAGACAGCTGTGGTCAGTGCCTCCATAACAGAGACAGCTGTGGTCAGTGCCTCCATAACAGAGACAGCTGTGGTCAGTGCCTCCATAACAGAGACAGCTGTGGTCAGTGCCTCCATAACAGAGACAGCTGTGGTCAGTGCCTCCATAACCGAGACAGCTGTGGTGAGTGCCCCCATAACAGAGACAGCTGTGGTCAGTGCCCCATAACAGAGACAGCTGTGGTCAGTGCCTCCATAACAGAGACAGCTGTGGTCAGTGCCTCCATAACAGAGACAGCTGTGGTCAGTGCCTCCATAACAGAGACAGCTGTGTTGAGTGCCCCCATAACAGAGACAGCTGTGGTCAGTGCCTCCATAACAGAGACAGCTGTGGTCAGTGCCTCCATAACAGAGACAGCTGTGGTGAGTGCCCCCATAACAGAGACAGCTGTGGTCAGTGCCCCATAACAGAGACAGCTGTGGTCAGTGCCCCCATAACAGAGACAGCTGTGGTCAGTGCCCCCATAACAGAGACAGCTGTGGTCAGTGCCCCCATAACAGAGACAGCTGTGGTCAGTGCCCCCATAACAGAGACAGCTGTGGTGAGTGCCTCCATAACAGAGACAGCTGTGGTCAGTGCCTCCATAACAGAGACAGCTGTGGTCAGTGCCTCCATAACAGAGACAGCTGTGGTCAGTGCCTCCATAACAGAGACAGCTGTGGTCAGTGCCTCCATAACAGAGACAGCTGTGGTCAGTGCCTCCATAACAGAGACAGCTGTGGTCAGTGCCTCCATAACAGAGACAGCTGTGGTCAGTGCCTCCATAACAGAGACAGCTGTGGTCAGTGCCTCCATAACAGAGACAGCTGTGGTCAGTGCATGTGCCCCATAACAGAGACAGCTATGGTCAGTGCCTCCATAACAGAGACAGCTGTGGTCAGTGCCCCATAACAGAGACAGCTATGGTGAGTGCCTCCATAACAGAGACAGCTGTGTTGAGTGCCTCCATAACAGAGACAGCTGTGGTCAGTGCCCCCATAACAGAGACAGCTGTGGTCAGTGCCACCATAACAGAGACAGCTGTGGTCAGTGCCGCCATAACAGAGACAGCTGTGGTCAGTGCCCCCATAACAGAGACAGCTGTGGTCAGTGCCCCATAACAGAGACAGCTGTGGTCAGTGCCCCCATAACAGAGACAGCTGTGGTCAGTGCCCCCATAACAGAGACAGCTGTGGTCAGTGCCCCCATAACCGAGACAGCTGTGGTCAGTGCCCCCATAACAGAGACAGCTGTGGTCAGTGCCCCCATAACAGAGACAGCTGTGGTCAGTGCCCCCATAACAGAGACAGCTGTGGTCAGTGCCTCCATAACAGAGACAGCTATGGTGAGTGCATGTGCCCCATAACAGAGACAGCTATGGTCAGTGCCTCCATAACAGAGACAGCTGTGGTCAGTGCCCCATAACAGAGACAGCTATGGTGAGTGCCTCCATAACAGAGACAGCTGTGTTGAGTGCCTCCATAACAGAGACAGCTGTGGTCAGTGCCTCCATAACAGAGACAGCTGTGGTCAGTGCCTCCATAACAGAGACAGCTATGGTGAGTGCATGTGCCCCATAACAGAGACAGCTATGGTCAGTGCCTCCATAACAGAGACAGCTGTGGTCAGTGCCCCATAACAGAGACAGCTATGGTGAGTGCCTCCATAACAGAGACAGCTGTGTTGAGTGCCTCCATAACAGAGACAGCTGTGTTGAGTGCCTCCATAACAGAGACAGCTGTGGTCAGTGCCTCCATAACAGAGACAGCTGTGGTCAGTGCCTCCATAACAGAGACAGCTGTGGTCAGTGCCTCCATAACAGAGACAGCTGTGGTCAGTGCCCCCATAACAGAGACAGCTGTGGTCAGTGCCCCCATAACAGAGACAGCTGTGGTCAGTGCCCCCATAACAGAGACAGCTGTGGTCAGTGCCCCCATAACAGAGACAGCTGTGGTCAGTGCCCCCCATACCAGAGACAGCTGTGGTCAGTGCCCCCATACCAGAGACAGCTGTGGTGAGTGCCTCCATAACAGAGACAGCTGTGGTGAGTGCCTCCATAACAGAGACAGCTGTGGTGAGTGCCTCCATAACAGAGACAGCTGTGGTGAGTGCCTCCATAACAGAGACAGCTGTGGTGAGTGCCTCCATAACAGAGACAGCTGTGGTCAGTGCCTCCATAACAGAGACAGCTGTGGTCAGTGCCTCCATAACAGAGACAGCTGTGGTCAGTGCCTCCATAACAGAGACAGCTGTGGTCAGTGCCTCCATAACAGAGACAGCTGTGGTCAGTGCCTCCATAACAGAGACAGCTATGGTGAGTGCATGTGCCCCATAACAGAGACAGCTATGGTCAGTGCCTCCATAACAGAGACAGCTGTGGTCAGTGCCCCATAACAGAGACAGCTATGGTGAGTGCCTCCATAACAGAGACAGCTGTGTTGAGTGCCTCCATAACAGAGACAGCTGTGGTCAGTGCCCCCATAACAGAGACAGCTGTGGTCAGTGCCCCCATAACAGAGACAGCTGTGGTCAGTGCCTCCATAACAGAGACAGCTGTGTTGAGTGCCTCCATAACAGAGACAGCTGTGTTGAGTGCCTCCATAACAGAGACAGCTGTGGTCAGTGCCTCCATAACAGAGACAGCTGTGGTCAGTGCCTCCATAACAGAGACAGCTGTGGTCAGTGCCTCCATAACAGAGACAGCTGTGGTCAGTGCCTCCATAACAGAGACAGCTATGGTGAGTGCATGTGCCCCATAACAGAGACAGCTATGGTCAGTGCCTCCATAACAGAGACAGCTGTGGTCAGTGCCCCATAACAGAGACAGCTGTGGTGAGTGCCTCCATAACAGAGACAGCTGTGGTGAGTGCCTCCATAACAGAGACAGCTGTGGTGAGTGCCTCCATAACAGAGACAGCTGTGGTGAGTGCCTCCATAACAGAGACAGCTGTGGTGAGTGCCTCCATAACAGAGACAGCTGTGGTGAGTGCCTCCATAACAGAGACAGCTGTGGTCAGTGCCTCCATAACAGAGACAGCTGTGGTGAGTGCCTCCATAACAGAGACAGCTGTGGTCAGTGCCTCCATAACAGAGACAGCTGTGGTCAGTGCCTCCATAACAGAGACAGCTGTGGTCAGTGCATGTGCCCCATAACAGAGACAGCTATGGTCAGTGCCTCCATAACAGAGACAGCTGTGGTCAGTGCCCCATAACAGAGACAGCTATGGTGAGTGCCTCCATAACAGAGACAGCTGTGTTGAGTGCCTCCATAACAGAGACAGCTGTGGTCAGTGCCCCCATAACAGAGACAGCTGTGGTCAGTGCCTCCATAACAGAGACAGCTGTGGTCAGTGCCTCCATAACAGAGACAGCTGTGGTCAGTGCCTCCATAACAGAGACAGCTGTGGTGAGTGCCCCCATAACAGAGACAGCTGTGGTCAGTGCCCCATAACAGAGACAGCTGTGGTCAGTGCCCCCATAACAGAGACAGCTGTGGTCAGTGCCCCCATAACAGAGACAGCTGTGGTCAGTGCCCCCATAACAGAGACAGCTGTGGTCAGTGCCTCCATAACAGAGACAGCTGTGGTCAGTGCCCCCATAACAGAGACAGCTGTGGTCAGTGCCTCCATAACAGAGACAGCTGTGGTCAGTGCCTCCATAACAGAGACAGCTGTGGTCAGTGCCTCCATAACAGAGACAGCTGTGGTGAGTGCCCCCATAACAGAGACAGCTGTGGTCAGTGCCTCCATAACAGAGACAGCTGTGGTCAGTGCCTCCATAACAGAGACAGCTGTGGTCAGTGCCTCCATAACAGAGACAGCTGTGGTCAGTGCCCCCATAACAGAGACAGCTGTGGTCAGTGCCCCCATAACAGAGACAGCTATGGTGAGTGCATGTGCCCCATAACAGAGACAGCTGTGGTCAGTGCCTCCATAACAGAGACAGCTGTGGTCAGTGCCTCCATAACAGTGACAGCTATGGTGAGTGTATGTGCCCCATAACAGAGACAGCTGTGGTCAGTGCCCCCATAACAGAGACAGCTGTGGTCAGTGCCCCCATAACAGAGACAGCTGTGGTCAGTGCCCCCATAACAGAGACAGCTGTGGTCAGTGCCCCCATAACAAAGCCCTCCACACAATGCACTACCTGCTCCATGCTCCCGTCTTGCTCTGCCATCAAGACACATTACAAGGAATATTACATACTGCCATCAATTGAGAGGGGGTCAATTAGGCCTAGTCTGTGATACATGAAGCCCTCTGTCTGTATGCAGCGTATACTCGGGGCGGGGTACGGTATGTAGGACCGCCATGGTTGTGCATGCGTTCACCGAAGTGCTTATGTTGGCGAATGCTGATGGGACTGTCAAGTTGTGTGGGGTGTCTACTCAATGGGCTTTTCATATTCTGTTAAGCACCGAGCTTTGGGGAGGTAGAGCTTTCAGATGCTGATCATGTTTTCCTAGGGAGAGCGCTGAGAACTCTTTAGAGAGAGTGCGAGAGAGTGAGAATGCTGCAGGCGACAAGAGTGTTGTTAGCAGAAGAGCAGTTTAGATAAATTCAAGTTTTTTTTTTTTTTTTTCTGCTGATCACAAACATGCAGCTTTCCACCTGAAACCCCCAGCACCCCGCTGGGCTTTAATCCAGCCCAATTCACCCAGCCGCACTGGAAGTGCTGTACTTCCACTCTCAATGCGCTGATTGCCCTCACTCTGAATGCCACCACCTGCAAGAAAGGGCTGCTCTTTATTCCCTCCGCTCTTCTCGAGGAGGAAGTCAAAGATGATAATTTATGGCAAACATTAATTAATTGTTTATAAGATGACTTTTTTTTTTTCTCATTGACTCCCAACGCCATCACCCATCCTGTGTTCCAGCGTCCAGGCTGAGATCCGGTGAAGTGCCGCCGGGTTAACCCTTTACAAAACCAGAAAGAGGACGCGTTTCTCTACGAAGGCTTATTTCTTCAAATCCTTCAGGTGAAATGACAAGGGTGCCACTTCTCCTGGATCACGTGCTTAACTTCTGGATCTCTGTATGTTGACACCTCTTATGTGAAAGGAGTCTTTACAGTGAATACGGCTCATAAATGGAGAAAGGGTTGGGGGTGTATTAAGGGGCTTGGGAAGAGGCTTTAACCAGAGCAGATATTCCTGAATGATGCTAGTCAAACAGCGCCTTCTCTGTAGGCTGTATATATAGGGGATACGTCTCACTATACCTTATTGCCTGCAGAACCATGGTACCTGTGGACTATAACACATATAGAGTTTAATACCCAAGACCCTTGAGATAAGTGTGATGGCAATAGAGAATCTGAAAGGGAGAGCAATTGCCTTTTCACTCCTTTATGATGGAGGCACATGCAGCTCCGCTCTACAAGAACGTCCTTTCCTTACCACATGGTTGCGGTCATGCTAATATTTCTAGTTTTTTTTTTTCCCATTTCTATTGGATTCGAAGGGAGGCAAAACCGGTATTGTATCGGTCTAATTGGGATTTGTACTCAAATTTTTAGAAATCCAGCTCAGAATGAGACACGGGCTACAGAATACAGAGGTGGAAAGAAAGAGAGCAGTGGGCATGCTTCACAGGGAACGCCGACTGAGCTCTAAATGTGCGGCTCCACAAGCAGACACGACATGAGAAAAACAGGCAGATGTTTATAAAAGAAAAAGAAAAAAATTCCAATTAAGATGATGCCCATAACCTTTATTTCTGTGAACATGTGATGTTTCCAATTCCTTAGCTGATTGGTAAGGGAAAGAAAACATTTTTTTCTAGTGTCTTGCAAATCTCAAAAACAACTTCAAATCGATCCATAATAAGGGACGTAAGTAAAGGCTCAAGGGCCCTGGTGAGCACATTCAGCTTGAAAACCTCCTGCATAACATCACTTCACAACCACGGGCTGCTGCCCACCAGTAAACGCCAGCTGTGCTGGTGCAGGATTGGCAGGGCAGTCAGTGGTGGCGTGGTGAGGCATGTTCCCTCTGTGGAATGTATTTATTTGGTGGTCCTGAGGCAAAAATACTTCTGATGGTGTCCAGTGGTTTAATCGTCCCCACAGGCTCCAGGGCTGTCCCTGTGGCATTCCTCACTTCTTCCCCATACTGGATGCACAAATGTCTTTTTTTACAGCCTTATATACTATGTTACTATGGTCCCTCATAGGCTGTTCTCTAGGGCTCGTAACGCTCTCACAGACTGCTCCCATAGTTCTTCTCTCTCACAGACTGCTCCCATAGTTCTTCTCTCTCACAGACTGCTCCCATAGTTCTTCTCTCTCACAGACTGCTCCCATAGTTCTTCTCTCTCACAGACTGCCCCCATATAGATTTATCTCCCTCTATTTAGATTGATCACCTTTCATAAAGATTGCTTTCCCTTAAACATACTTGTCCCCCTCCATATAGATTGCTCCCCTTCATACAGATTGCTCTCCCTCACAGACTGCTCCTTCTCCATGTATATATTACCCCCCCTCACGCAGACTCCTCCTCCTCCATATAGATTGCTGCCCCTCATACAGACTGCTCCCCCTCCATATAGATTTCTGCCCCTCATACAGACTGCTCCCCCTCCATATAGATTGCTGCCCCTCATACAGACTGCTCCCCCTCCATATAGATTGCTGCCCCTTCATACATATTGCTCTCCCTCACAGGCTGCTCCTTCTCCATGTATATATTACTCCCCCTCACGCAGACTGCTCCCCCTCCATCTAGATTGCTGCCCCTCATACTGACTGCTCCCCCTCCATCTAGATTGCTGCCCCTCATACTGACTGCTCCCCCTCCATCTAGATTGCTGCCCCTCATACAGACTGTTCCCCCTCCATATAGATTGCTGCCCCTTCATACAGATTGGTCTCCCTCACAGGCTGCTCCTTCTCCATGTATATTTTACTCCCCCTCGCGCAGACTCCTCCTCCTCCATATTGATTGCTGCCCCTCATACAGACTGCTTCTCCTTCATCTAGATTGCTGCCCCTCCATATAAATTGCTCCCCTTCATACAGATTGCTCTCCCTCACAGACTGCTCCTTTGCCATGTATATATTGCTTCCCCTCATGCAGACTGCTCCCCCTCCATATAGATTTCTATCCCTCACACAGACTTCTCCCCCTTCCATGTAGATTGCTCCCCCTTTATACAGATTGCTCCCCCTTTATACAGATTGCTCGCCCTTTATACAGATTGCTCCCCCCTTTATACAGATTGCTCCCCCCTTTATACAGATTGCTCCCCCCTTTATACAGATTTCTCCCCCCTTTATACAGATTGCTCCCCCCTTTATACAGATTGCTCGCCCTTTATACAGATTGCTCTCCATCACAGAATGCTCCTTCTCCATGTATATATTACTCCCCTTCCTCCATATCGATTGCTGCCCCTCATACAGACTGCTCCCCCTCCATATAGATTGCTGCCCCTTTATACAGATTGGTCTCCCTCACAGGCTGCTCCTTCTCCATGTATATATTGCTCCCACTCACGCAGACTACTCCCCCTCCATATAGATTGCTGTCCCTCACACAGACTGCTCCCTTTCCACACAGACTTCTCCACCTCCGTACAGATTGCTCCCCCCTTCACAAAGACATACCCCCCATATTATCTTCCAGTGTGTAGTAGAAGGTTGAACACTGATCCTAGAAATCGGTGGCAGGACAATAAAGAGAGGACTGTTGCACACTTTTCTCTATAATCGGACACACAGCTGCAGCATTGACCTGTCACTAAGATGGGAAAGCTCAGGGAGCAGACTGTCACTGAGTAGGGAGAACATCAGCATGCAGCCTTAATAGACTAGTGGTGGAGATTGGAGCCTGTGGGGCCTCCTCTGAGCTGTGACTGCTGCGACCCCTAAAGCTACACCACTGTCAAAACCTAATATCTTTGTTTCCCCTGACCCTACAATCATTACATTCTAGTTGTAAGGTAATACATCTGGCCAGGTTAACCCGCGATATACAGCTGGGATATACATGTACAGTCGTGGCTAAAAGTTTTGAGAATGACACAAATATTCGTTTTCACAAAGTTTGCTGCTAAACTGCTTTTAGATCTTTGTTTCAGTTGTTTCTGTGATGTAGTGAAATATAATTACACGCACTTCATACGTTCCAAAGGCTTTTATTGACAATTACATGACATTTATGCAAAGAGTCAGTATTTGCAGTGTTGGCCCTTCTTTTTCAGGACCTCTGCAATTCGACTGGGCATGCTCTCAATCAACTTCTGGGCCAATTCCTGACTGATAGCAACCCATTCTTTCATAATCACTTCTTGGAGTTTGTCAGAATTAGTGGGGTTTTGTTTGTCCACCCGCCTCTTGAGGATTGACCACAAGTTCTCAATGGGATTAAGATCTGGGGCGTTTCCAGGCCATGGACCCAAAATGTCAACGTTTTGGTCCCCGAGCCACTTAGTTATCATTTTTGCCTTATGGCATGGTGCTCCATCATGCTGGAAAATGCATTGTTCTTCACCAAACTGTTGTTGGATTGTTGGAAGAAGTTGCTGTTGGAGGGTGTTTTGGTACCATTCTTTATTCATGGCTGTGTTTTTGGGCAAAATTGTGAGTGAGCCCACTCCCTTGGATGAGAAGCAACCCCACACATGAATGGTCTCAGGATGCTTTACTGTTGGCATGACACAGGTTTGATGGTAGCGCTCACCTTTCCTTCTCCGGACAAGCCTTTTTCCTGATGCCCCAAACAATCGGAAAGAGGCTTCATCGGAGAATATGACTTTGCCCCCAGTCCTCAGCAGTCCATTCACCATATTTTCTGCAGAAGATCAATCCGTCCCTGATGTTTTTTTTTTTTTTAGAGAAGTGGCTTCTTTGCTGCCCTTCTTGACACCAGGCCATCTTCCAAAAGTCTTCGCCTGACTGTGCGTGCAGATGCGCTCGCACCTGCCTGCTGCCATTCCTGAGCAAGCTCTGCACTGGTGGCACTCCGATCCCGCAGCTGAATCCTCTTTAGGAGACGATCCTGGCACTTGCTGGACTTTCTTGGACGCCCTGAAGCCTTCTTAACAAGAATTGAACCTCTTTCCTTGAAGTTCTTGATGATCCTATAAATTGTTGATTGAGGTGCAATCTTAGTAGCCACAATATCCTTGCCTGTGAAGACATTTTATGCAACGCAATGATGGCTGCACGCGTTTCTTTGCAGGTCACCATGGTTAACAATGGAAGAACAATGATTTCAAGCATCACCCTCCTTTTAACAGGTCAAGTCTGCCATTTTAACCCAATCAGCCTGACATAATGATCTCCAGCCTTGTGCTCGTCAACATTCTCACCTGAGTTAACAATACGATTACTGAAATGATCTCAGCAGGTCCTTTAATGACAGCAATGAAATGCATACATTTTCATGGCAAAGAAGGACTATGCAATTCATCTGATCACTCTTTATAACATTCTGGAGTATATGCAAATTGCTATTATAAAAACTTAAGCAGCAACTTTTCCAATATTTATGTAATTCTCAAAACTTTTGGCCATTACTGTACATGGTGGTAATGAAATTATTACCATCGGGCTCTGGATCTGAGTTATGCAAACTGGCAGCTGAAATTAAATTCCAAATGGACTGTCATATCAGCGTTCTACCTGTTGAGATGGCTTGTCACGAAATGATGCTGAATTATGTCTGGGAAGAATGCAGATAAGAGCAGCGGATGAGGAAATTACCTTCTCGCTTGTAAGAACTTTCTGCATACAGCTCTATAAACTCCATCCAATGGAGATTAACTGGTGAAACATCCACTCGAAGAAATGTATTGAATTTTAATTTAGACGTTTCTATGACCAGAATTTTTTCACAACTTCAATTTGCAAATTTGATGTCAAAACCAGGCTTTATTCCTACTGTTACATTTTTTTTCTATGGCCTAAGCCATAATTGCAGACTTTCCTTCCCCTCACTAATGTATGTGAATACAGGTAAGGGACAGTCCAGTAAAAACAATGGGGGTCATTTTTTTAAGACCGATGTTTTAGACGCCGGTCTTAATAACCCTCTGCGCTGGCTGTGAACCCATCGAAGTTAAGTAGAGGCGCTGGCCTCTACATAACTTCGGCGCATCCACCGCCGGTCTAAATATGAGACGGCTCCCTTGCTGGCTTAAATTTAGACCATTTAGTACACCTTAAACCGGCGTACAAAATGGTGAATGAGATGGGACTGCCGGCCCGTCCCCTTCCCTGCCAACGCCCCCTTTTTTTAGACCTGGCGTGAGCGGGGATGTACTCCAGACAGATGTACTCCAGAAAAAGGCCATATATCACTTAGTAAATGACCCCCCATGATGAAATTACTGAATAGTCTGATTTAATAATGTATTTCCAGTGTGCTCGCTCTGTTGTTTGATTAAAGCGTGTACTGATCTTGGGCCAGAGGGATTCAAGAGACGTGCACCAGTCCATAGGAGAAGTACTGCTGTCTGCTAGAGATCTCCTTCGCGCTGAGCCTTTCTTGTGGGGTGCACCACCTTACACATCTAACGTGCACAAACCCAAAACGTACCACCTTATTACGTCCACCTATTGTGCCACCAATGATATTAATACAATAGAGGGAAGGGGGGGGGCGCACACTGGCCACCAATGATATTCAAACTGGGGAGGGAGGGGGGCCGCACACTGTGCCACCAATGATATTAATACAATAGAGGGAGGGAGGGGGGGCCGGGGGGGGGGCGCACACTGTGCCACCAATAATATTAATACAATAGAGGGAGGGAGGGGGGGCCGCACACTGGCCACCAATGATAATACAATAGAGGGAGGGAGGGGGGCCGCACTGGCCACCAATGATATTCAAACTGGGGAGGGAGGGGGGTATGCCCCCTGCTGCCTGGCAGCCCCTGATCTCTTACAGGGGGCTATGATAGCACAATTAACCCCTTCAGGTGCGGCACCTGAGGGGTTAATTGTGCTGATCACGGCCCCCTGTAAGAGATCGGGTGCTGCCAGGCAGCAGGGGTCAGTCATGTACACAGTTTGTAGTATATTCTAACTTGAAGCGTCCCCATCACCATGGGAACGCCTCTGTGTTAGAATATACTGTCGGATCTGAGTTTTCACGATGTAACTCAAATCCGATGGTATATTCTAACATAGAGGCGTTCCCATGGTGATGGGGACGCTTAAAGTTAAAATATACCATCGGATTGGAGAAAACTCCGATCCGATGGTATAATAGGGACTCCTGACTTTACATTGGGACGGATCCGTTTGCAATGGCACCATATTGTGTCAACGTCAAACGGATCCGTCCCCATTGACTTGCATTGTAAGTCAGGACGGATCCGTTTGGCTCCGCACGGCCAGGCAGACACCAAAACGACTTTTTCCTTCATCTCCGTGGATCCTCCAAAAAGGAAGACCCACAGAAGGAAAAACGGGCACGGATCATGGAACTACGGAACCCGTTTTTGCGGACTGCAAAAAAAACGGTCGTGTGCATGAGGCCTAAGGCTACTTTCACACTTGCGTTTTCCCTTTCCGCTATTGAGATTACTCCTCCGTTTTGTCCCCATTCATTGTCAATGAGGACAAAACTGAACTGAATGAAATGGAGTGCACCAGAATGCATTATGTTCCGTTTGGCTGCATCCCCATCGCAGATAGCGTTTTTTTTCTGTCCGCGATGTGGTGCGGAGCAAGATGGATCCGTCATGACTCACAATGTAGGCCAATGGGGACGTATCCGTTTTCTCTGACACAATAGAAAATGGATCCGTCCCCCATTGACTTTCAATGGAGTTCATGACGGATCCGTCTTGGCTATGTTAAAGACAATACAACCGGATCCGTTCATAACGGATGCAGACGGTTGTATCATCAGTAGCGGAAGAGTATTTGCTGATCCATGACGGATCCAGCAAAAATGCTGGTGTGAAAGTAGCCTAACTATGCAAGTACAAACATTGCCAAACAGTCTTCAATTCATTCAGAGGTAAGGCTACTTTCATAAATGCGTTTTTGACGGATCCAGCAAAAACGCTAGTGTGAAAGTAACCTAACTTATGGCGAGTTGTGTGCCTCATCATAAAGTAGGTTCATCCTCTAGCAGCACAGGGCATATCAAGACATATAAAACGCCAGTCCCCTTCTAAAATTTGTGAAAATCCACACTTGCAGTATAAGTAGAAAACCAATGTGGTTAACGTATTACTTACACCTACCTTTTTGCCTCTACAATGCCATTTTTGTTTTTAGAGGAAAGTATGTGCCCCTCTGTGATGTCGTGTTCTCAGGAGAGCTGTATGGGAAAACAAGCAATGGTTAAAAAAAATAAAAATAGCAACACAAACCCCCCTTTAAAAAGGCAACCTACATAGCACGTGCGTGTTTTGAAGCCGCCCCCAAAAAATAAATGCCACGCAATCGAGGGACAAAACGCCGGACTAAGAGCATGCTGTGATTTGAAATAAAAACACCAGTTTGTCTTGCATTTAATATTTCCCATAGACGTCTGGAATTGGTGTTTTTTTATACTTTTTTTTTTTTGCCAAAACCACCTGTTCCAGATGTTACATGGAAGTTCTTCCAAAAAATGCCACAAAGCCAGAATGCCTATGCTTGAACCCTCCCTAAACAAGATTTTCCGCCTAGACTTATCAAAATCTAGCTAAGAATGGCAACTGCAGTAAATAGTTCAGAGATTCAACAAAACTAGTGTAAAGGAAAACTGGCTTAAAGGGGTCGTCCCACGAAAAATATTCTATAGTTTCCAAACCAGCACTTGGATCTGAATTCTTTTGTAATTGCATGTAATGTTATTCAAAAAAGTGTATCTGTATAGCGCCACCTGCTGTTTTTTTTTCCTTATTTCTTTGTCCTGCTCACTAAGAAGGTCGCACATGCTCAGTCTCATCACCCAACTGCTCCTGAGTTATGATAGGGAGAGCATGGACACGCCCCCATGAGCTGCAGCAGAAAAGCCACGCCCCTTGAGCTGTCAGCTTGATATGAATCTAGCAGAGCAATGAATGGGGAGATCTCTGGACCCATGTGAGGTACAGGGCTGGTTCTAGCTTTGTTAGAAAGAGATGGTCATGTACTATACGATTTCATTTTTTACATTAGCCATGGGATAACCCCTTTAATTGTTCATAGCAACCAATCGGATTTATCCTTGCATTTTCCAAAAGAACTCTGAGAAATAAAAAGTGGAATCTGATTGGTTGCTATGGGCAGCTAAGACCGCATTCCTTAGCACCACTTTTGACAAATCTCCCCGATAATTTATAACTGTCTATAACGTGTGGTTATCTCATAGAAGCGAAACATCTTCTTAGAAGGTAGGCACGCCACGTCAACCACCAGAACAGGCCATTACACAGACTTACACGGGGCCAAATGATTATGGTACGGTGGATAATAGATGACATTCAACAATTAGCTGCAACCTGCCTGCACAGTTGACATGACAAATTAATGTATGATGGCCTTGTCATGCCAGCCACTTGGTAAAAAGATACCACATTCCTTAATATAGCACTTAGCATCTAAAATCAGTAGGGGATACCCTCATATATCTCATGAATTCAAAACTAAAGGACCACTTCTTGCGTTAAGTGCCACTCTCTTTCGCCTTATTAATTCACAAGAAGATTGTGCCTGTTTTATATATAATTTGAAGGGTTTAGGAGACACCTTTGGTGATACCTTTATCCTATCTCTCTATCTCATATCTATTGAGTATCTTTCTTTTTATCTATCTAATATCTATCTATCTCATAACTATCTAATATCTATTGAGTATCTTTTTATCTATCACATATTTATCTAATAGTTATCTATCTATCTCATAGCTATCTGTTGATCTAATATCTATCTCATAACTATCTAATATCCTGAGTATCTATCTACAGTCAGGTCCATAAATATTGGGACATGGACACAATTCTAACATTTTTGGCTCTATACACCACCACAATGGATTTGAAATGAAACAAACAAGATGTGCTTTACCTGTCCGCTTTAATTTGAGGGTATTTACATCCAAATCAGGTGAACGGTGTAGGAATTACAACAGTTTGCATATGTGCCTCCCACTTGTGAAGGGACCAAAAGTAATGGGACAGAATAATATCTGCCAGGCCTCTACTGCAACTGTCTTCAGTTCCTGCTTGTTCTCGGGGAATTTTCCCTTCAGTTTTGTCTTCAGCAAGTGAAATGCATGCTCAATCGGATTAAGGTCAGGTGATTGACCTGGCCATTGCATAATATTCCACTTCTTTCCCTTAAAAAAACTCTTTGGTTGCTTTTGCAGTATGCTTTGGGTCATTGTCCATCTGCACTGTGAAGCGCCGTCCAATGAGTTCTGAAGCATTTGGCTGAATATGAGCAGATAATATTACCCGAAACACTTCAGAATTCATCCTGCTGCTTTTGTCAGCAGTCACATCATCAATAAATACAAGAGAACCAGTTCCATTGACATCCATACATGCCCACGCCATGACACTACCACCACCATACTTCACTGATGAGGTGGTATGCTTAGGATCATGAGCAGTTCCTTTCCTTCTCCATACTCTTCTCTTCCCATCACTCTGGTACAAGTTGATCTTGGTGTCATCTGTCCATAGGATGTTGTTCCAGAATTGTGAATGCATTTTTAGATGTCTTTTGGCAAAGTCTAATCTGGCCTTCCTGTTTTTGAGGCTCACCAATGGTTTACATCTTGTGGTGAACCCTCTGTATTCCCTCTGGTGAAGTCTTCTCTTGATTGTTGACTTTGACACACATACACCTAATTCCTGGAGAGTGTTCTTGATCTGGCCAACTGTTGTGAAGGGTGTTTTTTTCACCAGGGAAGGAATTCTTCGGTCATCCACCACAGTTGTTTTCCGTGGTCTTCCGGTGTTGCTGAGCTCACCGGTACGTTCCTTCTTTTTAAAAATGTTCCAAACAGTTGTTTTGGCCACACCTAATGTTTTGCTATCTCTCTGATGGGTTTGTTTTGTTTATTCAGCCTAATGATGGCTTGCTTCACTGATAGGGACAGCTCTTTGGATCTCATCTTGAGAGTTGACAGCAACAGATTCAAATGCAAATAGCACACTGGAAATGAATTCTGGACCTTTTATCTGCTCATTGTAATTGGGATAATGAGGGAATAACACACACCTGGCCATGGAACAGCTGAGAAGCCAATTGTCCCATTACTTCTAAACCCTTAACAAGTGGGAGGCACATATGCAAACTGTTGTAATTCCTACACCGTTCACCTGATTTGGATGTAAATACCCTCAATTAAAGCTGACAGTCTGCAGGTAAAGCACATGTTGTTAGTTAGTAAATCCATTGTGGTGGTGTATAGAGCCAAACATTTTAGAATTGTGTCAATGTCCCAATATTTATGGAACTGACTGTATCTATCTATATCTCATATGTATCTAATATGTATCTATCTATTTATGTATCTCATATCTGTCTCATAACTATCTAAGGGTGGGTTCACACTAGCGTTATGGAGTCCGTTATGGCTTTCTGTTATAACAGGGTTATAACGGAACATAACGGAATCCATAAGACGGAAGGGCGGATCCGTTTTGCTGCCCATAGACTTGCATTATGACGGAATGCAAAACGGACGCCTTTAAAAGGCATTTCGTTTGCTTTCCATCCTAATAGAAGTCTATGGGAATTAAAACGGATCCGTCTGGTTTCTGTTATGCAAGACGGATCCGTTATGTTTTCCCATAGACTTCTATTAGGACAGAGCAAAACGGAATGCCTTTTAAAGGCGTCCGTTTTGCATTCCATCATAATGCAAGCCTATGGGCAGCAAAACGGATCCGCCCTTCCGTCTGATGGATTCCGTCATGTTCCGTTATAACCCTGTTATAACGGACTCCATAACGCTAGTGTGAACCCATCCTAATATCTATCTATCTATCTATCTATCTATCTATCTATCTATCTATCCATCTCCTATCTATTGATCTCATACCTATCTACCTAATATCGATCTGCTGTATCTCATACGTATCGATCTACAGGGAGTGCAGAATTATTAGGTAAGTTGTATTTTTGAGGATTAATTTTATTATTGAACAACAACCATGTTCTCAATGAACCCAAAAAACTCATTAATATCAAAGCTGAATATTTTTGGAAGTAGTTTTTAGTTTGTTTTTAGTTTTAGCTATTTTAGGGGGATATCTGTGTGTGCAGGTGACTATTACTGTACATAATTATTAGGCAACTTAACAAAAAACAAATATATACCCATTTCAATTATTTATTTTTACCAGTGAAACCAATATAACATCTCAACATTCACAAATATACATTTCTGACATTCAAAAACAAAACAAAAACAAATCAGTGACCAATATAGCCACCTTTCTTTGCAAGGACACTCAAAAGCCTGCCATCCATGGATTCTGTCAGTGTTTTGATCTGTTCACCATCAACATTGCGTGCAGCAGCAACCACAGCCTCCCAGACACTGTTCAGAGAGGTGTACTGTTTTCCCTCCTTGTAAATCTCACATTTGATGATGGACCACAGGTTCTCAATGGGGTTCAGATAAGGTGAACAAGGAGGCCATGTCATTAGATTTACTTCTTTTATACCCTTTCTTGCCAGCCACGTTGTGGAGTACTTGGACGCGTGTGATGGAGCATTGTCCTGCATGAAAATCATGTTTTTCTTACCTTGCAGACTTCTTCCTGTACCACTGCTTGAAGAAGGTGTCTTCCAGAAACTGGCAGTAGGACTGGGAGTTGAGCTTGACTCCATCCTCAACCCAAAAAGGCCCCACAAGCTCATCTTTGATGATACCAGCCCAAACCAGTACTCCACCTCCACCTTGCTGGCGTCTGAGTCGGACTGGAGCTCTCTGCCCTTTACCAATCCAGCCATCTGGCCCATCAAGACTCGCTCTCATTTCATCAGTCCATAAAACCTTAGAAAAATCAGTCTTGAGATATTTCTTGGCCCAGTCTTGACGTTTCAGCTTGTGTGTCTTGTTCAGTGGTGGTCGTCTTTCAGCCTTTCTTACCTTGGCCATGTCTCTGAGTATTGCACACCTTGTGCTTTTGGGCACTCCAGTGATGTTGCAGCTCTGAAATATGGCCAAACTGGTGGCAAGTGGCATCTTGGCAGCTGCACGCTTGACTTTTCTCAGTTCATGGGCAGTTATTTTGCGCCTTGGTTTTTCCACACGCTTCTTGCGACCCTGTTGACTATTTTGAATGAAACGCTTGATTGTTCGATGATCACGCTTCAGAAGCTTTGCAATTTTAAGAGTGCTGCATCCCTCTGCAAGATATCTCACTATTTTTGACTTTTCTGAGCCTGTCAAGTCCTTCTTTTGACCCATTTTGCCAAAGGAAAGGAAGTTGCCTAATAATTATGCACACCTGATATAGGGTGTTGATGTCATTAGACCACACCCCTTCTCATTACAGAGATGCACATCACCTAATATGCTTAATTGGTAGTAGGCTTTCGAGCCTATACAGCTTGGAGTAAGACAACATGCATAAAGAGGATGATGTGGTCAAAATACTCATTTGCCTAATAATTCTGCACGTAGTGTAATAGCAACCTATCTAATATCTATCAAAAATTTTGTTTTCACTATGGAGTATTATGGGGTATGAAGTGCACATTAATGGGGATGGGAAATGTGATTTTTTTTTTTTTTTTAGCACAAGGCCGCCACGTCGCAAAATGTGAAAAAAGTGAATGCATTGTATCTATCTATTTATCTGTCTATCTCTAATATCTACGGTATCTATTTATCTATATATCATAATTTTTTCTGCACCCCCTATGTGTTGCCACTACATACAATTATAAAACTATTTTATTACGTGGAGCACAAAGTGTTTAAAAAGCCTACATTCCATTTCTACCTTAAGCCTTTAAAATCCAAGGGCTGTAAAGACAGTGAGTAGAATACAGGAGTGGTGCAAGCAGGTCGGTAATGGGGGTATATTGATTACTTAAAGAAAGTTAAAGTAAAAGCTATTTTTTTTCTTACCCATATGCCTCGCAGAGCAGTTCCCGGTCTATCCACTCAGATCTAAAAAAGCATTTCTTGTGGCTAATCAGGTTTCAGCTGTCTCCCTCCCTTGGCCAAACCTCTCATCTTTCAGCCATCTTCAAGAGCTTCTTTAATTAACCATAATACCACAGATGCTATTGATTTTTTTTTTTTTATCTGTTTTTCTTTTTTTTTTAATAACAAAAAAAAATCTCATTGCACAAAGCCGTGCCATAAGCCAAGCTGGGATTCTTTGCTGCGCTGTACTCTGTCTTTAACACTCTCTGCATACCAGATGAGTTTCCATATCTGTATAGAGAATTTCTAGTTTTTTGTTAGAAAAACAGAATTGATTTTTCAGGCTGCACTTCACGTCCGTCATTAAAGCTATAAATTGCAGAGGGAAAACTATAAATACATAGTGACTTTAAGAGGTTGCATTTCAATTCTAAATTTTAAAGCAGCGTTCGCAGGTCATGCCACTAGGCTGGAAAAGTTAACTTGTGCAGATGTCATGTATACTTTTTAACTTTTTTTGGTCAACTTTTTTGTATTCGGTATGTGTTTACTGTAAAAAAAAAAAAAAAAAAAAACACTAGGCATGCTAAAAATACCAGGTGCTAATACACACTGTATGGGCAAAAACACCTAAAAAAAATGTCAGCTTCCTCGGCTAACTCTTGGACATGTGGCAGCCTTGACAAATGCCAATTTATTTCCATAAAAATTATTTAGGGGTTGTCACAGGTCCTATCAGGCAACTGTTTAAGGTAATATTGGGTACATTTAAAATATAAGTACTAATAAAATAAATTATTTTATAATGTTGGATTGAGATTAATTGTACTCACCAGAGGAAATTATTCTGTGGGCCTACCCTCCATCTTTACAGGTTATGTGCATATGTGCAGGTTATGTGCATATCCATTCTTGATTTCATCATACTCTTCCTTGTTTGTGTTGCACACGCAGGACATGCCATCAGTAAGGTCTACATTTCTCACCCGTCTGGGTTCCAGCGCTGGACTTGGTGGCTATCCACCAACTGTCCACGCCTCCTCTTCTTTCCTGTAGCTCCACCCAGATCTTTTCCCAAGGGCAAGGCAACTGGTGTGTGAGGATTACATCACTGGAGACCTCTTTTTATTTCATTCTGACCTCTGGATACTTCCTGATAATGTTTGTCCTATCAGGTTCAATGTTGTGGTTCGCAAATTACTGACAGTCAACTCCTGTTGCTGATCTTGGATTTTGTAGTGACGTTACTCTCTCATATTGCTCCCTGAACTTCTGATTTAGACTTAGGCTAGACTATATTTGCTCTCTATGTTCCTGGTATTTCTGATATCAGTTGCTAACTCTGGCCTGTTTTTGACTACTTTTCTGATACTGCTACGCTACTGCAGTCAATCCAAGACCACATCTGGCCTCATGAACTGGGGATTCCCTGCAGCGAAGACTGAAGGGTGAAAACCAGGGAGTCACTTAGACTCCACACCTTGGCTGGGTCAGATTGGGGTTCCTTGGACCCCCCTTCCCCAGAGGAAATTATTGTAGGAGGTTATGTTTTGAAGAAATAGACCCTAGTGGCAATTTTTTGGTCTCCAAAGGCAGTTCCAAATGTTTTTTTTTTTCTCCTTGAGCTTTGGTGCTCACCATGGTATCAGAGCTTGGGCCCACCTGAGAATCTTCTGGTACTCTGGTGGGCCAGTCCAATGCTGCACCTTTGTTTTGCCAGCACAAATCAGATTGCAACTCAGGGCTCCACCACTGCTAGCATTATCCTAACAGTCTAATAAGTTATTTGTAAGTAGTCCCCTAAAAAATAGACCCTAGTGACAAGTGACTGTTCTAAAGTCAGCTTGAAAAGAGCTTACATTTTCATGGACTTTTTAGCTCCATTATAGCGTAAGAAACTGGTTTTGCACTTAGGTGGGCCAGTCCAGACCTAGGCCTTTGAGTTGTCGTCTCTTGTAAATTTGTTAAATTATATTGTGGCATGTCTGGGGTACAACATGGTCACTGTTATAGCTCTTACAGCTTCTTTTTGGGGTGAAAACAATTTTTATTTAATTTATCTCCCCCCTTATTTTTATTTTTTTTGTACCCTAGTTCATGTCACATTAGAGCACCCGGAGCTTGATTTGAAAGGTAAATTGTGATGCTCTGAAAACACAGGAAGTCTTAAAAGTAGTCCTGTGACTGCTGGGACCGGCCATTTCAGTAATTTCAAGGGAGCAGCATGGGGCCCCCGTTCTTGTGATCGCTGGGGGTCCCAGTGGCAGGGTCCCCACAGATCTGATAGTTATCCCCTATCCTGTTAATAGGGGATAACTTTTACCTACTGGAATACCCCTTTGACATATGTTAGGCCTAGTGGTCAGTGTGAAAACTGCAGGATTTAATACATTTAAAAAAGATATATACATAATGACATGAAACGTTTTTAAAACACTTGCCAAAATTCAAAAGAAAAAAAAACTGTTACTTTAAAAAAAAAACAATATTTAAATATTTTTTTATTTTCATTGCCATATTTTGACCCCATAACTTTTTTTTATAGTTATGTCTATGGAGATGTGTGGGGCTCATTCTTTCTTGGACGATCTGTAGTTATTATTTATGCCATTTTGGCATCTGTGACTTTTTGGTCACTTTTTAATAAAATTTTGTTGGGTGGTGAAGTCCCGAAAAATGGCCATTTTGACTTTTTTTCACGCTGTTTACCATATGGTAGATTTTAATAGTACGTGTTTTCGCATACTTTGATGCCCCTGATGTTTATTTGTCAACAGTGTTTGTTTATTTTTATTCTGGGAAAAGGCAGTGATTTTAGTTTTTATATTTTTTAAAACTTTCATTTAATTTTTTCTACTATCTTTTAGGCCCCCAATAATAGGACATGTTCTATTTTTTTGCGGAACAGACATACGGAAACGGAATGCACATGGAGTAACTTTAGCTTTTTTTTTGCGGACCCATTGAAGTGAATGGGTCCGCATACAGTCCACAAAAAAAAAACAGACATGGAAAGAAAATACGGATCCGCAAAAATTAGGATGACGTCCGTGTGCATTCAGTATTTTGCAGAACAGAACAGCTGGCCCCTAATAGAACAGCACTATCCTTGTCCGTAATGTGCACAATAATAGGACATGTTCTATTTTTTTGCAGAAAGGAAATACGGAAACGGAAGGCACATGGAGTACCTTCCGTTTTTTTTGTGGACACGGAAAGAAAATACGTTCGTGTGCATGAGCCCTATTCACATGGTCAGTGTTTTTCATCAGCCAAAACAAAGAGTGGAACCTACACAGTATAAGGGCTCATGCACACAACCGTATGTATTTTGTGGTCCGCAAAAAATACAGATGACGTCTGTGTGCATTCCGTATTTTGCAGAATGGAACAGCCGGCCCCTAATAGAACAGTCCTATCCTTGCCTGTAATGCGGACAATAATAGGACATGTTCTATTTTTTTGCGTAACGGAAATATGGAAACGGCATGCACACGAAGTAACTTCCTTTTTTTTTTTTTTTGCGGACATGGAAAGAAAATACATTGATGTGCCCTAAGGCTCAGTGGAAAGATTTGCTCCTTTTCTGTGATTTTTGGCTCACAATAAGGGTCCATTCACACGTCCGTTTTGGTGTTCCGCATCCGTTCCGATTAAAAACTGAACGTTATGCGGATCCATTCATTTTCAATGGAATCCGCAAATAATCGGACAGCACTCATGGTGCTCTCCGATTCCGTGATTCCGTTCCGTGGGTTCCGTTTATTCGGATCCAGGAAAAAAATATACCCTGTCCTACTACCGATTTTGTGTTCCGTCATGCCATTCTAGTCAATGGATCCGTCAAAAATGCGGAAGACATGCTAAAAGCATCCTCATGTCATCCAGATTTTCGGATCCGCAAAAAACAGGAACGTTTATCTGGAAAGGTAAAAATACTGACGTCTGAATGGACCCTTAGGCCTCATGCACACGACCGTTGTTGTGTTCCGTTCCGCAAAATGGGGTTCCGTTGTTCCGTGATCCGTTTCCGTTTTTGTTTCCGTGTGTCTTCCTTTATTTTTGGAGGACCACCAGAATTAAGGAAGGTAAAAAAAATGTCTAAGACAGGTTTGCCATGCAAATGATAGGAATAAAACGGACGCGGGGACGCGGATGACCATCTTGTGTGCCTCCGTGCTTTTTAGCGGTCCTATTGACTTGAATGGGTCCGCGAACCTTTTTCCACGGACAAGAATAGGACAGGTTATATTGTTTTGACGGACTGGAACCATGGATCACGGACGCGGATGGCAAACGGTGCACTATCCGCATTTTTAATGACTCTATAGAAATGAATGGGTCCGCACCTGAAACGCTAAAATCGGCGGAACGGACGCGGAAGCAAACAACGGTCGTGTGCATGAGGCCTAAGGCCTCATGCACACGACAGTATTGCTTTTTCAGTGTTTTGCGGTCCGTTTTTTTCGGATCCGTTCCGTTTTTTGTTTCCGTTGTGTTTCCGTTTCCTTTCCGTTTTTCCGTTCTGTTTTTCCGTATGCCATATACAGTATACAGTAATTACATAGAAAAAATTGGGCTGAGCATAACATTTTCAATAGATGGTTCAGCAAAAACGGAACGGATACGGAAGACATACGGATGCATTTCCGTATGTGTTCAGTTTTTTTTGCGGACCCATTGACTTGAATGGAGCCAAGCACCGTGATTTGCGGACAAGAATAGGACATGTTCTATCTTTTCACGGCACGGAAATACTGAAATACTGAAACGGAATACACACTGAGACACTTCAGTATTTTTTGCTGAACCATTGAAATTAATGTATGTTCCGTATACTGAACGCAAAATACTGTCGTGTGCATGAGCCCTAACTCATTGAAATCACTGATCAAACACTGAGGCCTCGTTCGTTTGATGTCCGTAAAAAAAAAAATCTGTCTGTATTTAATCCGTGAAGTTGTCTGTGAAGGATCCGCGTGTCTGTTTTTTGCTCTCCGTGTTTCATCCGTATTCCACCAAGACAGCTGCTCAGCTGAAAATACATTTCTAAAGCAACTCCTATCAGTGGTCAGAGAAAAACGGACCAAGCATGGACGCAACACAGATGTGTTTTTTCACGGACCTATAGACTTGCAGACTAAAGTAGTTTTTTTTCACTCAATATATATAAAATACCGATATCGCACAGACACATTAAAATCAATGAGTACGTGTGCAGTCCGTCAGTGAAAAATGTGAATGAGGCCTGACCGTTCACATAAGGCTACTTTCACACTTGCGTTTTCAATTCGCTTCTCTTTTGTCCCCATTCATTGTCAATGGGGACAAAACTGTACAAAACGGAATGCACCAGAATGCATCTTTTCCATTTGGTTGCCCTCCGATCGCGGACAGAATAACGCTGCAAGCAGCGTTTTTCTGTCCGCGATGTGGTGCGGAGCAAGACGGCTCTCTGACACAATAGAAAACGGTTCTGTCCCCCATTGACTTTCAATAGTGTTCATGACGGATCCATCATGGCTATAGAAGACATAATACAACCGGATCCGTTCATGACGGATGCATGCGGTTGTATTATGGTAACAGAAGCGTTTTTGCAGATCCATGAAGGATCCACAAAAAACGCTAGTGTGAAAGTAGCTTAAAACTGGTGACGGATTCCCTTTGAAGAGCTTTCCCACGATTACAGTATTTAAAAACAAAGGTCCGCTTGTCCATGGACCCTGTCTGGTATTATTCAAGTGGCTGTCGCTAGCTGCAATACCACACTCCGTCTATAATCAGGTGTGGCACTGTTTCTAGGGAAAAAAGAGACGCTTTTTTATAACTCTGAACAAGTATTTTGAAAAGGTTCTTCCAAATACATTAACGTTACTCAAAAACGTAATTTCTTTCTTTTTACATATTCTTTTCCAGCTATAACGTGTCGTGTTACCGATCAGCTGCCACTGCAATAACATTCAGTAATGCGGTTACAATTTATATTCATAATAATAAAATCATTTCTTTTAAGTAGCTTCTAACTGCTTTATCATAGGACTTTACAGGAGATCGTGGGTGCAGAGGAAGCCTCCATGTGTGGACACAAAAGTCATGATCAAATTGGTGGTTAGGTGTCTCCATATTAGTCTTTCACTAGGATCCCATCGTTAGGAACTACAGATTTTCTCTAAATCCTGCTTTTACGTTTCTGCCTTTTACATGTGTGGTGAACACCTATTTAGGCCTCTTTCATGCGACCGTATGGCTTTTTCAGTGTTTTACGGTCCTTTTTTTCACGGATCTGTTGTTCCGTTTCTGTTCCGTTTTTCCGTATGGCATATACAGTATACAGTAATTACATAAAAAAAATTGGGCTGGGCATAAAATTTTCAATAGATGGTTCCGCAAAAACTAAACGGATACGAAAAACATATGGATGCATTTCCGTATGTATTCATTTTTTTTTGCGGACCCATTGACTTGAATAGAGCCACGGAACGTGATTTGCGGGCAATAATAAGACATGTTCTATCTTTCAACGGAAATACGGAAACGGAATGCACACTGAGTGAGTGAAATGAATGGTTCCGTATAGGGAACACAAAGAACGGCCCGTAAACGGAATAAAAAAAAGGGTCATGTGAAAGAAGCCTTACACATCTGAGAATTTACTCCTAATACAGGCGAGTATAGATTTCACATAACCCTTGTACATTAATCGCACAGACACGTCTTGCCGTAGGATAACATTATTGACATGATGAATAGTCATTCATGTCTGTATCATGCATACATTTTCTAGGTTTAAAAAAAAGAAAAGCACCTGACCCTGCCGAGTCTATGAATCAAGGTCTTGCTGGAGGAATATTTAAATTGCATCAAAAAATGCAAAAATTATAAAAAAAAATCCTTTAATCGTTTTGATTGCTGGGCGACCTTGGTCACAAAGCAATAGAAAATTAAGTAATGTAAAAAAAAATGGACACAATCAGTGCCTTCACAACATGTGCTTTTCTATAACTACATGTTATAAAGCGAGCGTCCCTTTAACTGGTGTACAATTGGACTGACAACAGTTTGACAGGGCTGATTGAGACTTTGCCTGCGGATAATAACACAGTTGATCCCTCAGATATGGCAAATTTTACTAAATTACAAAACAGTATTGATTATGGCTTCTCAGTAAAAAAAAGGGGGCAGATAGGTATTCCTGATGACTGTGTCTCAAGGCTGTATTTACAGATCCTGTACGCCTGACATGTGTATTACAGCGGCTTAGGCTCTGTAAATTATAATCAGGGGTATAGCCAGTATGTCGGACTGGGGAGCATAGGGCCCCCCAGTAAAAATTAATTGTGGGGACCCAGTGTACAGCTACATGCAAATACTACCTGTTCACACAGCAGCAGACCTATTCAGTATCCGACTGGTGGTGGTCCAAGACCCGGGACCCCTGTTGATCAGCTGTTTAAGAAGGCACCGGCACTCACAGTAGCGGCGCGGCTTTCTCTCAGCTTTCGCTAGGCCGAGTGACGTCACGTTCAAAGATCACATGGCCTGGGACAGCGTTGTGCTTGATGAGCAGGGGTGCGGTGCTACTGCAAGTGCTGGTGCCTTCTCCAACAGCTGAACTGTGGGGGTCCTAGAGCATAGGTCATCAGCATAAAGACCTCGGAAAACCCTTTTAAGATCCTGTATGCTGCCTGTATGTAGTGAAGAGAATCGAATGTGCCAGGTGCCACTAGTGCAGGGAGTGGGGGGGGGGGGGGGGGGATCACCGGGGGATTCATCTGTTCCCCTGTGGGCTAATTTAAGCCTGGGTATAACTATAGGTGGTGCAAGGGTAACAGTCGTACTTAGGACCAATGCCCAAAGGGGCCCATAGGCTCCACTACCACACAAGAAGACACCAACTGGCAACGGGTAGTCGGATTATGCATTGCGGTCCATTAGCTTGGTTATGGTTATAACCATAGTTATGTTAAAATATGGAAATATCCGGCTTCACTCAGGTATATTGAATCTATTTCAATTAATGTTTGTGTGTGTCGTTAAAAGATATCAACAGTATCCCCCATAACAGTGACATCTACTGCACCCCGCCCCCCTAACACTGACCCCCCCCCCCCCACAGTGCCCCGTCCCTTAAAATTGGACCTTCACAGTAGCCCACCCCTTAACTTTGACCTTTACAGCAGCCTTCCCCTTTAACAGTGAGTTTCACAGCAGCCTTCCCCTTTAACAGTGAGTTTCACAGCACCCCACCTTGACAGTGACCTCCACAAGGGCCCGCCCCCTTAATAATGGTATTTACAGCAATCTGCCCCTTAACACTGACATCCATAGTAGACCATGCCCTTAACTGTGACCTCCACAGCAGCCTGCCCCTAGGGTGACCAGAGTTCCAGTTTTAGGATGGACAGTCCGGCTTTTAGACTCCCTGTCCTCTGTCTGGAGCAGGGCCTGGACGGACACAAGGATGTTCTTTTGAACAGCTCACTCTCAGACAGCAGCACTGTGTCTGAGTGTGAGCTGCAGGAAGAAAGTCACCGTCCCTCCCACCCCTGCAGCTGACAGAAGTTGATTTTTAACTTCATTTTTTTCAATCCCTGTCGGCTGAAGAGTGGAAGGGGTGTGGCCAAACCGAATCAGGGACGTGCCTCAGCAGGATCTAGAAGTTGATTTTTTACTTCATTTTTTCAATCCCTGTTGGCTGAGGAGTGGGAGGGGTGTGGCCTAATAAGATTGGGGTGTGGCTTAGCTGGGCCTAGAAATTGATTTTTAACTTCATTTTTTTCAATCCCTGTCGGCTGAAGAGTGGGAGGGGGCGTGGCCTAACCAAATCAGGGGCGTGGCTCAGCGGGATCTAGAAGTTGATTTTTAACTTCATTTTTTCAATCCCTGTCGGCTGAGGAGTGGGAGGGGTGTGGCCTAATCAGATTGGGGCGTGGTTTAGCGGGACCTTGAAATTTATTTTTAACTTATTTTTTTAATCTCTGTCGGCTGAGGAGTGGGAGAGGCGTGGCCTCACCAGATCAGGGGCATGTCCTGTTGAACAGCTCACTCTAAGACAGCAGCACTGTGCTGTTTGAGTGTGAGCTGCAGGGAGAAAGTCACCGTCCCTCCCACCCCTGCAGCTGACAGAAGTTGATTTTTTTTACTTTTTTATTAACAAAAAGTTGGATTAACAACAATGTCATACATCTTGTTGCCGATTACAGTATATGCATAGAAGTCAAGAGACCAGTATGATCTTATTCTTTTGATACAGAATAAGATCATGAAAAAACAATAATCGTCTCAACAATAACTGTAACCAGCCATTGCATTACTATATACTCCCTAGTTCTTCAGATAAATTGATAGCGTATTTTAATATGTACAGGTATCCCCAATAATCTGACTGAGACACGCTTCCTCGAGCTGCTGATATAGCCTGTCGCAGTCTCAAGGTTGAGTATATGGTTTGTGTTGCCCCACACCACAGGCCCCAAACTCTATCAAATTTTTGTGGTTTATTGCAGTGTTTATATACTAATACTATATATAATAGGATCTGATTTATTTGCAATTTCCACATGGTCAAATTTGGTGTACTGGGGCTGTACCATCTCAGAGCAATACATTGACCTGCCATAAACAGTGATTCGCTCAAGAATATCATCGTATAGTGATCCCAATTATCTTCATTCAGTGTCCCTAATAGACAGACCTCAGGTGTGCATGGTACCTGCAACGGCAATAAAGAGGAAAGAAGATCCGTCACTTCCCCCTAGAATATGTCTATCGGGTTGCAGCTCCATATCATGTGCCAAAAGTACACCTCCTGCTCCCCACACCGTGGACATGCAGTGGATGTCACTCTGCCCATTCTATACAACCTAATTGGTGTTAGATATGACTGATAAATGATATATAATTGGATTATTTTGTTATTGATTGCGGGTGATACCAAATACAGATGTGATTCCAATAAAGCCGTTATGGATTCATCTGTGAGTGTGGGTATCTTTCTTTTCCATTTGTCAATTACTGGAAGGGGATTTGCACTAATCTTTGCATGTACCAAATGCGAATAGATAGCCGATACTAGTCCTCTGGGGCCCTGGGTTTTGACTACTCCTATAAGTGGGTATTTGGATACTCTGGTGCTATTACGTGGCTATACACTCACCTAAAGAATTATTAAGAACACCATACTAATACGGTGTTAGACCCCCTTTTGCCTTCAGAACTGCCTTAATTCTACGTGACATTGATTTAACAAGGTGCTGATAGCATTCTTTAGAAATGTTGGCCCATATTGATAGTGTAGCATCTTGCAGTCCATGGAGATTTGAGGGATGCACATCCAGGGCACGAAGCTCCCGTTCCACCACATCCCAAAGATGCTCTATTGGGTTGAGATCTGGTGACTGTGGGGCCATTTCAGTACAGTGAACTCATTGTCATGTTCAAGAAACCAATTTGAAATGATTCGAGCTTTGTGACATGGTGCATTATCCTGCTGGAAGTAGCCATCAGAGGATGGGTACATGGTGGTCATGAAGGGATGGACATAGTCAGAAACAATGCTCAGGTAGCCCGTGGCATTTAAACGATGGCCAATTGGCACTAAGGTTATTTCAGTCAATTTTGCTCTCCTATCAGCTTGAATCAGTCGGCCCATTCTCTGACCTCTAGCTTCAACAAGGCGTTTTCGCCCACAGGACTGCCGCATACTGGATGTTTTTCCCTTTTCACACCATTCTTTGTAAACCCTAGAAATGGTTGTGTGTGAAAATCCCAGTAACTGAGCAGATTGTGAAATACTCAGACCGGCCCGTCTGGCACCAACAACCATGCCACGCTCAGAATTGCTTAAATCACCTTTCTTTCCCATTCTGACATTCAGTTTGGAGTTCAGGAGATTGTCTTGACCAGGACCACAACCCTACATGCATTGAAGCAACTGCCATGTGATTGGTTGACTAGATAATCGCATTAATGAGAAATAGAACAGGTGTTCCTAATAATTCTTTAGGTGAGTGTATATTCTGTACTGCTGCCCTAAGTTGCAAGTATGAGAAGAAATGGGGACGCAGTATGTTATATTTTTGCACCAAAGCCTCAAATGTCATTATAATACCTTGATCATAGATATCACCAAGGGTTTTAACTCCCGCCACTTTCCATCTGTCCGCTCCCATCACCACCTGTATATTTGGCATGGACTGATTTTCCCACAGAGGTATGTCTGAGACAATCTCTGTAAATTTGGCCAGTAACTTAGCTTCTTTCCAAACCATCAGTGCCATTTTATGCAGTGGCATCCATGACCGTTGTAACCTAGGTGATCCCTCTAATACCAACCAAATCGTATTGCAGTTTAGGTACGTTTTTAAGAAGTACTCTGAAATAGGCAGATCTTCTGTTGTGAACCAGGTATGAATAAGCCGTATCTAACCGGCTAAGTAGTATATAAAATAGTCCGGTAGGGCCATTCCTCCCTCTATTTTGGGGTGTTTCAGTATGTCTAGGCTGAGTTTAGCTCGGGATCTGCCCCATATAAAGACCCTTGTCATGGAATCTAATTCTTTGAATATTGATTTGGGAATGTGTGTTTCCGAGTGCTGAACAGCATACAGCACGTTTGGGAGTGTGATCATTTTGACTAAGTTAATGCGTCCTGCCACCGAGATGAAAAGTGATTTCCAGCTTTTGAACTTGTTCCATATGAGCTTGATTAATGGATAAATATTAAGTGATAGCGCCTGGGAGTGTCGCTTGGTGATTTGGACTCCTAGATATTTAAATGTGCAGAAGTTGATTTTTACCTTAATTTTTTCAATCTCTGCCGGCTGAGGGGTGGGATGGGGCGTGACCTAACTGGATCATGGGCGTGGCATAGTGGGACCTGGGGGTGGGGTTTTAGGTTTGTCTTTTGAGGATGAACACATTGTGGCAGGGGGCGTTTCTGGGCTCCTTCATGCAAGAGTGACGCCCCACTGTGCACTTTACTGGCTCATTTGCTGTCACCGCCAGATCTCTGAGAAGCTCTGACAGACGTTCTTCAGTACCTCTTGCTTGAGGTTCTTTTGTTTTGGTTTCGTTTTGTCATCTTGTTTCCCTCTCTCAGCTGTCATCTAGTTGCACTGATTGCATCCCTTTATATCCCCTCCCATACTGCATCACTTTGCGGTTTAAACAACTTTCTGGTTTGTGCTCACAGATGCTGCAACTGCTGGTTCCTAAGATAAGTCTGTTCCTTTATTTGTGTTTTCCTGTTAGCTTGATCCTAGATGACCCTGACTCCCTCCGTATTAAGTGTAGGGAGCCGGTGGTCGTGTCCCCTCACTATTATAGGGTTTTCAGGTGTCACACAGTCTAGGTACGAGGGCATGCAATTATCTATCATAAAGATCTTTGCATGGGCTGAGCAGTCAGGGAGAGCTCTAGGGCTTTTATAGGGCTCACCCTTATGTTCCTTAGTTTGGGATCAAGTCAGTCGGATCTTTATTTGTGTCTTCTAGTTTTCTGCAACACCATCCGTGACATTATAAACTGCCAAAACCGTCTTAAGCATGGATCCGGTTTCACTCTTGACTGAACGCATGCAGGGTCTTTCACTGGAGGTAGCAGATCTCCATAAAACTGTATCTCAGTTTCAGGTGACCAGTTCTGCTTGCGTTCATGGAGTTTGTTCTGTGATCTCGCTCCCGGATACGTTCTCCGGGGGTAGTGAGAATTTTGTTCGTTTTAGAGAGGCTTGCAAACTCCATTTTCGCCTACTTCCCCATTCCTCTGGTGATGAGGAGCAAAGGGTGGGGATCATCATCTCGCTGCTCAGGGATAACGCTCAGTCTTGGGCCTTTTCGCTGCCGGTGGGGGCACAGCCCCTCCGATCGGTGGATTCATATTTTGCAACCCTGGGTCACATATATGATGACCCGGATTTTATTGCTCTGGCTGAATCTAAACTGCGTCTTTTATGCCAGGGAAACAGTCCGGTGAGATATACTGTTCAGAATTTCGGAGATGGGCAGCTGATACTGGTTGGAATGATGCTGCAAAGTAAATTTTTCTATGGTCTTTCGGAGGGATTGAAAGATGCATTTGCCTTTCATGAGAGGCCTGCCTCCTTGCAGTCTGCCATATCTCAGGCTGTTCGTATTGACAGGCATCTTAGAGAGAGAGGAGAGATCACTCCTTCCTGTCATATTCAGTCCAAGGACAGTGGGGCGGTCTCATTCAATGCGCAGGGGTCTCAGTCTCTCTCAATCCCCTCTGAGGAGACCATGCAGATGGGTTTGCTTGCCTCTGATAGTAGAAGATTCAGCTCTCAGGGCAGGGTTTGTTTCTGTTGTGGAGGTATAAATCATTTGGCAAATGTTTGCCCCTCTAGAAGATTCAGGGAGAATTTTGAGGGTAATAAAGAAACTAAAAGAAAAAAATCCTCTAAAAACTTTCCATCTGTTACCATTGGCAAGGTTGATGCGGAAATTAAAGCTTTTCCGTTTGCTTGTAGTTCCCGTTTTGTCCTACCTGCCAGGGTGGCACTAGAGAGCAAGACATTTTTTTTGTGAGATTTTTGTAGATAGTGGAGCCAGCAGTTAATCTCATTGATAATCAATTTGCTATAACACATGGTTTTCAGGTATGCACTTTGGGAAAAGATATACCTGTTTTTGTGATCGATTCCGCTCCACTTTCTCAAAAACCGTTAAAGGGCATAGTTCACAATATCCGTTTGACTGTGGGTGATGCTCATGTTGAGGATGTCTCATGTTTCGTCCTAAGCGGATTACCTCTAGTGTTGGGGCTACCCTGGCTCACTAAACATAACCCCACCATTGATTGGCAAGCAAGGCAAATAAATGATTGGAGTGACTTTTGCAGAGAGAATTGCCTCTCGGCGTCTCTTTCAGAGGTTTCTACCAAGACTCTACCATCCTTTCTCACTGAATTTTCGGATGTGTTTTCAGAGAGTGGTGTCCAGGAGCTGCCCCCTCACCGGGAGTACGATTGCCCTATTAATCTCATCCCAGGCGCCAAGCTGCCTAAATCTCGTTTATACAATCTCTGCCAACCTGAAAGGGTAGCTATGTGTACGTATATCTCTGAGAGCCTGAGAAAGGGAAACATCCGACCCTCGAAGTCACCTGTCGCCGCAGTTTTTTTTTTTTTTTGTTAAGAAAAAAGATGGTTCTTTAAGACCATGTCTGGATTTCAGGGAGCTGAAGACTATCACAATTCGTGATTCTTATCCGCTTCCTCTGATCCCGGACCTGTTTAACCAGATTGTTGGGGCTAAAGTTTTTTCTAAGCTAGATTTGAGAGGGGCATACAACCTGGTCAGGGTCAGGGAAGGGGATGAATGGAAGACGGCCTTCAATACTCCTGAGGGCCATTTTGAGAATTTGGTTATACCCTTTGGTTTGATGAATGCTCCAGCCGTCTTCCAACATTTTGTGGACAGCATTTTTTATCATGTAATGGGGAGATTTGTACTAGTGTATCTAGATGACATTTTGATTTTTTTCTCCTGATTTCAAAACTCGTAGGGACCACCTACGTCAGGTCTTGCTCATTCTGCGGGAGAATAAATTGTACGCTAAACTGGAAAAATGTGTGTTTGTGGTTCCAGAAATTCAATTTCTTGGTTTTCCTCTCTCCGCTTCTGGTTTTCGCATGGACCCTGAGAAGGTCCGCGCTGTGCTTGATTGGAAGCTTCCTGAGAATCAGAAGGCGCTGATGCGCTTTTTGGGTTTTGGCAATTATTACAGGAAGTTCATTTTGAATTATTCCTATTGTTGTTAAGCCACTCACTGATATGACTAAAAAGGGGGTAGATTTTTCCTCCTGGTCGGTAGATGCGCGTAAGGCTTTTTCTAGTATCAAAGAGAGTTTTGCTTCCGCTCCCATCTTGGTACAACCTGATGTCTCTCTACCTTTCATTGTTGAGGTGGACGCTTCTGAGGTGGGTGTGGGTGCGGTCTTGTCTCAGGGTCCCTCTCCTGCCAAATGGTGCCCTGTGCCTTTTTCTCAAAGAAACTCTCCTCCGCAGAGAGAAATTATGATGTGGGAGATAGGGAGTTGTTGACCATCAATTTAGCTTTTGAGGAATGGCGCCATTGGCTAGAGGGAGCCAGACACCCTATTACCGTGTTTACCAACCATAAGAATCTGGCCTACTTGGAGTCAGCCAAGCGTCTGAACCCGAGACAGGCCAGATGGTCTCTATTCTTTTCCAGATGGTCTCTATTCTTTTCCAGACGTTCAGGCAGCCCAGGCAGAGGCTCCTGATCTTTGTCCTCCTGGGAGGTTGTTTGTGCCTCTCGCTTTACGACACAAGGTTTTTAAGGAGCATCACGATACTGTCCTTGCTGGGCACTCGGGGAGCAGGGCCACTGTGGATCTCATTGCTCTGAGATTCTGGTGGCCGGCTCTTCGTAAGACGGTTGAGGGTTTTGTAGCAGCCTGCGAGACCTGTGCTCGTGCCAACGTCCCTCATTCACGGCCATCGGGTCCTCTCCTCCCGTTACCCATTCTTTCCCGTCCTTGGACACATCTGTCCATGGAATTCATTACAGACCTGCCTCGTTCCTCTGGGAAGACTGTTATTTTGGTAGTAGTGGACTGTTTTAGTAAAATGGCACATTTTATTCCTTTTCCTGGGTTACCCAATGCCAAAATGCTGGCACAGGCGTTTGTTGATCACATTGTCAAACTGCATGGCATTCCTTCAGACATAGTCTCGGATAGGGGCACGCAGTTTGTTGTCAGATTCTAAAAGGCCTTCTGTTCTCGCTTGGGGGTTCGGTTGTCGTTCTCTTCTGCTTTTCACCCGCAGTCGAATGGCCAGACAGAGCGCGTCAATCAGAATCTGGAGACATATCTGCGCTGTTTTGTGACTGAGAATCAGGAGGATTGGTGTTCTTTATTGTTCCATGCGGAGTTTGCTTTGAATAACCTTCGCCAGGAGTCCTTGGATAAGTCACCATTTATTGGTGCATATGGGTTTCATCCGCAGTTTGGGACATTCTCTGGAGAGGGGTCTTCTGGTTTACCTGATGAGGAGAGATTTTCCTCGTCTTTGTCATTTTATTTGGCAAAAGATTCAGGGTAATCTGAAGAGGATGAGTGAGAGATATAAGCGTGTGGCGGATAAGAGACGTGTGCCTGGTCCGGACCTGAATGTGGGTGATCTGGTGTGGCTGTCTACTAAGAATATCAAATTGAAGGTTCCCTCCTGGAAGTTGGGTCCTAAGTTTATTGGGCCTTGCAAGATTCTGTCCGTCATCAATCCCGTTGCCTTTCGTCTTGATCTTCCTCAGACTTGGAAGATCCATAATGTTTTTCACAAATCCCTGTTAAAACCTTATGTCCAACCCACTGTACCCTCCTCTTTGCCTCCTCCTCCGATTGTGGTTGATGGTAATCTTGAATTTCAGGTCTCTAGGATTGTGGATTCTCGCATTATCCGCGGTTCTCTCCAGTACCTCGTTCATTGGTCCTGAGGAGAGGATGTGGGCCCCAGTGGCGGACATTAAGGCCACTCATCTCATCAGGGCTTTCCGTAGGTCTCATCCTGAGAAGGTGGGCTCTGAGTGTCCGGAGTCCACTCGTAGAAGGACGGGTACTGTCACCGCCAGATCTCTGAGAAGCTCTGACAGACGTTCTTCAGTACCTCTTGTTTGAGGTTCTATTGTTTTGGTTTCGTTTTTTCATCTCGTTTCCATCTCTCACCTGGCATCTAGTTGCACTGATTGCATCCCTTTATATCCCCTCCCATACTGCATCACTTTGCAGTTTAAACAACTTCCTGGATTGTGCTCACTGCTAGATGCTGCAACTGCTGGTTCCTCAGATAAGTCTGTTCCTTTATTTGTGGTGGTGGTGTCCCCTCACTATTATAGGGTTTTCAGGTGTCACACAGTCTAGGTACGAGAGAATGCAATTATCTATCATAAAGATCTTTGCATGGGCTGAGCAGTCAGGGAGAGCTCTAGGGCTTTTATAGGGCTCATCCTTATGTTCCTTAGTTTGGGATCAAGTCAGTCGGATCTTTATTTGTGTCTTCTAGTTTTCTGCAACACCATCTGTGACATTTGCATTCCCCCCAAAAATTGATTTTCAAAGGATAAAAACATCTATTGCTGGAACAAAGGCACATCTTGAAATAAGGTACTAAGTGCTATTAGGCCATGGCTTTACTTCAATAGCGATTTATCCTCGTGACAGATTTCCTTTAAAGCTCTCCTACAGCAGTGAAGAAAAATGGCTGGGTTGTTATGAAAACCTGGAGTAAAACTGTGTATGTGGAGGCTAACAGCCTGCAAGCTTCTATTGGCTGATAAGTGTCATGTGATCAAGCTTCTATTGGCTAAATTTTTGGGGGAATATCTCAGAAACGGTACAACCTAGAGAGCTAAGACCTGGTCGAAAACCTTCCTGGACACCTGATGTACCTATGTGCCAAATTTTGTGATTGTAAATGCGATGGTGCAGATTCCTTTAGCAGACATACATACACACACATTCACTCAGCTTTATATATTAGATTATGCACAGTATTAGGCCGAATGCACACAGCCGTGAGCGGTCCGTGGAACCGTGGCCTAGGATCCTGCTAAGAGCAGGAGAGCACGGCGTCATTGGTTGCTATGACGCCGTGTGCTCCTGTGTGCTCCCTGCTGCCGCCGCAATACAGTAATACACTGGTATGATCTATACCAGTGTATTACTGTACTGTGGCGGCAGCAGGGAGCGCACGGCGTCATAGCAACCAATGACACCGTGCGCTCCTGCTCTCAGCAGGAATCCAGGCCGCAGTTCCACGGACCACTCACGGCCGTGAAAAACGGCCGTGTGCATTCAGCCTTAGAGAGAGTATTAGCTAAGTTTTGAAAAATTCAATTTGCCAAACTTCGTCAACAAATTTGATTAGTTATGAATTAATTCATCACTAATTGGGATAAATTAACCTAATAATATTCATCCCACTTGGTGGCCCAATCTCAGTGTGAAGGCTTGGAAGTTAAACTGCAGGGAGAGGGTATCGCTGCGTGCATTACGTTCTAGTACACTTACATGCATAGTTCCGTTCTGTAGTTAATGTGCCGTCAGTATTACAGGTGTAATTTATTGCCATCTACATCACTGTGCAGTGCACCAAGATTCATAGCTAATCCTTTCTGCAAAAAGAAAAGCATACAGCTGCCTTCAATAAAGAAAAAACCCGTGTGCGCCCCTGCAGTGCAATGGCTCCTTAGTGGAACAAAATAAAGAAATGGAGGCAGCGCCAATAAAGTAGTAAAGAAAAAAAAAGTTCTTTTAATTCATTTTGTGGCAGTCCAAACACATGCTTTTTAATCCCTTCTGTTACCTGTAGACCTGTGCGTCAGTATTGCAGGTCACTGTTAGCATCAGGTCTAATTTATCACCATGTAGTTAACTGTGCAGTGCCCCAACAATCAAGTAGTGGCCCCATGACAGAGTGGGGAGGGTGGCAGAAGCAGCAGTGGCAGTAAGGTTGTGTTCACGACACTGTTTATTTTTCTGTTCTTCTGATCTGTCAGAAGAACAGACTGGGCGGCGGTTCGCCGGAAGTGGAGGAGGCGGAGTTGCAGACTCGGAGCGGCAAGTACAAGGATGGGAAGCTGCGAGGTGAGCTGCTGGAGTGTGGGTGGGTGGCTGGCTTGGCGGCACATGCAGTACAGGTACGGTTCGGTCATCAGTGTCGGTCCCGGTCGGTTAAAGTGGCTGAGGTGAGGGCTGGCTGGGGAGTGGGACTGAGTCTGTCACTGTTGCGGTGTGTGTCCAACCGAGGCGGCACGCGGCAGCATCAGTCAGTGGAGACGTGGAGGAGTACTGTAAATGGAGACTAGTGTAGTGTAGTGGACAAGTGGAGACTGTGGAGTTATTTCATCTGTGTGTGTGTGTGGTACAGCCGGATCTCAGTCAGCATCTTCCCTAATCCCTATTCACAGACACATATACCTGCTCAAGCCTGGCAGGCACAGCTGCATTATTTAATACTGTGGTGTGGTAATGGTTAATGGCATTGGTGAAGACACAGCCGCCTAATCCTATCTGAGGGGTCTGTATTACAGACCCCTCAGATAGGATTAGGGTACTTTCACACTAGCGTTTTTCTTTCCGGCATAGAGTTCCGTCACAGGGGCTCTACACTGGAAAAGAACTGATCCGTTTTATCCCCATGCATTCTGAATGGAGAGCAATCCGTTCAGGATGCATCAGGATGTTCTCAGTTCAGTCATTTTGACTGATCAGGCAAAAGAGAAAACCGTAGCATGCTACGTTTTTATCTCCGGTGAAAAAAACTGAAGACTTACCTGAAGGACGGATCCAGCATTTTTCCCCATAGGAATGTATTAGTGCCGGATCCGGCATTCAAAATACCGGAATGCCGGATCCGTCCTTCCGGCCTGCACATGCGCAGACCGGTAAAAATGTGAAAAAAAATACAAGACGGGTCCGTCTGTCCGCATGACAAGCGGAGAGACGGATCCGTCCTTGCAATGCATTTGTGAGACGGATCCGGATCCGTCTCACAAATGCTTTCAGTCACATCAAAATCGGCGGATCCGGTGGGCAGTGGGACGACGGAACTGCCTGCCGGATCACACTGCCGCAAGTGTGAAAGTAGCCTAGGTGGCTGTTTCTTTGCCAAAATGCCATTAACCATTACCACACCACACTATTAAATAATGCAGCTGCGCCTGCCAGGCTTGAGCGGGTATATGTGTGAATAGGGAAGATGCTGAGATCCGGCTGTACCTCACAGTGAGCCAGATCTCAGTATCCTACCTAATCCATATTCACACATATACCTGCTCAAGCCTGGCAGGCGCAGCTGCATTAATTTAAAGGAGGGGAGCTCATAAATTTTTTTTTGCTATGGGGCCCAGTCATTTCTAGCTACGCCCCTGCTGCCAGTTCATGCTAAACCAAGCCTGCTGGAACCAAGACACAGCCTGAAAACTGTTTAAAGAAACATTTATTCAATGAAAGCTGCTGTTGAACTTCATCTAAAGGTCTGGACTCAAGTTCTTTCCAATCTCTCAATTCCCCCTTTTTCATTGCTTCGGAGCCAATGCCTGGGGTCCAGCAGTATCCAGTGTGAGACGGTGACAGATCTCACACAGGCTAGAGGCAAGGAAGAGGTAGATAGTTCGGTCTACACCCCTATTCCACCACAGGTGAGACCAGCTGGAGGTACTCAGGCTGGCATAAAGCCAGTAAGGGAGGAGTGTTACGCGTGGACAGAGGCCTGGAAGCTCTGGGAGTGTGGTCTCAGCCGGGCAAGGCTGAGGAACCACAAGGCTAGGAGATAGCCTGGAGTTGGGTGATAGAGCGACGCCTGGGAGGGTCGCAGGGCCATAGTCAGGCGGACTACTGAGCCCCAATCCCCCACAAGAGACACTGGACTGGAGACAGTGGGCGTACTGTGCTCTGTACAGCCAGGAGGCTGTGGGACATTGGCTGAGAAAGCCGCATGTGATCACAGGGTGTGAACGGTGAGTCAGGAATATTGTGTTTAGTTAGAGCCTTGACGGGCGAGTGTTTATTGTTTTGTTTTTGTTGGTGTGCCACAAGAAAATGCACTGTTTGGACCTGAAACCTGGTGTCCTGAATCCGTATCTGTGAGAATGACCCCCGGGGAAGAGCTAACACCCCCTTCCTCACACACACACACACACACACACACCAGGTAGCAGCACCGTGACACAAAAAAAGACATTTAGGCTGCACTACACCACTCGGCATTCCTACCAAACCTGGAATTCGATATGGGAGGGCCATGGGGGAGGCGTCTGTTGCATTTGGAAGCCAAAAATTGGAGTAAGCTAAAAAATGGAGTGGGTCCAAAACAGAGATAAAATTTAATGAAAATATTAGCATTTCTTCTGTGTTGTGGACCAAATACTGACCCTGTGAAAGAGGCCTTACGAATGCTCAAAATACAGGATCCTTTTTTTCTTTTTCTGTTCTTCTGACTGATAAGAACGGATCAATAATGATGTTAACCCGGACAAACAGGGACAATAGTGGCCCCATAACAGAGTGGGGATGTGGTCCAACAGCAGAGGCAGAAACAGGGACAAAAGGGCCTAATAACAGAGTGGGGGAGGGGGGCAAAAGCAGTGACAGGGACAATAATCGCCCCGTGACAGAGTTGGGGGAAGGGCAGCAGCAGTGGCATACAGCACAGGATGGTGGCAGATCACTGTAGTAGTAGATTCCAAAAACAGCAGTGTGATAGCAAGAATTAGTGGCATACATATCCTTTTAAAAATGTAACATGTACATGTCCGTAGACCAAGAAGCCCCCATTGAAGGAATGGCAGTAGAGGCAGCAGGCAGTTGGCAGCAGCATGTGGCCAGAAGTAACGGCCCATTTTGCAGAATATTCCAGTGTGGAAGCGCACTACAGTACAGAACTCTACCAGACACCGAAAGGCCCAAGGACTGTGTCACGAACCAGCGGGTGTGACGCACGCCGGCCCTTAACCACTTCAACCCCGCTAGCTGAAACCCCCTTAATGACCAGGCCACTTTTTACACTTCTGCACTACACTACTTTCACCGTATATCGCTCGGTCATGCAACTTACCACCCAAATGAATTTTACCTCCTTTTCTTCTCACTAATAGAGCTTTCATTTGGTGGTATTTCATTGCTGCTGACATTTTTACTTTTTTTGTTATTAATCAAAATGTAACGATTTATTTGCAAAAAAATGAAATTTTTCCCTTTTTAGCTGTAAAATTTTGCAAAAAAAACGACATCCATATATAAATTTTTCGCTAAATTTATTGTTCTACATGTCTTTGATAAAAAAAAAATAATGTTTGGGCAAAAAAAAATGGTTTGGGTTAAAGTTATAGCGTTTACAACTATGGTAGAAAAATGTGAATTTCCGCTTTTTTAAGCAGCTCTGACTTTCTGAGCACCTGTCATGTTTCCTGAGGTTCTACAATGCCCAAACAGTAGAAAAACCCCACAAATGACCCCATTTCGGAAAGTAGACACCCTAAGGTATTCGCTGATGGGCATAGTGAGTTCATAGAACTTTTTATTTTTTGTCACAAGTTAGCGGAAAATGATGATTTTATTTTATTTTATTTTTATTATTTTTTTTCCTTACAAAGTTTCATATTCCACTAACTTGCAACAAAAAATAAAAAATTCTAGGAACTCGCCGTGCCCCTCACGGAATACGTTGGGGTGTCTTCTTTCCAAAATGGGGTCACTTGTGGCGTAGTTATACCTCCCTGGCAATTTAGGGACCCAAATGTGTGAGAAGTACTTTGCAATCAAAATGTGTAAAAAATGTGTGCCTGTCCTGGTGAGATGTGATCCCTATGCTAGGTGTACCTGTGTGTGGTACTTCCGGAAACACTCCCCTAAGCATAGGGCAGGGTGGTCAGGACAGTCAGGACAGAAATAGCGGGTGTCACGCCTTATTCCACTCCTGCTACAGACACAACATCTTTTTCGGGGTGACGGTTGGGTTGAGGTACCAGGAACGACATTGGGGAAATGTCGCTCGTGTAGACGGCTAACTACACTGGTGGATGGGGCCACGGAACCTCCTGGGTACTGGAGGTTCTCGATGATCTCTTCCTGAAATTTGAGGAAGGATCCAGTTCTCCCAGCCTTACTGTAGAGAACAAAACTATTATACAGAGTCAATTGAATTAAATATACAGACACCTTCTTATACCAGCGTCTGGTTCTGCGGGAAACTAAATACGGAGACAACATCTGGTCATTGAAGTCCACCCCTCCCATGTGAAGGTTATAGTCGTGGACTGAGAGGGGCTTTTCAATGACACGGGTTGCTCGCTCAATTTGTATTGTCGTGTCTGCGTGAATGGAGGAGAGCATGTAAACGTCACGCTTGTCTCTCCATTTCACCGCAAGCAGTTCTTCGTTACACAATGCGGCCCTCTGCCCCCTTGCAAGACGGGTGGTAACGAGCCGTTGGGGAAAGCCCGCGCGACCAGTTCGCGCGGTGCCACAGGCGCCAATCTGTTCTAGAAACAAATGCCTAAAGAGGGCCACACTTGTGTAGAAATTGTCCACATAAAGATGGTACCCCTTGCCGAATAAGGGTGACACCAAGTCCCAGACTGTCTTCCCACTGCTCCCCAGGTAGTCAGGGCAACCGACCGGCTCCAGGGTCTGATCTTTTCCCTCATAGATCCGAAATTTATGGGTATAGCCTGTGGCCCTTTCACAGAGCTTATACAATTTGACCCCATACCGGGCGCGCTTGCTTGGGATGTATTGTTTGACGCCAAGGCGCCCGGTAAAATGTATTAGGGACTCGCAGATGTTTTGCTCTGGGGTATACAAATCTGCAAATTTCAGGTTGAAATGGTCTATGAGGGGCCGAATTTTGTGGAGCCGGTCAAAAGCAGGGTGGCCTCTGGGACGGGAGGCGGTGTTGTCTCTAAAGTGCAGGAAACGCAGGATGGCCTCAAAACGTGCCCTGGACATAGCAGCAGAGAACATGGGCATGTGATGCATTTGGTTCGTGGACCAATATGACCGCAATTCATGCTTTTTAGTTAGACCCATGTTGAGGAGAAGGCCCAGAAAAGTTTTAATTCCGGTTTCCACCGGAAAGGCTGGGCATAATAGCTTCCCGGGTTGGCGGTTATAAATTGTGTGGCATACCTGTTTGTTTCGGCCACGACTATGTCTAAGAGCTCCGCAGTCAAGAACAGCTCAAAAAATCCCAGGGCAGAACCGATCTGAGCTGTCTCAACCCGAACTCCAGACTGGCAGTGAAAGGGAAAACTACAGGTGCGGCTGAAGTTGGGGGCTGCCAATCAGGGTTTGCCAGCACCTCTGGGATTCTAGGGGCTCTACGGGCCCGTCTTTTCGGTGGCTGCGACGGGGTCACTACTGCTCGTGCCACCGTACCAGCTTCAACTGCCCTTCTGGTGCTCGCCACTTCACCATGTTCTACGGCAGTGCTGGTACTAGGTCCAGGAAGGGCTGCGCTGCTGGTGTATGCCTCACCACGTAAACCGACAGCGCCAGCCCCACTCTGCTGCTCTTGAAGCGGATCCTGCGCAACCTGCGGTCTAGCGACACGGGGCCGGGTACGCCTGGTGCTATCAGGGACCTCAGCCTCCTCGTCCGAACTTTGGGTCAGAAAGCCACTGCTTTCTACAGGTTCGTATTCTGACCCGCTGGATTCATCAGATGAGGGTTCCCACTCCTCATCCGACTGGGTCAGAAGCCTGTAGGCCTCTTCAGAAGAATACCCCCTGTTTGACATTTGGGCAACTAAATTTAGGGGTATTCCCTGAGACTACCCAAGAAAAAAAGCAAGCCTGTCTTACAAAGGGGAGGCTAGCGAAGTACCTGAGGAAACTGATTTTTTTATCGCCGCAGCGCGTGTAAAGTGAATGTGCAGTGATCAAAAAAATATATTTTTTGTCACTGCGGTGGGGCGGGTGTGGGCGAACGCACGTGTGGGCGACCGATCAGGCCTGATCGGGCAAACACTGCGTTTTGGGTGGAGGGCGAACTAAAGTGACACTAATACTATTATAGATCTGACCGTGATCAGTTTTGATCACTTCCAGATACTATAAAAGTACCAATGCTGATTAGCGATACGCTAATCAGCGAATCAGTGACTGCGGTGCGGTGGGCTGGGCGCTAACCGATCCCTAAACTACCTAACCAAGGGGCCTAAACTATCCTAAAACCTAACGGTCAATACCAGTGAAAAAAAAGTGACAGTTTGCACTGATCACTTTTTTCCTTTTACTAGTGATTGGCAGGGGCGATCAAAGGGGTGATCAAAGGGTTAATTGGGGTGCAGGGGGGTGATCTGGGGCTAGTGTGTACTGTTGGTGCTACTCACTGTGAAGCCTGCTCCTCTGCTGGAACTAACCGACGAAAAGGACCAGCAGAGGAGCAGGGCAGCCATATAACAGATCATATTTACTAATATGATCTGTTATTTGGCACTTGATTGTTTTTTTTTTTTAAATCATCAGCTTGCCAGCCGCGATCATTGGCTGGCAAGCTGATGACGCGACCCCCCTTGACGAAATGCCGGCCCGAACTGCGCATCCGTCTCGCGAGATGACGCGTATATGCGTGAGGCTACTTTCACACTAGTGTTCGATCGGATCCGTTCTGAACGGATCCGATCATAATAATGCAGACGGAGGCTCCGTTCAGAACGGATCCGTCTGCATTATATTAGCATATAAAAGCTAAGTGTGAAAATAGCCTCGGACGGATCCGTCCAGACTTTCAATGTAAAGTCAATGGGGGACGGATCCGCTTGAAGATTGAGCCATATTGTGGCATCTTCAAACGGGTCCGTCCCCATTGACTTACATTGTAAGTCTGGACGGATCCGCACGCCTCCGCACGGCCAGGCGGACACCCGAACGCTGCAAGCAGCGTTCAGCTGTCCGCCTGTCCGTGCGGAGGCGAGCGGAGCGGAGGCTGAACGCTGCCAGACTGATGCAGTCTGAGCGGATCCGCATCCATTCAGACTGCATCAGGGCTGGACGGAAGCGTTCGGGTCCGCTCGTGAGCCCCTTCAAACGGAGCTCACGAGCGGACCGACGAACGCTAGTGTGAAAGTAGCCTTACTCTGCGCAGCGCTGCCGCCTCCGTACCGCACATCTGCGGTGCTTTAAAGAAAGCTTGTCCATGGCTTTATTCTAACTGCACATCCGCTGCTTTTCCTAATAAGAGCAGGGCATGGCCAGTCTGCCACTGGCGCGCTCCCTGCTCCGACTCTGTCTCTACAACCGGCTTATTCCTGTTAGAGTTCGGAGTGGGAAGAAAAGTAGGAGCGCATCGGGGATCAGACGAGCTCTTATTTTTCTTCCTGCTCTGAACTCTGACAGGAATAAGCCGTGTGAAAGGGGCCTTAAGCAGATGTTTTTAGAAGAGAACCATACCTTATCTCCAGACGAGAACTGAGGCGGTTTTCTTCTTCTCTTGTATGCATTTGCTTTCATGCGGGTCACTGCTTTTTTTTATGCAGTCCTTGGTGTGACTCCAAATCTTCAAAAAATCCCTACAAATAGGATTTGCCCAAGGAAGGGCCTCATCAGACAGCAGAGACACAGTAAAAGCAACCTTGGACCGCTCAGTGGGAAACTTCTGCCCATGCAACTCAAAGTGGATCAGGCACTGGTTCAGGAATCCACTACAGGTTTTTGGATCTCCACCATAGCGTGATGGCATTACCATAGTCTGTCCTGTCCATCCTCTCTGTACTTCATGTCTCCTCATGAACTAAATTCCCCAGAGATTCAGCTAAAGTTTTTATCATCTGTATTCAGGATCATAATCCCTGTCAAGTAGAGAGGAGGAGGAGGATGAGGCAGCTCTTTACCTTAGTGTTGTAAAGTAACTTGTCCTCGTGTGTGATCAGGACACGTTTTGTGTGAACTAAAAGGGACAGTGACCATTTTGTTTCTCCTGATGAGTGCTCCCCAGACAAAACGAGCCATTATAAATAATGAAAGGTATTTGAGAATATATTTATAATAAAGTAATATTTAAGTATTTTCATTTTCTTAATTCCCAGGAGAACCCCTTTAAGGAAGTGCTGCAGGAAACAGGCCAGGGCTGAGAGGAAACTGTGGATCGGATCCCAGAACAACAGTACCTACACAGACAGAGCCCAGGACTGCAGCGGGACCGTGGCGGTAAGTAGCCGCTGTTACAGAGTGCCCCACCTTCAGCTTAACAAGATGCACATGCTGATATATTAGACCACCCTTTAATACTGAGGCACAGTATGTCTATGTATAAACTAACAGATTAGCTGTGAATGTGGCAGCAGTTAAACAAGATGCACACAGTGATATATTAGACTATCCTTTAAAGGGAACTTATCATTAATTTTATGCTGCCGATTCTAATGGCAGCATAAAGTAGTGGCAGATGAGTAGATTTCAGCGGTCTGTCTTTTATAAGCTAAAAGTAAGTGGTTGCCGAGAACCAGCATCATAATCATTGGAGCACAGGCTTTGAAAAGAGCCCCCAGAAACCCAAATATAGAAAAAAATCCATTTTTTTTCCAACCTTTCACATGTTGTTCTAGGAGGCTTGGGATGCCTAAATCAGTGGTTTTTTTTTGACATTTTAGTAACTTTTGGGGAAGATGTTGTAAAATTGCAACGCTGGGCGTGTAGGGTAGCAGAATGTTAATAATATCACTCACACTCTGAACACATGTAAGGAACAATTAAAAGTTTATTTGTACTTTTCAACTTATAAAGACCCACATAAGTTTATGTATCTATACAATAAGAATAGTATAATAGAAAAAAAAAGTAATTTTTATTATCAATTTAATACAAAAAATGAGTATCATATTTAAAAAACACTGGATCCAAACTATATGTGAAAATTATGCTTGTTTTATTTGTTGATTTATTAAATTATGGTAGTCCCAAAAACTGTTATTTTGCTTTGAAAAGCAGAGGCGAACATTGCACTTCCAGCAAAGTGTGTTGGTGTAGCCTTTAGCGCAGTGGCGGCACCGTCCTCTATCGGCTTTGATGGGAAAATGTCCAATCATGTCCTTGCAAACTTCCTTTGGAGGGTGTGCATTTGACTTTTGTCTTGGGAGCTGAAGAACCTTCATCATCTGTATACGGCCTCTTTTGGAAAGTCAAGGGCCCCCCCCCGGATGAAACTGGGCTTAAATTGCATATGGTCGCCCTCGCTTTGGTACTGATACAGCCATGTCGATCAGGATAAAAAAGATGCCAACTGGGCCTGAAACAGTCTCCTGTTTAGCATCTGTTTCTTTGGGATATCCAAAACTTTGCAGTCTCTTTTGTACAGGAGCCAAGCATTGTTCATAGCTAGGACAAAGGTGTGCCAGAAGATGTAAAGGTACCAGCGACAGGACTTCAGTGGAAACTTGTATTTTGCTGCAAATGAGTCTAACGAATCCCCATGAATTTTTTATAGGCAGCCACAATGTAAGGCCTCTCAACTTCAACAAATCTTTTGGCAGTTTTGTCCCAGCGTTGAATCTTCTCCACTGGTTGTGGGCTATCAAAGGATGACACAAGTATAACCTGCCTGTTGTCGAACCATTTCACAGCACAAATGTTGTGGTTTGACTCCACTCTGACATCAAACCTTCCTCTCCCCTTTTTCTTCAAGCTTTTCTCATCCTCAAGGTTACAGTTGGGAAGGTGCACTTGTATGGCTGTTCCTGTGTAATGAATTCCACAATCCAGCAGCCTAACAATCAATGGGTGGCTGGTGAAAAAGTTGTCTGCATAGATCTTGTAGTTGTGACCATGTGGAAGCGTGGAATCAAGTTTCATCACAACATCCCCTGATAGTCCAAGTTCAGATCTTGTACATGAGTTTTTAAAAAGAAGAAAATGGGGGAGGGTTTATTTTTGTAGCCTTAAATGTGATGTAATATTACAACACTGGGTCTCTGGGGGTTAATACAAGGTCCATGAAAAGATGCATTTTTACCCGATTTCAAGGTAACCGTACATAAATGCCATATTTTAATATATGTAACTTCATATAGAAAAAATATTAATTTTCTCTATATAAAAGAATGGAAACATTCAGAAATTTGTATGGAATATGTGTCCAATTGTTCTAAAGGTGATGGCAAGTACTTTTCTTTTGCGTGTTTTTTTAAGCTTTGATTAACATTTATTAATGATGATGCTTTATGTATTGTTCTGTATGGAAAACATAATGAAGATAAAAGGTATTAATTAGCAGGGCAAGAGAACATGCCGAAGGGAATTATGCGTAAAAGAAATCTGTTAAGATTTACCTAGCAGTCATATAGTGTGCATTCATTGATTGTCGTATTTAATTATTCTCCTTGCCTGCTAGGTGCATTTCTAATAAAACACAGGCCCCCGCACATACAATGGATTCGGAAAGTCTTTAGACCCTTTCACTTTTCTCACATTTTGTTATGTTGTGGCCTTGTGCTGGAAAAAAAAATATAATAATCCAGTTTTCCCCATCAATCTGCCCTCAATAACCCATGATGAGAAGGAGAAACAGAATTTTTGAATTTTAGTTTTTATTAAAAAGGGCAAAACTAAGATGGACATACCGTATTTTTCACTCTATAAGACACACTGGCCTATAAGACGCACCTAGGTTTTAGAAGAGGACAAAAAGAAAAAAATATTTTTCATTAGACCTCAGATCAGATCAGCAATCAGACCCCAGCTCACAGCCCCAATCAGATCCCCAATGGTAAAAAGACGTCAGATCAGACCTCATATCAGAGTCCAATATAAAGAAGACCCCCAGACCTCACATAAGACCCCCATGCCTCATATCAGTCCTCCATGCCTCATATCAGCCCCCAGTTATATGTGATCAGCCCACAGCCATATGTGATCAGCCCACAGCCATATGTGATCAGCCCCCAGCCATATATGATCAGCCCCCAGCCATATGCGATCAGCCCCCAGCCATATGCGATCAGCCCCCAGCCATATGCGATCAGCCCCCAGCCATATGCGATCAGCCCCCAGCCATATGCGATCAGCCCCCAGCCATATGCGATCAGCCCCCAGCCATATGCGATCAGCCCCCAGCCATATGCGATCAGCCCCCAGCCATATGCGATCAGCCCCCAGCCATATGCGATCAGCCCCCAGCCATATACGATCAGCCCCCAGCCATATACGATCAACCCCCAAGCATATGTCATCAGCCCCCAGACATATGTGATCAACCCCCAGACATATGTGATCAGCCCCCAGCCATAATTCAGCAGCCCCCAGCCTCAGATCACAAAATAAATAAACCACTTACCTCTCCTGCTCCTGGACACTGCCGCTCCTCACTGCCCGCGCTCTTCTTCCTCCTGCTGTCGGCTGTGCTGTGAACCAGCGCGCACATCGTGAGGTCACAGAGCGCCCTAACGCTGTGCGTAGCCACTGCACAGCCGACAGCAGAGGACCAGGAAGCGGTGAGTAAAGAACCTTCACCGCTTCCCGGTCCTCCGGTTCTAATAAGCTCTTTTATAATGGAACCGCTCATTAGTATTCACCCCATAAGACGCAGGGACATTTCCCCCCCACTTTGGGTGGAAAAAAAAGTGCGTCTTATGGGGCACAAATACTGTAAGTATTCAGACCCTTTGCTATGACACTTGAAATTTAGCTTCCCATTTCTCTTGATCATACTTGAGATGTTTCTACACCTTGATTGGAGTCGACCTGTGGCAAATTCAGTTGATTCAACATGATTTTGAAAAACAGAGCCCTGTCTATATACAGTGCCTTGCAAAAGTATTAACCCCCCTTGACTTTTTTTGTATTTTGTTACATTACAACCTTAAGTTCAATGTTTTGTTAATCTGAATTTAATGTGATGGATCAGAACACAATAGTCTAAGTTGGTGAAGTGAAATGAGAAAAATATATAAATAAAACTATTGTTTAGAAATAGAAAACAGAAAATTGGCATGTGCATATGTATTCACAATGCCACTTTGTTAGGAAGCCCATAAAAAGTGTTGGTGCAACCAATTGCCTTCAGAAGTCCCATAATTAGTGAAATTATGTCCACCTGTCTGCAACCTAAGTGTCACATGATCTGTCATTACATATACACACCTTTTTTGAGAGGCCCCAGAGGCTGCAACACCTAAACAAGAGGCATCACTAACAAAACACTGCCATGAAGACCAAGGAACTCTCTAAACAAGTAAGCGACAATGTTGTTGAGAAGTACAAGTCAGGGTTAGGTTATAAAAAAATATCCAAATCTCTGATGATCCCCAGGAGCACCATCAAATCTATCATAACCAAATGGAAAGAACATGGCACAACAGCAAACCTGCCAAGAGACGGCCGCCCACCAAAACTCACGGACGGGGCAAGGAGGGCATTAATCAGAGAGGCAGCACAGAGACCTAAGGTAACCCTGGAGGAGCTGCAGAGTTCCACAGCAGAGACTGGAGTATCTGTACATAGGACGACAATAAGCCGTACGCTCCATAGAGTTGGGTTTTATGGCAGAGTGGCCAGAAGAAAGCCATTAGTTTCAGCAAAAAACAAAAAGGCACTTTATGGGTTTGCGAAAAGGCATGTGGGAGACTCCCAAAATGTATGGAGGAAGGTGCTCTGGTCTGATGAGATAAAAATTAAACTTTTTGGCCATCAAAGAAAATGCTATGTCTGGCGCAAACCCAACACATCACATCACCTAAAGAACACCATCCCCCCAGTGAAACATGGTGGTGGCAGCATCATGCTGGGGGGACTGGGAAACTAGTCAAAGTTGAGTGAAAGATGGATGGTGCTAAATACAGGGATATTCTTAAGCAAAACCTGTACCACTCTGTGCGTGATTTGAGGCTTGGACAGAGGTTCACCTTTCAGCAGTTCAATAACCCCAAACACACTGCTAAAGCAACACTTGAGTGGTTTAAGGGGAAACATGTAAATGTGTTGGAATGGCCTAGTCAAAGCCCAGATCTCAAGCCAATAGAAAGTCTGTGGTCAGACTTAAAGGGAACCTGTCACCGGGTTTTTATGTATAGCGCTGAGGACATGGGTTGCTAGATGGCCGCTAGCACATCCACAATACCTAGTCCCCATAGCTCTGTGTGCTTTTATTGTGTAAAAAAAACGATTTGATACATATGCAAATTAACCTGAGATGAGTCCTGTACGTGAGATGAGTCAGGGACAGGACTCATCTCAGGTTAATTTGCATATGTATCAAATCGTTTTTTTTTACACAATAAAAGCACACAGAGCTATGGGGACTGGGTATTGCTGATGTGCTAGCGGCCATCTAGCAACCCATGTCCTCAGCTCTATACACAAAATCCCGGTGGCAGGTTCCCTTTAAATAACAATAACATTTGTAAAGCGCTTTTCTCCCATAGGACTCAAAGTGCATAGATATGTCTCACATCAATACAGGGTTGCAGTCTGGACTGTGTTACAGAGTAAATAGATTGCTGTTCACAAGTTCAAACCATCCAAACTTGAAGGAGCTGGAGCAGTTTTGCAAGGGGGAATGGGCAAAATGGGCAAAATCCCAGTGGTAAGATGTGGCAAGCTCATAGAGACTTATCCAAAGCGACTTGGAGCTGTGATTGCTGCAAAAGGTGGCTCTACAAAGTATTGATTTTAGGGTGGTGAATAGTTATGCACATTTACATGTTCTGTTATTTTGTCTTATTTGTTGTTTGCTTCACAATTTAAAAAAAACAACAACTTCAAAGTTGTGGGCATGTTCTGTAAATTAAACGATGCAAATCCTCAAACAATCCATGTTATTTCCAGATTGTGAGGCAACAAAATACAAAAAAAGTCAAGGGGGGGGTGAATACTATTGGAAGGCACTGTAAGGTTTCACAGCTGACAATGCATATCAGAGCAAGAACCAAGCTATGAGGATGAAATAACTGCCTGTAGATCTCAGAGATATAATTGTGTGGAGGCATAGAACTGGAGAAGGGTACAAATAAAATTCTACTGCACTGCAAGTTACAAGAGCAGAGTGGCCTAAAAAATTTGTAAATCAAAGTTTGGAACACCCAGGACTTCTAGAGTTAACCACCCCACTAAACTAAGTAATTGCTGAAGAAGAGCCTTGGTAAGAGAGGTGACCAGAAACCAAGTGGTCGCTCTCGCTGATCTCAAAAGATCCTATGTGCAAATGGGAGAAACTTCGAGAAAGTTATCCTTCATTGCAGCATTCCATCAATGGCAGAGTAGCCAGAATAAAGCTGTCACGGCTGAGAGTGGGGGAAACCCTCAACTGTGTGATGTCAATAGGATAAGGGTAGCTGCTAGACCAGGGCGACAGGATCAGGGAGCAGGTCACCTCCTAGCTCGTCCCTAATTCTGACCCTGACTCCTAACCGTATGAGCCAACCCAGATAGTAGGAGGGCTCATACTCTGGAACCTAGGGTCCCTACTAACCCTCAGGAAATCCCTGGACTAGGAGCAGGGTAAGACGACCTGTTCCTCCTAGACACGGATGAACAGGAGTCTCACTGGCCAAGGAGCAAGGAGAGGGGAAACATATACAGCATATGGATATGGCAGGTGAGTTAAACCAGTACTACACCTACCTGCCACAGACACGCTGACTGGAACCCGTGCACAAGTACTGATGTCCACACAAACATTAAGGACACAGCACACACACAAACATTAAGGACACAGCACACACACAAATCACACAGGTACCCATAGCTGCAATAAATATAAAGAGCATAAAAACATCTTCTTAACATTACACATATATTTTTATGACCACAAGGGTGGCCCTCACTGGATAGATGGCATATGAGACCAGGAGGATGACTCCAGCATAAAGCATGGCTGGAGTACCCCTCAGCTACAGGCATCTAGCAGGAGCTAAATAGCCCAAGCAGCCACACACACACACACATACTAGGAAAGGAGTTAACCCTTCCAACACCAGACAAGGTAAGTGTCACTTAAAGGGGAAATGCACACACAACTAACTCCCGTGCACACCAGACATGGAAAGTGAATACATTCAAACACACGTTGCCAGGTGCAACCGCATGCCTTTACAGCGAGCCGCCTGGCAACCAGCTCAGGCTGCTACACTGCCAAAAACATCATGTTGCCAGTGGCAACCACACGTGAGACAACATACTAACTGCTCTCACTTGCGGTAGACAACAAGTAGACCGCTGACAACTGCATGCGACACAAAGAGTCACGACCAAACCATAGTCATGACAAAAGCCCTTGTCAGTAAAAGTGTCAAGTCAGGTAGGAAACAGTGCAGACTTAACCTCCATCCACACCACTACTTGGACAATTTTCCCTAAATGGCGGACCCCAACTGGGCAATGATCTCTGACTTAAGTGTGCAGAGTGCTCTGGATCTCAGACTAGGTCCAAGGTTTACCTTCCAACAAGACAACAAGGGGGGGGGGGGATTTGTGATCCCCCCATTGCAGTTTTCTGGTGTAAAAAAAATCACATGGCCCTCACCCCTTCACAGAGAAAGGGGTGTGCTGGGGAGGGGACAGGACCAGCGGACAAGGCACATATATCTTTATCCCAGTTTTCTGGCATGAAAGAAGACTAAAATCTATGCCAGTCCGTTCCTGGTGTAGCATTCAGTTTCAGCACATGGACTGGTGCCTCATCATCAATTAGGCTCATCTTCCAGGAAGCACAGAGAATATCGCAGACTGGCATAAAATGCCATATGATAAATTCCCATTAGTGACCCTAAGCACACAGCCAAGACAACACAGGAGTAGGGATGAGCGAACTCGAACTGTATAGTTCGGGTTCGTACCGAATTTTGGGGTGTCCGTGACACGGACCCGAACCCGGACATTTTCGTAAAAGTCCAGGTTCGGGTTCGATGTTCGTCGCTTTCTTGGCGCTTTTGTGACGCTTTCTTGGCGCTTTTTGAAAGGCTGCAAAGCAGCCAATCAACAAGCGTCATACTACTTGCCCCAAGAGGCCATCACAGCCATGCCTACTATTGGCATGGCTGTGATTGGCCAGAGCACCATGTGACCCAGCCTCTATTTAAGCTGGAGTCACATAGCGCCGCCCGTCACTCTGCTCTGATTAACGTAGGGAGAGGTTGCGGCTGCGACAGTAGGGCGAGATTAGGCAGATTAACTCCTCCAAAGTACTTGATTATTGATCGATCTGCAGCTGTGCATCATTGAGCTGCTGATACTCAATTGCTCACTGTTTTTAGGCTGCCCAGACCGTTTGTCAGTCACATTTTTCTGGGGTGATTGGCGGCCATTTTGTGTCTTGTGGTGCGCCAGCACAAGCTGCGACCAAGTGCATTTAACCCTCGATGGTGTGGTTGTTTTTTTGCTAAAGCCTACATCAGGGTGAAGCTGTCACACCAAGTGCATTTAACCAGCAATAGTCTGTTTATTTTTTGGCCATATACTACATCAGGGGCAAGCTGCGCCTGTCACCAAGTGCATTTAACCCTCAATGGTGTGGTTGTTTTTTGGCTAAAGCCTACATCAGGGTGAAGCTGTCACACCAAGTGCATTTAACCAGCAATAGTCTGTTTATTTTTTGGCCATATACTACATCAGGGGCAAGCTGCGCCCATCACCAAGTGCATTTAACCCTCAGTAGTGTGGTTGGTCAAGCTATCACACCAAGAGCATTTAACCAGCAATAGTCTGTTCATTTTTTGGCCGTATACTAAATCAGGGGCAAGCTGCGCCCGTCACCAAGTGCATTTAACCAGCAATAGTCTGTTAATTTTTTGGCCATATACTACATCAGGGGCAAGCTGCGCCCGTCACCAAGTGCATTTAACCCTCAGTAGTGTGGTTGGTCAAGCTATCACACCAAGTGCATTTAACCAGCAATAGTCTGTTCATTTTTTGGCCATATACTAAATCAGGGGCAAGCTGCGCCTGTCACCAAGTGCATTTAACCAGCAATAGTCTGTTCATTTTTTGGCCATATACTAAATCAGGGGCAAGCTGCGCCCGTCACCAAGTGCATTTAACCAGCAATAGTCTGTTCATTTTTTGGCCATATACTACATCAGGGGCAAGCTGCGCCCGTCACCAAGTGCATTTAACCCTCAGTAGTGTGGTTGGTCAAGCTGTGACACCAAGTGCATTTAACCAGCAATAGTCTGTTTATTTTTTGGCCATATACTACATCAGGGGCAAGCTGCGCCCGTCACCAAGTGCATTTAACCTTCAGTAGTGTGGTTGGTCAAGCTGTGACACCAAGTGCATTTAACCAGCAATAGTCTGTTCATTTTTTGGCCATATACTACATCAGGGGCAAGCTGCGCCCGTCACCAAGTGCATTTAACCCTCAGTAGTGTGGTTGGTCAAGCTATCACACCAAGTGCATTTAACCAGCAATAGTCTGTTCATTTTTTGGCCATATACTAAATCAGGGGCAAGCTGCGCCCGTCACCAAGTGCATTTAACCAGCAATAGTCTGTTCATTTTTTGGCCATATACTACATCAGGGGCAAGCTGCGCCCGTCACCAAGTGCATTTAACCCTCAGTAGTGTGGTTGGTCAAGCTATCACACCAAGTGCATTTAACCAGCAATAGTCTGTTCATTTTTTGGCCATATACTAAATCAGGGGCAAGCTGCGCCCGTCACCAAGTGCATTTAACCAGCAATAGTCTGTTCATTTTTTGGCCATATACTACATCAGAGGCAAGCTGCGCCCGTCACCAAGTGCATTTAACCCTCAGTAGTGTGGTTGGTCAAGCTGTGACACCAAGTGCATTTAACCAGCAATAGTCTGTTCATTTTTTGGCCATATACTACATCAGGGGCAAGCTGCGCCCGTCACCAAGTGCATTTAACCAGCAATAGTGTTGTTATTTTTTGGCCATATCCCAGTCTAATTCTGTCACTAAATCCATACCGGTCACCCAGCGCCTAAATACTAGGCCTCAAATTTATATCCCGCTAAATCTCTCGTTACCGCTGTCCTGTTGTGGCTGGGAAAGTTATTTAGTGTCCGTCAAAGCACATTTTTTGTTCTGGGTTGAAATACAATTCCCAATTTAGCAATTTCATAATTTAGTGGTTTCTGCTATATCAGAGCTATTTGAAATCTATCCCTAAAAGGGTATATAATATTCAAGGTGCACATAGGGTCATTCAGAATAACTTCACACACATGCTACTGTGCATTTCCAAGTCCAATTCTGTCACTAAATCCATACCGGTCACCCAGCGCCTAAATACTAGGCCTCTTATTTATATCCCGCTGAATTTGAATACAATACATTGGGCCAAATAATATTTTTGTTGTTGTGGTGAACCATAACAATGAGGAAAACATCTAGTAAGGGACGCGGACGTGGACATGGTCGTGGTGGTGTTAGTGGACCCTCTGGTGCTGGGAGAGGACGTGGCCGTTCTGCCACATCCACACGTCCTAGTGTACCAACTACCTCAGGTCCCAGTAGCCGCCAGAATTTACAGCGATATATGGTGGGGCCCAATGCCGTTCTAAGGATGGTAAGGCCTGAGCAGGTACAGGCATTAGTCAATTGGGTGGCCGACAGTGGATCCAGCACGTTCACATTATCTCCCACCCAGTCTTCTGCAGAAAGCGCACAGATGGCGCCTGAAAACCAACCCCATCAGTCTGTCACATCACCCCCATGCATACCAGGGAAACTGTCTCAGCCTCAAGTTATGCAGCAGTCTCTTATGCTGTTTGAAGACTCCGCTGGCAGGGTTTCCCAAGGGCATCCACCTAGCCCTTCCCCAGCGGTGAAAGACATAGAATGCACTGACGCACAACCACTTATGTTTCCTGATGATGAGGACATGGGAATACCACCTCAGCATGTCTCTGATGATGACGAAACACAGGTGCCAACTGCTGCGTCTTTCTGCAGTGTGCAGACTGAACAGGAGGTCAGGGATCAAGACTGGGTGGAAGACGATGCAGGGGACGATGAGGTCCTAGACCCCACATGGAATGAAGGTCGTGCCACTGACTTTCACAGTTCGGAGGAAGAGGCAGTGGTGAGACCGAGCCAACAGCGTAGCAAAAGAGGGAGCAGTGGGCAAAAGCAGAACACCCGCCGCCAAGAGACTCCGCCTGCTACTGACCGCCGCCATCTGGGACCGAGCACCCCAAAGGCAGCTTCAAGGAGTTCCCTGGCATGGCACTTCTTCAAACAATGTGCTGACGACAAGACCCGAGTGGTTTGCACGCTGTGCCATCAGAGCCTGAAGCGAGGCATTAACGTTCTGAACCTGAGCACAACCTGCATGACCAGGCACCTGCATGCAAAGCATGAACTGCAGTGGAGTAAACGCCTTAAAACCAAGGAAGTCACTCAGGCTCCCCCTGCTACCTCTTCTGCTGCTGCCGCCTCGGCCTCTTCTGCTGCTGCCGCCTCGGCCTCTTCCTCCGCCTCTGGAGGAACGTTGGCACCTGCCGCCCAGCAAACAGGGGATGTACCACCAACACCACCACCACCACCTCCGTCACCAAGCGTCTCAACCATGTCACACGGCAGCGTTCAGCTCTCCATCTCACAAACATTTGAGAGAAAGCGTAAATTTCCACCTAGCCACCCTCGATCCCTGGCCCTGAATGCCAGCATTTCTAAACTACTGGCCTATGAAATGCTGTCATTTAGGCTGGTGGACACAGACAGCTTCAAACAGCTCATGTCGCTTGCTGTCCCACAGTATGTTGTTCCCAGCCGCCACTACTTCTCCAAGAGAGCCGTGCCTTCCCTGCACAACCAAGTATCCGATAAAATCAAGTGTGCACTGCGCAACGCCATCTGTAGCAAGGTCCACCTAACCACAGATACGTGAACCAGTAAGCACGGCCAGGGACGCTATATCTCCCTAACTGCACACTGGGTAAATGTAGTGGCAGCTGGGCCCCAGGCGGAGAGCTGTTTGGCGCACGTCCTTCCGCCGCCAAGGATCGCAGGGCAACATTCTTTGCCTCCTGTTGCCACCTCCTCCTTCTCGGCTTCCTCCTCCTCTTCTTCCACCTGCTCATCCAGTCAGCCACACACCTTCACCACCAACTTCAGCACAGCCCGGGGTAAACGTCAGAAGGCCATTCTGAAACTCATATGTTTGGGGGCCGGGGCCTAAATATATGCCAATGGACTGTTCCAATGTTGGGTGACGTGAAGCCTGATTCTCTGCTATGACATGCAGACTGATTCTCTGCTGACATGAAGCCAGATCCTCTGTTACGGGACCTCTCTCCTCTGCCTGGGTGCTCGGCCTAAATTTATGAAAATGGACTCTTACAGTGGTGGGTGACGTGAAGCCTGATTCTCTGCTATGACATGAAGACTGATTCTCTGCTGACATGAAGCCAGATTGTCTGTTACGGGACCTCTCTCCTCTGCCTGGGTGCTGGGCCTAAATATATGCCAATGGACTGTTGCAGTGGTGGCTGACGTGAAGCCTCATTCTCTGCTATGACATGCAGACTAATTCTCTGCTGACATGAAGCCAGATTGTCTGTTACGGGACCTCTCTCCTCTGCCTGGGTGCTGGGCCTAAATATATGCCAATGGACTGTTGCAGTGGTGGGTGACGTGAAGCCTGATTCTCTGCTATGACATGCAGACTGATTCTCTACTGACATGAAGCCAGATTGTCTGTTACGGGACCTCTCTCCTCTGCCTGTGTGCTGGGCCTAAATATATGCCAATGGACTGTTGCAGTGGTGGCTGACGTGAAGCCTCATTCTCTGCTATGACATGCAGACTAATTCTCTGCTGACATGAAGCCAGATTGTCTGTTACGGGACCTCTCTCCTCTGCCTGGGTGCTTGGCCTAAACTTATGAAAATGGACTGTTGCAGTGGTGGGTGACGTGAAGCCTGATTCTCTGCTATGACATGCAGACTGATTCTCTACTGACATGAAGCCAGATTGTCTGTTACGGGACCTCTCTCCTCTGCCTGGGTGCTTGGCCTAAACTTATGAAAATGGACTGTTGCAGTGGTGGGTGACGTGAAGCCTGATTCTCTGCTATGACATGCAGACTGATTCTCTACTGACATGAAGCCAGATTGTCTGTTACGGGACCTCTCTCCTCTGCCTGTGTGCTGGGCCTAAATATATGCCAATGGACTGTTGCAGTGGTGGCTGACGTGAAGCCTCATTCTCTGCTATGACATGCAGACTAATTCTCTGCTGACATGAAGCCAGATTGTCTGTTACGGGACCTCTCTCCTCTGCCTGGGTGCTTGGCCTAAACTTATGAAAATGGACTGTTGCAGTGGTGGGTGACGTGAAGCCTGATTCTCTGCTATGACATGCAGACTGATTCTCTACTGACATGAAGCCAGATTTTCTGTTACGGGACCTCTCTCCTCTGCCTGGGTGCTTGGCCTAAACTTATGAAAATGGACTGTTGCAGTGGTGGGTGACGTGAAGCCTGATTCTCTGCTATGACATGCAGACTGATTCTCTACTGACATGAAGCCAGATTGTCTGTTACGGGACCTCTCTCCTCTGCCTGGGTGCTTGGCCTAAACTTATGAAAATGGACTGTTGCAGTGGTGGGTGACGTGAAGCCTGATTCTCTGCTATGACATGCAGACTAATTCTCTGCTGACATGAAGCCAGATTGTCTGTTACGGGACCTCTCTCCTCTGCCTGTGTGCTGGGCCTAAATATATGCCAATGGACTGTTGCAGTGGTGGCTGACGTGAAGCCTCATTCTCTGCTATGACATGCAGACTAATTCTCTGCTGACATGAAGCCAGATCCTCTGTTACGGGACCTCTCTCCTCTGCCTGGGTGCTTGGCCTAAACTTATGAAAATGGACTGTTGCAGTGGTGGGTGACGTGAAGCCTGATTCTCTGCTATGACATGCAGACTGATTCTCTACTGACATGAAGCCAGATTGTCTGTTACGGGACCTCTCTCCTCTGCCTGGGTGCTTGGCCTAAACTTATGAAAATGGACTGTTGCAGTGGTGGGTGACGTGATGCCTGATTCTCTGCTATGACATGCAGACTAATTCTCTGCTGACATGAAGCCAGATTGTCTGTTACGGGACCTCTCTCCTCTGCCTGTGTGCTGGGCCTTTATATATGCCAATGGACTGTTGCAGTGGTGGCTGACGTGAAGCCTCATTCTCTGCTATGACATGCAGACTAATTCTCTGCTGACATGAAGCCAGATCCTCTGTTACGGGACCTCTCTCCTCTGCCTGGGTGCTGGGCCTAAATTTATGAAAATGGACTCTTACAGTGGTGGGTGACGTGAAGCCTGATTCTCTGCTATGACATGAAGACTGATTCTCTGCTGACATGAAGCCAGATTGTCTGTTACGGGACCTCTCTCCTCTGCCTGGGTGCTGGGCCTAAATTTATGAAAATGGACTCTTACAGTGGTGGGTGACGTGAAGCCTGATTCTCTGCTATGATATGAAGACTGATTCTCTGCTGACATGAAGCCAGATTGTCTGTTACGGGACCTCTCTCCTCTGCCTGGGTGCTTGGCCTAAATTTATGACAATGGACTGTTGCAGTGGTGGCTGACATGAAGCCTGATTGTCTGTTACGGGACCTATCTCCTCTGCCTGGGTGCTTGGCCTAAACTTATGAAAATGGACTGTTGCAGTGGTGGGTGACGTGAAGCCTGATTCTCTGCTATGACATGCAGACTGATTCTCTACTGACATGAAGCCAGATTGTCTGTTACGGGACCTCTCTCCTCTGCCTGGGTGCTTGGCCTAAACTTATGAAAATGGACTGTTGCAGTGGTGGGTGACGTGAAGCCTGATTCTCTGCTATGACATGCAGACTGATTCTCTACTGACATGAAGCCAGATTGTCTGTTACGGGACCTCTCTCCTCTGCCTGGGTGCTTGGCCTAAACTTATGAAAATGGACTGTTGCAGTGGTGGGTGACGTGAAGCCTGATTCTCTGCTATGACATGCAGACTAATTCTCTGCTGACATAAAGCCAGATTGTCTGTTACGGGACCTCTCTCCTCTGCCTGTGTGCTGGGCCTAAATATATGCCAATGGACTGTTGCAGTGGTGGCTGACGTGAAGCCTCATTCTCTGCTATGACATGCAGACTAATTCTCTGCTGACATGAAGCCAGATCCTCTGTTACGGGACCTCTCTCCTCTGCCTGGGTGCTTGGCCTAAACTTATGAAAATGGACTGTTGCAGTGGTGGGTGACGTGAAGCCTGATTCTCTGCTATGACATGCAGACTGATTCTCTACTGACATGAAGCCAGATTGTCTGTTACGGGACCTCTCTCCTCTGCCTGTGTGCTGGGCCTAAATATATGCCAATGGACTGTTGCAGTGGTGGCTGACGTGAAGCCTGATTCTCTGCTATGACATGCAGACTGATTCTCTACTGACATGAAGCCAGATTGTCTGTTACGGGACCTCTCTCCTCTGCCTGGGTGCTTGGCCTAAACTTATGAAAATGGACTGTTGCAGTGGTGGGTGACGTGAAGCCTGATTCTCTGCTATGACATGCAGACTGATTCTCTACTGACATGAAGCCAGATTGTCTGTTACGGGACCTCTCTCCTCTGCCTGGGTGCTTGGCCTAAACTTATGAAAATGGACTGTTGCAGTGGTGGGTGACGTGAAGCCTGATTCTCTGCTATGACATGCAGACTAATTCTCTGCTGACATGAAGCCAGATTGTCTGTTACGGGACCTCTCTCCTCTGCCTGGGTGCTGGGCCTAAATTTATGAAAATGGACTCTTACAGTGGTGGGTGACGTGAAGCCTGATTCTCTGCTATGATATGAAGACTGATTCTCTGCTGACATGAAGCCAGATTGTCTGTTACGGGACCTCTCTCCTCTGCCTGGGTGCTTGGCCTAAATTTATGACAATGGACTGTTGCAGTGGTGGCTGACATGAAGCCTGATTCTCTGCTATGACATGCAGACTGATTCTCTGCTGACATGAAGCCAGATTGTCTGTTACGGGACCTATCTCCTCTGCCTGGGTTCCGGGGCCTAAATATCTGAGAATGGACTGTTCCAGTGGTGGGTGACGGGAAGCCAGATTCTCTGCTATGGGACCTCTCTCCAATTGATTTTGGTTAATTTTTATTTATTTAATTTTTATTTTAATTCATTTCCCTATCCACATTTGTTTGCAGGGGATTTACCTACATGTTGCTGCCTTTTGCAGCCCTCTAGCCCTTTCCTGGGCTGTTTTACAGCCTTTTTAGTGCCGAAAAGTTCGGGTCCCCATTGACTTCAATGGGGTTCGGGTTCGGGACGAAGTTCGGATCGGGTTCGGATCCCGAACCCGAACATTTTCGGGAAGTTCGGCCGAACTTCTCGAACCCGAACATCCAGGTGTTCGCTCAACTCTACACAGGAGTACTCTGTGAATGGCCCAGCCAGAGCCCTGACTTGGGCCCAGCCAGAGCCCTGACTTGAACCTAACTGACCATCTCTGGAGAGACCTGAAAATGAGTGTCCTCTGATAGTCCCCATCCAATCTAACATAGCTTGAGAGTATCTTCAGAGAAGAATGGCAGAAAAGCCCCAAAATCCTGGGAGTGCAAACCTTGTGGCATCATGGCCAAGAAGACTGGAGGCTGAAATTGCTTCAACTAAGTACAGAGTAAAGGGTCTGAATACTTATGTCAATGCAAGATTTTCATTTTCAATAAATTAGCCAAGATTGATATATAGACTGATATATAGTTTTGTAGTAAAGGATTCAGTATACCTTGTCATTTAATAATTTACTGTAAATCTCTGCTCATTCTGACCTTAGGAGTCCGGGGCCACCTCCTGGACTCCTAAACACAGATGAAACAGAGGATTAAATGTATAATTTACAAGTTATGCTGGAAAATCATTAAAACATATATAGACCAGAAGGTGAGCTCACTAAGACAACCATTTCCATATACCCTATTAAGGCATATTGCCATCATAGAAGATATAGCCCATATAGGGGAATTGCTGGCAGAACCGCTCAAGGAGATTTGTGTTAAGAAATCTCAGTGAGATATATTTGTTCCTTCTTGTTCTGAAACGATTAAACTCTATTCATGGTTGCCTACAGAGCTCTGTAGCCATACAAGTAATGCAGTCAAAATCAACCTGGAACATGTTGCTGGTGAATTGGACCACCTGAAGATTTAATGGACACAACAGTAAGATACCAGGCAATACAAGTTGGAGCCACTGCTGATGGTATTAGCCTGAGGAAATCATTTCTTGCCAGTGAGGAGTCTTGATGTATGCTTGATTTTGATTCCCGATACAGATGTGTGTACTATTACCCATAGCTTAGAGGAGCTTTGGTAAACCTATGAGTCTAGCAGCTACAGACTCAAATACCTATTTTGCCTGTCAGGCTCCTATATGTGTGGAGGTGCCAAGTAGGAGGATCTTATGATATCACTTCAAGGAACATTTTAAGCATTTCCTTGCTGTTTTTATCAACATACAGTAGTTTTCCAGGTTCTAAATATTGATGATCCATCATCAGGATAAGTCATTACTATCAGATAGGTAGGGGTCTGACTCCTGGCACACCCACCAATCATCCAACATTATCTAGAACCCCAACAACCCCTTTAAATGGGTTCTCCAGTTATAATGATTTTTAAGCAAGTGCCTATGCCCTGCCTGCTGAAACAGAAGATTAATACTTAACTGCTCCATGCCACCCTGGTCTTCCACGGTACCTCCTATGTCTCCGTCTTCTGGTCCCCGCACTGTTTACATCCGGTGGTGCATTGGCATGGTCACATATACTGCACCAGCAAATGACTGGCTTCAGTGGTGGTGTGTCCACAGCATGGCTTTGTTTCTCATTCCTGGTCCCCAGCATGGCTTCCCTTTCATTCCCGGTCTCCAAAATGGCCCTACTCTCATTCCTGATCCTCAGTATGGGCTGCACTCTCCATTTCGACTCCTCGCTACCAGTCTTAAACAGTGCTGAGAAACAATGGACAGAGTCTTGCTGCTGGAGTTCAAGATGAATGCTTTATTGAAAACAACAGGCTTCGGCACTAAAACAGTGCTGTCGTCAGGCAACAATACAGTTACAACAAACATTGAAGATCTGCACTAAACAAAATATAAACGCAACACTTTTGGTTTTGCTTCCATTTTGCATGAGCTGAACTCAAAGATCTGAAACATTTTCTACATACACAAAATACCCATTACTCTTAAATATTGTTCACAAATCTGTCTAAATCTGTGTTAGTGAGCACTTCTCCTTTGCCAAGATAATCCATCCCACCTCACAGGTGTGGCATATCAAGGTGCTGATAAGACAGCATGAATATTGCACAGGTGTGCCTTAGACTGCCCACAATAAAAGGTAACTCTGAAATGTGCACAGTTTTGCCAACTTTGACAAGTTGTATTTTTTCTACTGATGTTTTAATATAAAGTATGAACTATTTTAATATCACTTGAAATGTGATTATCTTGAGAGATTTTATGCAAGGGTCAAAAACACTTGCCAACTTTTCATACAGGTTCAGCCACAGTGGCCCTGTAATAAGTATTGCATTTTCTCGATGTTGGAGCCCTGGGTTCAAATCCAACCTGTGTTTTTTATTTTTATTTTTTGTGGTTTTTTGACCCTGGTCCTCATACTTTGATGTCACATTCTTTGTTTGTTGTAAAGGCATTACGACTTGGTTCAGTGCCAAAACGCTTTGTCATCAATAAAGCTTTCATCTAAAACTCCAGCTGCAAGTCTCTTCCATTCTACTGGCAGTGCGGCTCAAGCGCCTCATGTCTCCTCCTTCTTATCGAATTGCTTTGCTTTCTTGAAAAAAATCAGCAGCATAGTATTACAATACATACATGGTATTTACCACATTGGCTCCATTGGAGTTGTGCCTAATTAGCACAATCGCGCAAGGTGAGCTTTCTCCTTTTTGAGTTTTATATTGCTTTATTGCTACCTTTAATGCTTGGTGGTCCAGGAAATGCTCAGTTTTCTACTCTCTCTGCTCCAATGCTGTGGCGAAATGCTGGAGGCTTCTTCCCCTGAAGCTACTTTCTTTGGTCTGGTGATGAGGCACAGCATGGACCAAAGTCCAAATGACTTACAGTACATACAAAGTACAGTTTGGATAGAATAAGGTGTGGTCAGCTTCCATACAGTATACAGAGGAAAATAAAATCCATCACAGAAAACAATCAGGATGGGGGGAGGTCTTCTGGGGTGGTTTCATGGTATACCTTTAGGACATTGAGTAAAAGGGGTTATCCCAGCTTCCGTTTCTGGCGCTGGTATGTGAGGATGCAGGGATACCAACTCCTCACCGCTCATCACATTGTAGCCCGCTCCGCTACATCCTCCTTTATTGACAGGAGATTATTTCAACACCTACTGGCTCCTGAGAGTGTATGGAGCGTTATTTACTTTGGAGCAGACAGAAATCTATCTCTTCGGGCCGGGTTATCAACATAAAGGTCCCCCCGCTCTCCAAGATGGCGCCGTCTCGACCTTCCACTCCAAAGCACATGGAGGTTGAGCTACATGAGCATAGGCTATCAGAAGTGGAACAGCGCGTAATGTGCATGGAAGAAGATTCTGCTGAGGTCACAACCAAACTTCATGATCTTTTCCAGTTGGCTAACCGGCTAAATGATCGGGTCGACGACCTGGAGAATAGGTCTCGTCGAAGCAACTTGAGATTAGTAGGAATACCTGAATCGGTGCCGCCGAAAGATCTCCGCCACTTGTTTGAATATGAATTGCCCCAGGGCTTGGGTCTCTTGGATAGGAGGAAAATGGAGAGAGCACACTATGTGGGGCCCCCGAGAGAACTCCCTACAACGGCCTTTACAAATATAAACCAAATGCCAAGTGTCACGCCCTGCCCTGTGAGTGATCTGAGAGGATCTGTCAGACTTGCTGCACGTGAATCTATCTGGCAGATTGCTTTGTTGTGGCTTTGGGCTGGATCCCACCCCCTCACAGGTTCTGCTCATTTGTTAGTTAGTGATGCTATTTATACCTGCCTCTCACTATAGCCCTTGCGGTTTATAGTTTCTCCTGGAGTTCTCTGGTGTTTTGTGGATCTCCTGCTCCCGGTTCGTGTTCAGTTAGGTCGTCCTTTCTTCCTTTCTGTTGTTTGTACTGGTTAGGCCTTAGGTAGACACTGGTTCCTTCATCTTGTGCAAGGAACTTGTTGTCTTTTTGCCTGCTCCCTAGCTGAGGGCTTGTGTCAGTTGCAGCAAGGCTTAGGTTCGAGTGCATTAACACTTCTACCATCGAGATTTGTTCATGTTGGTAGCAGTCAGGGAAAGGCTCAGGGATTGTCAGGAGATGACCTTTCCCTGTTCCCTAGCTGTGGGGCCTAGCCTGCTGTTTTGTTTAATTTTGTTGTTTAGTTTGCTTTCCTTCCCTCACCATCCGTGACACCAAGGCAAGTTATCTGCAAGTACTTGGACTATTCAGATAAGGAAGACATACTGAGAGCTTACAGAATGTGGCGGGAACCCTTGATCTTGAGAGGAGTCAAAGTACTACTATTTGCTGACTACTCGGCAGAGGTCACAAGGAAGAGCAAAGCCTTTAGTGCTGTTTGCTCAGTTATGCATAAGAAAGAGATTAGATTTCAACTTGCTTATCCTGCCATATTGAAAATCCTGCTTCAGGATGGATCACTTCGGCAGTTTGAAGACCCGAGAGAAGCAGAGGCCTATTTACTGCTCCCGGAAGGATTTTTTTTAACTCATACATAATCCAGTACATAACCAACTCTTTCTAACAAGCCCTGTAACTGACATGGATCCAGAGATCACCCCATTCATTGCTCCAGTTCTGTTAGATTTATTTCAGGCTGGCAGGTCAGAGAATGTGTCCTTTTTCAGAGGGCGTGTTCTGTCTGATGCAACTGGTTGCATTTGACGGATGGAACTGAGCATGCGTTTCCGTCTCAGTGAGCAGGACAGAGAAATTAGAAAGAAAGCAAACAGCAGGTTGCTCCATATAGATATATTTAATTACCTATCTCAGTAGCTATAATAAAGTATTCAGATCCAGGTGCTGGTTTAAAAACTGTAGAATATTATTTGTGGGAAACTCCTTTTAATGAGGTGGATCCTTCATTTAGCACCTCCATCTAATAGAGCAAAAATCAGCTATAAAGAGTATCACTTCTTCTGGAGGACAGTCTATCCATGCTTTACAAACATAGTCCATTGATTTTTATGGCCACCATGCAATGCTTACCTTCCCCGTTGTATTGCTGCAGGAGTCACTAGTGTGGGATAATGAGATGTGCAGAGAGCTTGCCGAGTGTTACACTAGACTGAAATTGCAGATGAGAACCAGAGGAGATCTATAGAGATTTGTTTAGCCCTACCAGTATTCATCAGAAGACTGAGATACCCTAAGAATCCCGCTCAACAGTTTCAGACTGCTTCTATTACTTCGATCCAGAACAAGACTGCTGTGTTGCTTGGAGCTGCCATAAAGAGTTCTACATGACCAGAGGAGAAGGCCCTGTGTTCTGCAAGTGGTTTCAGACCACTTCCAGTAAATTTTGTACTGCGTGTGGGTGGAAGCCATGCTACTTGTTCCTGAACAGAGACTGAGCGTACCAAACCTATGGAGGTCCTGAGTTAACTTGTTCCATGAGTTGCTCTGGGAAGCTGTGTTCCATTACTTTTAACCACCAAGCTATGCTCCTGTCACGGTCTTTGGTGTGCGCCGTGACATGGTTGCCGTGCATACTGTTGCCAGCGGCAACGTGTTGTGGTTGCAGCATGCAGGTTCCTCCTCCTTTCTCCTGGGGCCTTTCCTGTCTGGTGCCAGAGGGGTTAATTATCTAGCTGGTGGGTATTTAGGTGTGTCCTGGGTGTGGCCACGAGGTTTATATTGCCTGTGGCCTGATGGCTGGGTTCAGTGTTCCTCCAGCCTTGCTGTGTGCTGGAGCTGTGCTCCTGCCAGGCCTCTACTATCTTCCCCAGTGCTTGAGGGCCACCTTGTGAAACATTAAGGTCACCATGATGTCTCTCCTATGTTCCCGTTGTTCACCTTCCCTTCACTACCCTTGCATATGTTTGGTATTGTTTATGTATGGGTGGTTGTTGTCTTGTCTAGTGGTTGTTACATGTCTGGTCTGTTGGTGTCTAAATTCCAGCATGTTTGCTAGACATGTTCCCTGTGTGGTGTGCATCCGGAAGGGGGTGTCAGGGTTCCCCGGAGGGGGAACTACAAGCCTGTATGCTGCTCAGCCTGGGGCCGCCATGCGTCCTGTTTGCATGGGGGTTTCAAGGCAGTAACTGGTGTGCTGGATACCTGGGTGTGGTTGTTTGTACTGTGTCCTGTATGGTGTGTGGGCACCAGTACTCATGCTCATGTTCCAATTGGTGTTGCTACAGCAGGTAAGTGTGTTGTATGGTGTCCTTACCTGCCGAACCAGTTACTATATACAGTCTCCTCTTTTTCCTTGCAGCTAGGCCGGTGGAGACTCCTGTTCATCTGTGTCTGGGATGAACAGGTTGTCTCTGCCCTTTCTTTATTTGAGGGATTATCAGGGCGACTCAGGGTCCTAGATTTACTGGGTATGAGACGTCCTACCATCCAGGTCCGCTCATACGGTGAGGAGTTAGGGCCAGGATTAGGGATGCTTTAGGAGGTGACCTGCTCCCTTATCCCAGTAGCTGGCCTAGTTGCTACCCCATCTGCTACACATTGTACGGTGGGGAGTTTCCCCTACTCCCCACCGTGACAGTTCCCCTAAGACACTGTAACCATCAAGCTATGTGGCCGTTACCCATTAGAGACTGTATATGCCAGGCTGTGTGCCCACTAGAGACTATGACCACTAAGCCGTGTGCCATTATTTGTAATCACCAACCACTGTGTGGCCATATGAGACTGTTTCTCCCAAGCTGCAAGCCAAGTGCTCATTAGAGACTGTGACCAGCAGGGTGTGTGCCCATTAGAGGCTGTAACTGACAAGCTTTTTGCCATTGCGTTGAACCATCAAGCTGTGCGCCTAATTTTGACAATAACCTACAAGATCAGTGCCACTTTTTGTAACCAATATGCTCTGTGCCCTAGTCAGAGTATCGTTCTGTTCTGCTGAACTGTGCTGAATCCCCTTCTGTGATTTGCATCACCTTCTAGTGTCCAAGTCAAGAGCCACACACTTAAAATTGACCACTTTAAGAATAAACTGGCACACAGCGTGGTTCACACTTTTCTTAGAAGTAAATCAGTAAAAATAACTGAACTAGAAGGCCGTGAAAATGTATTTGTGTTGACTAAATGGTTGGGAACCAAAGACCTAAATCAGCATTATTATATATAAATAGAGTCAAGTTCCTCTTATTCACTATAAATCTTACACCTCACACGTTCATTTTTACATCTTTACTTTTTATAATGGGAAAAATTTAGATTGTCATAAAATAATTTTCTCCTTACAAGAAAGCAAGCATGTCTTTGCAGTACAGTGAACAAGGTTATGTGCCTCATTGTCGGCAATAAAGCCTGTTTGAACTCTTATCCTGTTTCAGGGCTTCAACCTTGGTGAAGTTGTAACATTATAAAGGCAACAATCTTATCTATGGAATTTTTTCTTACTGCACAATTAGAATCTATTACTGAATTCCAAATAACAGAAATTGCAATGAATTCTATTATAATCAAGGAATTTTTAAAGCTGGTATTACTGGGTATTTAAACGGATTATGCCTGGATTGATGTGCTGAGGATGGGAGTAGTAGTGTCATCAGATGTGTGACGGTGTACTCCCTCAAGCTATCGCTCCCTTTGGTTAAGTGCAGTGAAAAGATGGTACGAAAGGATCAGGCAGACGTACAAGAACATCAAACATTTTTCTTTACTGAGTGCAAAGGATGAATTCCAGTATATTCGTATATATGTACAAGGTGCAATGTCTCTGTCCCCAGATGATGAGTTATGATGGCAGGCAAGATGGCAGACAATAGAGCTCTAGAGTAGTCCTTCTCTCTATAAGATTTTCCTATGCTAACAGCAATAATCTGAGACTTGAGGCAATAGGTGTCAATTTGTGAGTTAGCCTGACCTGAACTTTTTGATTGTTATCTTAACATCTTAGCCCCTCACCTGCAGCAGAGTCTGTACAGCTGTAGTGCTGATCACTCTGCTGTCTTTGTACACTGTAGTTTGCATATTTTCTGTGTCCTTCAGTCCCTTCCATCTCCCTGGAGTAGTGGTCCTCACAGACCAGCTGTATCCTTAGTCCTGATTGCAGATACCCCATCTGGGGTATTGCAGATACCCCATCTGGGGTATTGCACACCCCCTTGTTGAATGGCAAGTTGACCTCAGCTTGTGCTTGGATTCCTCCTCTGGTAGCCTGGCAACAGATGCCCAAAGACACAGATCAAGCTGGCTCTCTCCCAATGCTATGGAGAGGAAATGTTAAGGACATAAGTGCATACATACAGTATTTCGTTTTTAATAGTACACCCTCTAAAATGAAACTGCAGACCTTGAATATACTGCAGAATGGGAGAGGTTTGCTGAGCTGTTGGCACTTTGCCCCACATTATGCTTATGATGCTGATGTACAGCCAACCTCCTCTGTGTTGTGCTTTTTCATAAGTTTAAACAGTTATATCTACTTATTTTAGTTATAATGGGTATTCATTGCCTTTAAGAGCAATGTTGATTTATATTCACTGTTTTGTATGAAGTTTCATATAGGCCAAAGTAAGTCCATGAGAAGATTACTGTGCTGTTCGAAAACTAGTGTTATTGTAACAATATGTTATACATTTAGAAAGTTAGAAGATACACCGCACCTGCAGATTCTGAGGCTTCATTGTTTTACCTATCTGAACATGATTTCCACAGTGTGAGAATGGTCTAGATGTTCCTCAAAGTATATATTCATGTATCAAAGTTTTTCCCTCAGCCCTGAGACAAGGCCTCTAGATGTCAGAGGTGTGAAGTGTTGAAAATATTAGGCATGTATGAGTTAACCCTTAATGGTATGATGCTTATTGCTTATACGACAGTGCCATCTAGATATAAGCGGTTAATACTACATCAGTAGCAAAATTGCATTCTGGGTAGTATTATGACGCCATGCTCCTTATCAATGCACACACCCCTCCAACAATGATTGGAAAGTTCCAAACTCGGAGGGCGTGTTCATTTGATAAGTTTTGGGTTAAGAAACCAGTTACCAGAAAGAAGAAAAAAAAAAAGGGAGAAAAAGAGAAAGAGAAAACAAACATTTGGATTATAGATATCGGGAGAATCATTTGGATTATCGGGAAAAACTCTTGAGAGCTGGCTGCCCCAAGACTCTGCACATCACTTGACCCTTGGGTAATGTATATTTTTGTTTTATGTAGTATTGATCTAAATTAATTGGCTTGATACTTAGCCAGATACCCGCTCATTTGCGGACGTGTAACGTTAGTTGCTACATCAGTATTTTCTCTGATTTCAGTTACGATGCATATAACTGAAAAAAGGGGATAATATTGGAGAAACTCTTTGTTGGGAATCTTTATATTCCCTAGTTTGATATCAAGTCAATAATTTATAAGTTTTGTTGCAATACTACCATTATCTGAAGATTGGTCATCATTTTTGGGCGGAGCAAGGGCTCGTATCTGTCATCTTCTTGATTGAGTTTTCCGCATAATCCATTGATTGTATATCTCTCCCAGATTTAAAGCTGTATTGCATAATATTCTTGTGTTGGTTGAGTAGTGTTTTGTTGGTATCATATAGTGGTGAATTCTGGGTACTGCATATCATTGTATATTATTGAAATTTATGTTGATTCATTTTTGTTTGTATTTTAACCTATTGTATAATAAACCATTTATATTTTTGCATAGATGCTTGTACCCTGTTTTACTGATTGCACAAAATAATCAGGTTCTTGATTGAACTCTTTGAGATGTTTATGTCCATCTCACGGGTCAATATAGTTTGCATAATTTTTCTTTTGACCCGATAATTTTTTTTTTTTATATTTATATAAAGCATTTGCTTTATATACCGGTACCCGACATCTGACTGACTGCTCATACTCCGCGCTGGCACCTAGTGTGTTGGGCTTTCCTGTGGCTTCATTACAGATCACAGAGCCACCAGCAACTATTGGCTGAGAGCCGAGGTGTAATTATTCCCCCTTTGTGCCAGCAGTAGTTATGCCCACATGTACCCCTTCACAAAAGCTATAGCCAGATATGTGCCCCCCCTCACAGTAGCTATGCCCAGATATGTGCCCTATCACAATAGTTATGTCCAGATATGTGCCCCCTCACAGTAGCTATGCCCAGATGTACCCCCTTGCAGTATTTATGCCCAGATATGTGCCCCCTCATAGTAGTTATGCCAAGATATTTGCCCCCTCACAGTAGATATGTCAATATATGTGCCCCCTCACAGTTGATATGCCAAGATATATGCCCCTTCACAGTTGATATGCCAAGATGTGTGCTCCCTTCACAGTAGAAATGCCAGGATATGTGCCCCCTTACAGTAGATATGCCAAGATATTTTCCCCCTTCACAGTACATGTACCTAGATATTAGTGTTGATCGCGAATATCGGCACTTCGAGAATTTGCAAAGATGTAGAATATAGTGCTATATAATCATAATCGCGAATATTCTAGATTTTTTTTCATCAGTAACCTCCCTTCTTGCTTGTGGGCCAATGAGGCTGCAATGTCTTTGTCAGAGCTTAGCAACATCCCTAGCAACCAATAGGAAAGTTGCCTACCCCTTACTATATAAGAACCTCCCCAGCAGCCATTTTCTGCAGTTTATTTTTTTCTTCTGAGAGAGAGAGCAGTGACATTGCTGTGCTCTGTGCTTTCATCTGGATTCTATTCCTTATCCAATTACATCAGATAGTTAGTTAGCTCATATATATAATACAGATAGATAGTGGGAGATAGTCAGTGTAGGTTAGATTGTGATATAGTGTAGCTGTAACTGTTCCAGTGCAGGGTGTTAGGTAGTGTGATAGGAATTACTGTTTCTCTGCAGTCCATACATACATACTACAGACATAGTGCTGTGATGTCACAACAATACTTAGTGCACCAATCAGTAATATCTACTCAGACCTGATAAAATGTGAAGTTGCATGTATTGCACAAAAATATGCTAATCATTAGTGCCGATTTGCACAATTGCGAAAAAAATGACTGGAGATCATGAATTCTAGAATTCGTGAATTTATTGCGAATATTATGCAAAAAATAGCTTTATCCTGGTGGCACACCCTCTGTGAAGTGGGTGCATCAGGGTGTTTTGTTACCTTGATTTTAATTCCATTTCAATTTACCACTTAATTAGTGTATATTTTAATTCACCACGTTATTCAGGGTATATTTTACTCGTGCTATCTCTTCTCCTAAAAATATCGTTAATATATAGTACACAGAGTACGCTAGTTATATTGGCATTCACTTAGGAGTTAATATTTACCCTGAGGCTCGCTCATGGGCCGCTAATATTATTTATTGCTGAGAATGGCGCTGTTGTTTGTTTGTTTGTCTTTTGTGTATTTTTAGGTGATGGCAGGGCCGTCTTGAGACGTCCTTTTTTGACGTTTCAGGCGCTCACGGCCCATCCTTTATCTCTTCACTTGTTTATTAAGTGTGTAGCTTTGCTAACACTGGTCTGAGCTGCCTTCTCTATTATTATTTCTGTAAGATTACTATCATTTTTATTATTAACTTCTTTGTCCATCATCTCTGGCGCCTCTGGTTCTTTTCTACCTGCTGTATACTTTGTACTTAGGTAGTGTTTGGTAACCGCATCCCCCCTTTTTTTTTCTTTCCTTTTTATACATATCCACTGTTAATATCGAGTGGGTGGTCCTGATTTTGAACTAGTCTTCAGCTTCTCTGAAGGCACTGCTGTATATGCAATGTACAGTAGATCTATCTGGAACTTAATGGGAGTTGTGTCCCTAGAGTTCTCGTAAGTTTCTATAGCTCCGGTTACATTTGATAATGATTGTCACTGTACAAAGCACATATACATATTGTCACTGTACAAAGCACATGTACTTATATTATTATCCGTGTCTCACTTAAAAGTATAATTTACCCATAGAGAACATATAATAGGAGGCAGTCATATTTGAAATTCCTTTAGACACATCTTAAGCAGGGTGACCATTGTAGACATTACTTTTCCATGTATGCAATATAAGTCCTTTTTATTTTTATCCCCTTTGTCAATAACGTTATAAGCTTTCTGTGCTATGTGTTTGAATGAGAGTCTGTTGAACCTACCTTGAAGGGTACTCCATTGTGAGTGTATTACACATAAAGTAGAACACTTCTGATTGATATCAAGCATCTCCTTACAGAAAACATTAATTTGCAGGATTATTATTTGCTATATAAAATTAATAAAGACACACGATAAGGGATTATTGAGTTAATTCAAATAATATGTCTCTTTATTGTAGCTGGGGTCACAGTCCTTATTTCATTCCTGGCTTTGCCTTTTTACAGTCTATCTGAAATCTAGAGGACTTGATTTATAAAAGCATTATTACGGTATCATTTTTTTATTTTTACAATGAGAATACTCATGGTAGAAAGAATCTGGGGCAATATATTCCCAAGGCAAATGAGACCAAATAGAGAAACTCGAGGAGAAAGGTGAAGAACTACACAGATCTCATTCATACCTTTTTTTTTTTTAACTCAGTAATAATACCCTATTCTTCGTGTTGTACATTTATTTTTATTTTTTTCTTATTTAATATCTGTATGGTTTTGTATAGTAGTTTGAAGAAGCAGTTTCATTGGGGTTCCTATTATACGACTAGCAGCTAATCTTGAATTACTTTTAGGGCACGCTGCAGAGACAAATGCTTGCTGCCCATATGGCAGTACATGGAGACACTGCCTTACAGGCTCCTTCAAATGCTGTACCACTATATATCTGTATGGAATGCCAGTCCGTATAAAAAATGGTAGTAGAGGATGCATTCTCCTCTATGGCGCCTCTTTAATATGGCCATGCGAATGAGCCCCAGCTGATACAGAGTGTGAAATTAACACTGTTTTGATGTTTGCATATAACACATAACCAAGTATGATATAGTCCAAAAACAAGTTGCCAGACACACAGTTATTGGGCATATCTATCATCATGTCAAAGCAATATGGATAAAAAGGGTTAAAACTCTCTACATTGTATATTTTAGGGGGATAGAGAATCTATAATGCGCAGAGGTCTGCGTGTATCTATAACACATAACCAGGACTGTAACTAAAACATGTATGGCATTTCAAGCGACTTCTCTAATCATAACTGTTTGAAATGCCAATTCACAAAGAAAGAATGCAACGAATTAATAAGGGGCTGGAAGTAAAATTTATGCTTAAGAGCAGATTCTTAAAAAGGGACAAAATCAACTTATACAAATATACTGTTTTGTAAGTGCATGGACATTTTTGCATTTTTCATGTGCTGTGACATCACTACATTAGTCTTGTACTGTGATGTCATATGTGCATTATACTTGCTTGTGACATCACTGTGTTTTTTATCACTATACTGTGACATCCCTGTGTTTATTGTCCCTGTGCTGTGACATCACTGTTTTTATTGTCCCTGTGCTGTGACATCACTATATTTATTATCCCTTTGCTGTGATGTCACCATGTTTAGTATCCCTGTGCTGTGACATCACTGTGTTTGTTATCCCTGTGCTGTGACATCACTGTGTTTGTTATCCCTGTGCTGTGACATCCCTGTGTTTATTATCCCTGTGCTGTGACATCTCTGTGTTTATTATCCCTGTGCTGTGACATCACTGTGTTTATTACCCCTGTGCTGTGACATCACTGTGTTTGTTATCCCTGTGCTGTGACATCACTGTGTTTGTTATCCCTGTGCTGTGACATCACTGTGTTTATTATCCCTGTGCTGTGACATCACTGTGTTTGTTATCCCTGTGCTGTGACATCACTGTGTTTATTATCTCTGTGCTGTGACATCCCTGTGTTTATTATCCCTGTGCTGTGACATCACTGTGTTTATTACCCCTGTGCTGTGACATCACTGTGTTTGTTATCCCTGTGCTGTGACATCACTGTGTTTGTTATCCCTGTGTTGTGACATCACTGTGTTTATTATCCCTGTGCTGTGACATCACTGTGTTTATTACCCCTGTGCTGTGACATCACTGTGTTTATTATCCCTGTGCTGTGACATCACTGTGTTTATTACCCCTGTGCTGTGACATCACTGTGTTTATTATCCCTGTGCTGTGACATCACTGTGTTTATTACCCCTGTGCTGTGACATCACTGTGTTTATTATCCCTGTGCTGTGACATCACTGTGTTTATTATCCCTGTGCTGTGACATCACTGTGTTTATTACCCCTGTGCTGTGACATCACTGTGTTTGTTATCCCTGTGCTTGACATCACAGTTTTTATTATCCCTGTCTGTGACATCACTGTTTTTATTATCCCTGTGCTGTGACATCACTATATTTATTATCCCTGTACTGTGACATCACTATATTTATTATCCCTGTGCTGTGACATCACTATATTTATTATCCCTGTGCTGGGACATCACTATATTTATTATCCCTGTGCTGTGACATCACTGTTTTTATTATCTCTGTACTGTGACATCACTGTTTTTATTATCCCTGTGCTGTGACATCTGTCACAGGTAATGGGGCAGGGGAAAACACCAGATACACACAAAAGGAATAGACAACAGTCTAGGCCTCAAAAGCTAAGGAAGAGGGATGGTGACCTCTTAGTAATCCCTAGGCCTTTCCTTAACTCCTGCCAGTATGAGCAGATCCTGATGGTGGAAATGCTCATACGCCGTATACCTAGGCCCTGCTGAAACTGACGAGCCCTAGGATAGGTTGTAGGAGACGAGACAGCTGGTTCTTTCCGAGATGAAAGAACCCGCGTCTCCCTGAGGCCTAGAACAAAACACACCAGCAAACAACAAACAGAAAAGGCAACAAGCACTTAGCTTTGGGATGTCTGGAGAAGCAGGAGATCCAAAACAAACAAGCTCAAGCAACTCCAACAGGAAATATCAACTGCATGGTCAGCAGTGTGAGGTGGACCTAAATAGAGCCTCATCACTGATAACGAGCAGAACCTGAGGAGAGGTGAGATCCTGCCAAACAACAACATGCTAAGAGGAAAACACAGAGACCTGTCAGATAGCCTCACGTGCAGCAAGTCTATACGATCTTCTCACCTCTGTCACGGGAGGGACCGTGACAACATTACTGTTTATTATCCCTTTGCTGTGATGTCACTTTTAGTACCCCTATGATATTACTGTGTCTATTTTCCCTGTACTATGACATCACTGAATAGATTATCCCTGTACTGTGACATCACTGAGTATCTCATATAACCTCCAAATGTAGTGCATTTGATATTTGGAGCCAGGACTAAACCAGGAGGACTTATCACCAAGATTTATATAAAAAATTTAATGATGCGATTTATTTTCAGTCGTCATAAAAATGTATTGATTACAGAAATAATATAGCAAAGTTAATCAGTATATCGTGAATGTCCTGAAGATATCAAGTTGTAGAGCAGAGACCCCTTCTCAGGCCTCTTCGTGACTGCCTTGTTGTCTTGTAAGTCTTCTTTCAGCAGCAACCCCCAACAGGCCTCCTCATGTCTGTCCCTGTCAGTCATATATGTCTTACACATGTATGTGCTTCTGCTTCTTCATATACGGAAGCCTTAAAATATAGGCCTTGACGTACCCATAAAGAACTTCCACATTCATGCAGGGGCGTAGCTATAGGGAAAGCAGCTATTTTGGGGCCCAAATTCAGAAGGTGCCCACCCAGGAGGAGGACTAAAAGATTTGATTGTCAGAACTGCCTCAACAGTATTATACAATGACATTATATACAGTGACAGTATATATAGTGACAGCATATACAGTACAGTTGCAAGAAAAAGTATGTGAACCCTTTGAAATGATATGGATTTTTGCACAAATTGGTCATAAAATGTGATCTGATCTTCATCTAAGTCACAACAATAGACAATCACAGTCTGCTTAAACTAATAACACACAAAGAATTAAATGTCGCCATGTTTTTATTGAACACACCATGTAAACATTCACAGTGCAGGTAGAAAAAGTATGTGAACCCTTGGATTTAATAAATGGTTGAACCTCTTTTGGCAGCAATAACTTCAACCAAACGTTTTCTGTAGTTGCAGATCAGACGTGCACAACGGTCAGGAGTAATTCTTGACCATTCCTCTTTACAGAACTGTTTAATTTCAGCAGTATTCTTGGGATGTCTGGTGTGAATCGCTTTCTTGAGGTCAGGCCACAGCATCTCAATCGGGTTGAGGTCAGGACTCTGACTGGGCCACTCCAGAAGGCGTATTTTCTTCTGTTTAAGCCATTCTGTTGTTGATTTATTTCTATGCTTTGGGTCGTTGTCCTGTTGCAACACCCATCTTCTGTTGAGCTTCAGCTGGTGGACAGATGGCCTTAAGTTCTCCTGCAAAATGTCTTGATAAACTTGGGAATTTATTTTTCCTTCGATGATAGCAATCCGTCCAGGCCCTGACGAAGCAAAGCAGCCCCAAACCATGATGCCCCCACCACCATACTTCACAGTTGGGATGAGGTTTGGATGTTGGTGTGCTGTGCCTCTTTTTCTCCACACATAGTGTTGTGTGTTTCTTCCAAACAACTCAGCTTTGGTTTCATCTGGCCACAGAATATTTTGCCAGTACTGCTGTGGAACATCCAGGTGCTCTTGTGCAAACTGTAAACGTGCAGCAATGTTTTTTTTGGACAGCAGTGGCTTCCTCTGTGGTATCCTCCCATGAAATCCATTCTTGTTTAGTGTTTTACGTATCGTAGATTCGCTAACAGGGATGTTAGCATATGCCAGAGACTTTTGTAAGTCTTTAGCTGACACTCTAGGATTCTTCTTCACCTCATTGAGCAGTCTGCTCTGTGCTCTTGCAGTCATCTTTACAGGACAACCACTCCTAGGGAGAGTAGCAGCAGTGCTGAACTTTCTCCATTTATAGACAATTTGTCTTACTGTGGACTGATGAACAGCAAAGCTTTTGGAGATACTTTTATAACCCTTTCCAGCTTCATGCAAGTCAACAATTCTTAATCGTAGGTCTTCTGAGAGCTCTTTTGTGCGAGGCATCATTCACATCAGGCAATGCTTCTTGTGAAAAGCAAAACCAGAACCAGTGTGTGTTTTTATAGGGCAGGGCAGCTGTAACAAACATCTCCAATCTCATCTCATTTATTGGACTCCAGTTGGCTGACACCTCACTCCAATTAGCTCTTGGAGATGTCATTAGTCTAGGGGTTCACATACTTTTCCCACCTGCACTGTGAATGTTTACATGGTGTGTTTAATAAAAACATGGTAACATTTAATTATTTGTGTGTTATTAGTTTAAGCAGACTGTGATTGTCTATTGTTGTGACTTAGATGAAGATCAGATCACATTTTATGACCAATTTGTGCACAAATCCATATCATTCCAAAGGGTTCACATACTTTTTCTTGCAACTGTATATACGGACAGAGCAGCTGCCTGGTCTGAGAGAGCAATGTTGACTAGCCACAGAAGTGGGGGTTTCACAGGAGCAAGATGCTGCGAAGAAGTTGCTGGCAGGGGGTCAATTAAAAAATGTGCTGTGGGGCCAAGTCATTTTTAGTTACCCCACTGCCTCCGTATGTGTGTTTATATATAATATAGATGAGATTATGTCAGTAAAGTGTGTGATGAATCCTTTACATTAAATACCATTTAAATTAAAGGGGTTTTCCAGGCTTTCAAGATTGATGACCTATCCTGTCATCATAGCAGCGGCGACCTATCCTGTCATCATAGCAGCGGCGAGCAGGAAGAAGGCAGGAGATGGCACAAGCACATGGTGCATGCTTTCTCTTCATAAAGCTGATCGGCAGGGGTGCTAGGTGTTAGACCCCCATCTATCTGATATAGATGACCAGGGGCGTAGCTATAGCAGGTGCAGAGGTAGCAGTCGCTAGTGGGCCCAGGAGCCTGAGGGGGCCCAAAGACCCTTGTGCCGCATAAGAAGACACTAGTATTATGGAAAGTGCATGCTGGCCAAGTTACACCTCTGGCTTCAGAATTTGGCATGCAGCCGATAGACTTCTATTATGACGGAATGAATAACGGAATGCCTCTAAAGTCATTCCGTTATGCAGTCCATCATAGAACAGGGGCAGGCCGGAGTTCCAGCAGCAGAACCGTAAACATGCCGAGAGGCGGCTGGAATAAGAGTATGACATTTTGTAGTTTTATTCTGGCCGCCTCTCGGCAAGTTTGCCATGCTGCTGCCGGAACTCCGGCCCACGCCCATTATAGCCAATGGGGCTGGAGCGGTAGTCTGGAGGTACGTGTGCACTAGCGGCCGCACGGATCCAACAGGCTGTTCACCCGCCGGAACAGCCTGCCGGAGATCCTTGCCGCTAGTGTGAGACTAGCCTTAGGCTTGAAGAAAAATGCTTACAGGAGAGAATGCCCATGTAATACATATTGTAAGAATATCTTTCTTCTTGCTAATGGCACCTTGTGGAAGTGTCTTCTTATGAGTCAAAATTCGTCTTTTTCACAAGCCTTTGAATTTGACCAGGGGGCATAGCCAAGCCAGATATCCTTCCGTAGACAGCTGTTTCATGGGTGCTTGCCCCTCATCAGTGTGGAGTAGTATTCTGGCTGGCCAGATGCAATGCCTTAAAAGAAACATAGACAGGGTACTGGGTTTCCTCAAAGAAACCAGTCCTGTATGGATATTTACTGGAAGTACTCCATGGTATAGAGACATATTGGCAATGCTCCATGGGAAAGTAATATGCAAAGAGGTTTGTTGAAAAGTAGACTTTTGACTCATAGGGAGCCACTTCCACAAGGTGGTGCTGGCGAGATTGTCCTCTTCCTTGGGAGATACCTCTTTGCATTTTCTTTCCCCATGGAGCATTAACAATTGACTTCCAGTAAGCCGCCATATAGAACTGGTCTCTTTTTAAGGAGATCCAGAACCCTGCCTAGATCCCTATGTAATACAGTATACGATGCCTTAGGCAACGCATTTTGGAAATCCGTGAGAAAAAAAACAAAAACATTGTAAGTCTCTGAATAAAATGACAGCCATATCAGGGTACAGCATGGGTCTGTAGCAGTCTATGGACATCAGATTGCCCCGAAATATTCATGAGCCCTAACTGTGTAGCGATGAATTATAGAAGGATAGCATCCTAGCACATTTTGCCAACGATTTTTGCATAAGCTGTAATGGTAATGTGAAACTGCCACATAGAAAACTGATGAATATGAGGTTACTGTGCCTTTAACCTTTTCAGAGAAGCTAAATTACAGCATGAGACGGATTCATTTCAAAATAAATGTTGGTTTTGTTGCTCTGCACCTTTATTATTTTTGTCCTACAAGGATCAGACCTAGCCTGTGCTCTTTGTACAGCCCCAGAAACCAAATGCATTACATTCAGAATTCAATCCAGTTACTATGTGCACCCCACACAAAAGCCCTCTAATGATCTGTGATTAGTTCTTTATTAAATTCATCAACAGAGCCAAAGGAGATGTCAAATTTCCTCCATTTGTGATTATCTTGATGAGAGTTTTAATTCAATCATTTATTGTGTATTTCTTTTCAGCGACTGGCCTATGCACCCTTCTGCGATAAGGAAAGGGACTCTGCCGAGTGAATTCATTACATGGCTGCAGTTTGTGACTGACCAAGCCTTCTGCATCTGTACAATTGGACTGAATCTCTCCTTAGTGTTTCCTTTACTACAATGTAATGCAGAATTGAAATGTCGTGTGTGCATTAGTCTGGATGGACACAGGGAATAAAAGGAAAAAAAATGTAAGAATGCAAAAAATCTGTTTGGTCAGAAATGAAAAATCAGATAAAAAGGGGGAAAATGCAGCAGTTTATATGATATCGACAGCACTGCCCCCAGATTATCTGTGGGTCATGGGGGATCAATCCAGGTAATCTTCCAGCTCATTAGTGCTCTATCCAGGTTTTAATTTCTAATCAAACTGATCAGAGTAGCAAGGAACTGCTTACAATACAAAGCTACTTTTTCACTTTAGTCAGGGGTAGATCCATCTCATTGGATTGCCAATTCCATAACTTTTTTAAATTGTAGGTCACCCCCTGTTTGCAAACAAAGCTGCAGAATGCCATAAATTTCCAGTTTGGTGGCCATTTTAGTGAATATTGTGGGGGGTTAGCTCTTCTCCGGGGGTCATTCTCACAGATACGGCTTCAGAACACCAGGTTTCAGGTCCAAACAGTGCGTTTATTTTACACTCCAACCAATACAGGTCATCATGAAGTCGCAGCTTCACCTAACACATGTGACATCCATGAACTCGTGCGGCTTTGTCAGCCAATGTCCCACAGCCTCCTGGCTGTCCAGAGCACAGTACGCCCACTGTCTCTAGTTCACTGTTTCTTGTGGGGGATTGGGGCTCTGTAGTCTGCCTGACTATGGCCCTGCGACCCTCCCAGGCGTCGCTGCGTCCCCCAACTCCAGGCTATCTCCCAGCCTCGTGGTTCCTCAGCCTTGCCCAGCTGAGACCACACTCACAGAGCCTCCCGGCCTCTCACAGTCTCTGTCCCAAGACAACACTTCCCCCTTGCTGATACCCTGGGAGGTGCTTTATGCCAGCCTGAGTACCTCCAGCTGGTCTCACCTGTGGTGGAATAGGGGTGTGGACCGCACTAATCACCCCTTCCTTGCCTCTAACCTGCGTGAGATCTGTCACTGTCTCACAATATGCATCCATGTAATACATGCTGTGACCTGTCCTGCCAGAGCATGGGTGACCTTTTGTTAGAGGACATAGGGTTGCTAACTGTCTATAAACTGATAGACCTTTTAAAATAATGGACTGTTTGTACAGTGCCGCAGGTGACTTGCAGGATATTGCACCACAAGGTATGTTCCAATACTTACCTGGCAGGGGAGATATCATAATATCTGTTCCTCTGGATGTGATTCTCACCACTTATCTCATTACGTTTCTCCAGTGTCTCCAGTACGCGAGGTGGATTGTTGTATATGCGTGCCATAGCTGTTGTGTCTTTACACACCTAAACTAAGTGACCAACATTTCTGTTGGTAACTTAGGGACATTTAAACCCCACCCCTGGAACATCCAAGGGGCAGCACTCTTCCGGGTGGGGTTTAGGCAAGCACCTCCCTTTCAATTGTCAAGAGAAGTCAAATTTGCTAAGATTTTCTCTAAAAAATGTGTGCAAATTTCTGACTTATCTGTCCGCTTATCTGATAATACTATCCAAGCAGTCAGTTTTATTTTATATTCCTGGTGTTCTTGACCTTTTTAGAAATGAAGGGTTGTGCAGATCCCAAAATTGTGCTGGTTTTGAAGAGGGTCCTTTTACACTGACAGATGATCGGAAATGAAAACTCATTTCTAAAGTGGCCAAAGTAAGTGTGCTCCGGTTCAGCAAACACATTTTTTCCCACTGGTCAGATCATTTATGCAAGCTTGAAAATGCTCACTTGTCAGCCAGCACTTCTTTCTGTGTAAATGAGATGTGCTGCCAGCGTAATGTGCAAGTGTGGATCAGAGAGGTCACTCAGACTCACAGGTATTTCCTGAGAAATGTAATCCTCCTGCCAGTTAATTTATCTTCACGGGGAAGGTCTGTCTCTGGTCTGTCTTTTTGTCTATTCGGGGGCCACTGCAAATTTTGTTAATTCTAATTTTGTATCTGCTTTAGATCTCGTGGTCTGTAAAGTACCTGAACCCATTCCAGTGTCTGGGGTGAATACCCTTCCATCAGCCGAGGGGTTTATTGAATATCAAACTATTGATTTGGTTATGATGGTTGGATCTATTAATTCCCCAAAATATTCGTTATATGCTATGAACAGTCTGTCTGCTGATGTAATTCTGGGTTTACCCTGGTTGAAAAAACATTGTCGCCTCTTCAATTGGAGTTCTGGCGAATTAACTAAGTGGGGTCATCAGTGCTCTAATCATTGCTTGTCTGTCCAGCTCTCTGGTATGGATCTGGAAGAAGGTCCTATGCCTTCTAGGATGTGTTTTCCAAGGAGGCTTCTGAAGCATTGCCTCCCCATAAGAAATATAATTGTGCCAAGGGATGGATTTTCAACCTTCAGGCTTAAAAAGAGTGGCCATGAAGGACTATTTTTATGATGGTCTAAAGAAAGGGCACATCCAGCCGTCTGTTTCTCCCTTGGGGTACGGTAATGTGAAGGCAGATACCTTATCGTGTAACTTTGGTAATGAAGACTGCATTGATACTGAACCTGGTAATATTTTGTCTCTTGGTGGTGTTGTCACCAGCATTAATCCTGATCTGGCCGTTGAAATACAAAGTTGTCAGGACTTGGCTTCCAATTATTAGGTTGTTTGTACCTCCAAACATGCGCCTTAAGGTATTGGAGGAGTCTCATTTTTCTGTTCTGACAGGTCATCCAGGTATCGCGGGACTAAATATCTGGTGTCTCAGGCCTACTGGTGGCCTAGTTGGTCACACAATGTGGGTGTTTTTGTTGCGTTTTGTGATGTGTGTGCCAGGGCCAAGGTACTAAGGAGACGTCCTGTGGGGTTGCTTTGTCCCTTGCCATTCCACAGAGACACCCACATCTCAATTGATTTAATTACGGACCTCCCGCCCTCCCAGGGTAGTTCGGTCATCTGGGTAGTTATAGATCGATTCTGAAAGATGTCATCTGGTGCCTTTAAATAAATTTCCTAATGCTAAGGAGTTGGCTACCTTGTTTGTAGAGAAACATGCTTAGATGTCTCAGATAGAGGTGGCCAGTTTGTCTCAAGATTCTGAAGAGAGTTTAGCAACAAAGTCAGGGCCAAATTCTCCTTCTCATCTGCATTTAATCCCGAGACAAATGGACAAACCGAGAGGGTCAACCAGGTATTGGTTGGATTTGGGCAAAGACAGGGGAGCAATGAAGGTCCAACCTGTTTCTGGATGGTGGATAACAAAACTGTGGGAGCTACTTGTGTTTGGATCAAATGATCTTCTCTACTGGTGGTCTCTCTGGGCCGTCTGAAACCTGTTTGCCACATATGTGCGAATCCTCAAATAGCCACTATTCCCAACACCTCCTAACAGCTAGGTCAGAATGGCCTAGATGGTGGGCAATTCATCAAAACCCCCATCCTGCTTATCTCAGTCAAATGATGCATCTCCTCTCAAAGTCTATCAACTGGGCATAATGTCTTTGAGTCTGTCATACAGGCATGGCTAGCAGACAACGATCTCTAACCCAGAGGTACACTACCCAAAAGTAGCCTCTGAGAGCCTTTTTATTGGGCAGTGGTGAAATCACTTTTATGCCCTCTTGTGGCAAGACCCAACCCAGTGTCTAATCAGACCACAGCTGTAATCATTTACATATCTGTCTAAGACATAACTGCATGCTGAGTTTTGCAGCAATACAATTTCTATCTGGATGTGTTATTTTCCTTTGTCAATGAGTAAATATTTCTGGTTGAAGTACAGATACTGACTACACAGTCCTCTCTTTATATGCTGAATATCTCATACAATGTGTATACAAGTGATTGTATATATGTTCCTGCACCCATTTTACATCAAACACCTGCAAAGGTTTCGTAAGCATTTAAAAGGTCCCTCTGTCTGGTTCAGTAGGCTACGTAATCATGGGGAAGACTGCTGACTTGACAGTTGTCCAGAAGTCATTGACACCCTCCACAAGGAGGGTCAGCCACAAAAGGTCATTGCTAAAAAGCTGGCTGTTCACATTGTGGTAGGAAAAGGTGCACAAGCAACAGGGATAACTACAGCCTTGAAAGGACTTTCAAGTAAAGGCCATTCAAGAATATGGAGGAGATTCATATGGAATGGACTCTGGCTAGAGTCAGTGCTTTAAGAGCCAACACACACAGACGTATCCAGGACATGGGCTACAACTGTATCATTACTTTTGTCAAGCCTGACTGTTGCTCAGTGGTCCAAAGTACTGTTTTCAGATGAAAGTACATTTTGCATTTAATTTGGCAATCAAGGTCCCAGAGTCTGGAGGAAGAGTGGAGTCCAAGAGTCCAAGTTGCTTGAGGTCCAGTGTGAAGTTTTCACGGTCAGTGATAGTTTGGGGAGCCATGTCATCTGCTGCTGTTGGTCCATTGTGTTATATTAAGTCCAAAGTCAGCATCACCATCTACCAGGAAATTTTAGTGCCCTTCATGCTTCCCTCTGCTGACAAGCTTTATAGAGATGCTGATTTCATTTTGCAGCAGGATTTTGCACCTGCCCACACCTCCAAAAGTACCAATACCTGGTGTAATAACCACAGTATTAATGTGCTTAATTGGCCAGCAAACTCACCTGACCTAAACCCCATAGATAATCTATGGTGGATTGTCAAGAGGAAGATGAGAGACACCAGACCCAAAAAGGCAGACAAGCTGAAAACAGCTATCAAAGCAACCTGGGCTTCCATAACACCTAAGCAGTACCACAGGCTGATCGCCTCCATGCCACGCCGCATTGATGCAGTAATTCATGCAAAAGGAGTCCTAACCAAGTACTGAGTGCATATACTGTACAAACGTTCAGTAGACCAACATTTCTGCATTAAAATAATTTTTTTAATTGGTCTCATATTATAATCAAATTTTCTGAGATAGTAATTTTTGGGTTTTCTTAGCTGTAAGCAGTAATCATCAAAATAAAAAGAAATAAACACTTAAAAAAGAGCCCTCTGTGTGTAATAAATCTATAGAATTTATGAGTTTCACTTTTTGAATTGAATTACTGAAATAAAAGAAATTAACTTTTCGATTATATTCTAATTTATTGAGAGGCAACTGTATACAGTAAAATAAATATATATATATATCGAGAGATTGACATATTTTCAGTTGTTTCACACTTTTTTGCTATGTATATAATTCCACATGTGTTAATTCATAGTTTTGATGCCTTCAGTGTGAATCTACAATTTTCATAGTCATGAAAATAAAGAAAACTCTTTGAATGAGAAGGTGTGTCCAAACTTTTTGTCTGTACTGTATATATAATTTGTATAATGTAACTGCCAGCCTTACGTCTGTCCAAGGACTGCTTTAATAGAATTTGCCATCACATAAGCGTCTATTTGATAAAAGTTGAGATGTACAATCGATTGTAAAATTGTGGTACAATACATGACCTTCACTCTCTTTACTCCTCACCTTCGCTTTAGAAAAAGTACAGAAATTATGAAAAAATGTCAGTAAAAGCTTTTCTACCATTTGTGCTTGTATCATTAGATAAATGGATAATGCTATTCCATCTTTTTCCTAGTAATAAATAGGGGCACTTTAGAGGGCAAGATGTCAAAAGCAGAGTCGTATAATGAGAATAGTAACATGTAATGGTACTTGTGGCTTATAAATTAGAATTTATTTGTAAGCAATCTTTTATTCTCGTGGTCTGTGCCATGCTATGAAATGCAGTAGTCCGGGGCCTGCTGATAGGAAACTTTTTGCGAGATGTCAGAGCCTGAGACCACAGCCAAGCATAACAACATGCCAGTAGTCATGCCTGTCAATTGTAAAGCTGTCCCAGCTCCCTTCCGATTCTTCTATACACATGCATAGCTGTCACCGCCAGTTCTGTGAGAAGGTCTGGCAGACGTTCTTTTCTACCTCTTGTATGACGTTCTTTGTTTTGTTTTCACTTTGTCATCTCCTTTCCTTCTGCCAGGTGTCACTTATTTAGACTAATCGTCTTCCTTTATATTCCCTCCCATACTGCCTCACTTTGCGGTTTATACTACTTCCTGGATGAAGTGTTCACTGCTGGAGGCTGCTGCTGCTGTTTGCTCAGATAAGTCTTTTCCTTTATTGTGTTTCCTTGCTGGCTTGATTCTAGGTGACACTGACGCCGTCCGTATTAAGTGCAGGGAGCCGGTGGTCGTGTCCCCTCGCTATTATAGGGTTTTCAGGTGTCACACAGTCTTAGGTACATGGGCATGCAATCATCTACCATTGAGACCCTTGCATGTGCATAGCAGTCAGGGAGAGCTCTTAGGGTTTTAAAGGGCTCGCCTATATGCTGCTTAGTTTGGGATCAAGCCAGACGGTCGTTTATTTATACGTTCCAGTTATCTGCAACTTCATTCGTGACAATAGCATTGCATGTGTTTTCAATGTAAAGATTCAAATAAGCTGCTGTATTAGTTAAATCTACCTCAATGTTCTAAGGCAGCGGCATCAATACAAACAGTTAAACAAAACGTTAATAAAATTTAAGAAATCTGATAATCTAAACAATATGTTTCTGAGAAGCTGTGGCCAAAGTTGAAGGTTGTGGAATCCCTCAGCTCTCCTGGAGCGAGAGGCATACTTCAAATGCACTTATCAAGGGTTCCTTACCGCACCTCTGGGTGTTTGCATAAAGCCTGCGCTGTACAGTGAGCCCGATTAATCAAGGAAACAGGAAGATAAAAGCATTATCCTCTCAAGAGGAGGCAATGGAATAGGTTAGTTATATAATCAGAAGCATTAAAATGTGGCACATTACATCTCAGGAGAGGGAAGGAGAAATTCTGTAAGGGAGGGGGGATTAGAGACGTTAATGATAATGCAAAAAATACATTATAGGCAACAAAGAATGAAGAACTGACGAGCTGAGATGTTAAGACTGGAGCAATGGATGGATAAAAGGTAGGTAGATATAGATATTAGATAGATAGATATGCAGCGGCCCAGGCGGGAGGCGAGAGGATAGAAGTGGTGGGGGTGTGAGGATGATGGCAGTAAGAATACCCAAGGCAATTTTTAAATTATGATTTCATTTATTAAGGGCAAAACCAACCTGGCCCTATGTGAAAAAGTAGTAACTGGTTGTGCCACCCTTGGCAGCAACAACTGCAATCAAACGTTTGCGATAACTGGCAATGAGTCTTTCACATCTCTGTGGAGAAATTTTGTCTGATTCTTCTTTGCAGAATTGTTTTAAATCTGCCACATTGCAGTGTTTTCTGGCTTGAATGGCCTGTATTAAGGTCATGCCACAGCATCTCAATCAGGTCATGCACAAAAACGTATCTTCTTTCCGCCTCCGTTCCGTTTTTTTTGCGTACCGTATACGGAACCATTCACTTCAATGGGTCCGCAAAAACAACGGATAGTACTCTGTGTGCATCCCGTTTCCGTATTTCCATATTTCGGTTCCGCAAAAAAGTAGTGCATGTCCTATTATTGTCCACAAATCACAGTCCGAGGCCCCATTCAAGTTAATGGGTCCATAAAAAATACGGAATGCACACAGAACACATCTGTATGTCATCCGTATTCAATCCATATTTTGCGGATCTATACTGTAGAAATATTGCTCATGTGCTTGGTGATTAATAAGTTACTGTTTCCATTTTCGATCCACAAAAACGGATCGCATACGGAAACCATATGGATATGTTTTATGGAAAAACAGAACGGAAGAGGACCTAAATCAGAGAAAAAAAACTTTTTATATACGGAACAACGGATCCACTAAAAACAGACTGCAAAACAACAACGGTCGTGTGCATGAGCCCTTAAAAGGGTTTTCCAATATAGATATTTTTTTTTTTTACTGATGACCTCAGTAGAGTTGAGCAAAATGAGCTTCGCATCATAGATCCAAAGTCGTTTGGTAGAAACTTAATTTAAATGTTGTACGGAGACCTGTATCCTTACAGCATTCAAATGAATAGGCTCCGCAGAGGTGAAATTTGTCATCTCCGACTTCATGAATAACTTTGGACATGAATTTTTTAACTTGAAAACAATTTTAAAACTAGGATCCGAAGTCTGCTTTGGCTACGGGTCAGGGGCGGACTGGGAACTTAAAGTGGCCCTGGAAAAAATACAAAAGTAGCCTTGTTTTGTAGTCGGGAACAAACTGATGGAAAGCAGGTCTGTCAATACCATATTGTGGCACATTATAAGACCCCAACAGAGCCAAATACCACAGTCCATAACAAAATACTGACCAAGCAGCACAAAATACTGACCAAGCAGCATAAAATACATCCCCAAAAACTTCCACTGGCCGGCCGTGAGGAGGGCACAGGCGGCCCCCTGGGCATCGGCCCACCAGTAAATTTCCCTGTAAGGTCTATGGCCTATCCAATCCTGCTACTGGTACTACTACAGTTTTCTTGTGCGACTTTGGAGATAACGAATTTTACCTCGGCGGAGCCCATATATGGAGATGGATCTCCGTACAGCATTCAACTGAAGTTTTGACTAAAACAACTTTGGATCTATTATCCGCACTCGCTTTGTTCAACACTAGTCATCAGTATCTGATCAGTGGGGGTCTGACACCCGCTGATCAGCTGTTTTGAGAAGGCAGCGGCGTTCCTGTGAGTGCCACTGCTATCACACAGCTTACAAGCACAGCGCCGTACATTGTATCGCAGCTGTGCTTGGTATTGCAGCTCAGCCCTATTCATTTGAATCAGGCTGAGCTGCTCCTAGTCCACATGATCCATGAACATGTCATTACTGGCCTACGAAAAGCAAAGAGAAGGCCATGTTGCTCACAGAACCGCTGCTATCTTTGCAAACGGCAGATCGGTGGGGGTCCTGGGTGTTGGACCCCCACCGATAAGATACTGATGACCTATCCAGCGGTTTATAGTTTCTGTGCCTGTGGATTGTTTGTGGTTGGATCTCAGCTGAGTTCCTGGTGCTTCTATAGCCTCTTTGAAGTTAAGCCTTTCCTTTCCCTTTTTGTATTTTGTTTGGGTTCTGTGTGTTGCATTTCCCTATTGTTTGTATTAGGCCTGTAGTAGACTCCGGTTCATCCTTCCTTTTGGAGGAACAGGTAGTCTCGCCCCTGCCATTAGTACCAGGGTCCTATAGGGATAGATAGGACTCTAGGTTCTCCTGCATATGAACTCACCTACTTTGGGGTCTGTTCATACTGGTAGTCAGTCATGATTTTGGTTAGGGTTTTCACTAGGAGGTGTCCATCTTCCTTCCCTAGTTCTCAGGCCTGAATCCCTGTTCCCTCCTACCCTCCTATGCAGATTCAGAGATCACAGGCTGTTGGTCCTGGTGGTAGTGGTGGAGACCAGTCCTATCTGGAGCCTAAAGTTGCCCTCCCAGATAGATTCTCTGTGGGATGTGATAATTTCATTTTGTTTAGGGAGGCGTGCAAACTGTATTTTAGGCTACGCCCACACTCATCTGGGGATGAGAAACAGCAAGTCAGTGTGGTTATTTCCTTGCTTAAGAGGGATGCGCAGTCATAGGCCTTTTCTCTGCCGACCGGATCGCAGTCTCTCCGGTCGATAGATGAATTTTTTTGAGGCTTTTGGTCTTATCTATGATGATCCGGATTCGACCTCTCTAGCTCAAACAAAGCTGCGCGGCCTTCGTCAGGATGATCGTTCCACTGAGATTTATAGCTTTGAGTTTAGGAGGTGGGCTACGGATACGGAGTGGAACGATCCTGCCCTCCATAGCCAGTTTTGTCAAGGGCTATCAGAGAGGCTGAAGGATGCTTTGGCCTTTCATGAAACCCTAGTGTCTCTGGAGGCTGCTATGTCTCTGGCTATACGCATTGATAGATGCCTGAGAGAGAGATCTAGGGGCCCCCACTCTCAGGACGTACTCACATGTTGTATCGTCCTCCTCTTACACTTTGGGTGAAGCTACTCCTGGGTTTATGTCTGGGGACGAACCGTTGCAATTAGGGGGAGCTGCTCCTGGATCCGCTTTTAAGCATACTGGCAATAGGAAGGAAAGTGTGTTTTTTCTGTGGACAGAAAGGACATTTTATCAGAGTATGTCCATACATTCAATGGCAAAAAGAAAAAAGAGGGACATTTAATTCCCATCTGACTCTTGGAGGGGAGAGAGGAGAGTCAGAAAATGTGCATTTGTATTTGATTGGTAGTACCTGATTTCTCCTGACTGCCGAGGTGGCGCTAGAGTCAAAAACTGTGGGGATTGAGGTGTTTATCGACAGCGGGGCCAGGGTGAACTTGATTGATGCTCAGTTCGTCCGTATGCACGGGTTGTTACCGAGTGCATTCAAATTTTCTTTTTCCATTTTTGCTATTGATTCTGCAACTTTAACTCAGAAGTGTTTATCTTAAGTGGTGCATGATATCAGATTAAGAGTGGGTGACTTTCATCAAGAATTTATCTCGTGTTTTGTGTTGGAGGTGGTTCTGGGTTTACCATGGTTAAGCAAGCACAATCTAACCATCGATTGGCAAGCTAGACAGATTCTGGATTGGGGTGATTATTGCATTGACAATTGTCTGATTGACAATACCCTCTTTTATATCTGATTTTGGAGTGGATGCCAGGATTTACCTCCACATCGAGAATATGATTGTCCTTATTCCCGGAGCCAAGTTGCCAAAATCTAGATTGTATAACCTTTCTGGACCTGAAAGACTTGCCATGAGAGAGTATATGTCACGATCAGTGTGGGGAAAACTCCACACTAAACACAGGAGGGAAGGGGAACAGTAACTGGTTCTGGAAACTAATCCGGGCCCTAACAACCTATCAATATGAATAGACCTTGAAGGTAGGAATGTTCATATGCTGTATACCTAGACCCTTATATCCCTATAAGGCCCTGGGAAGAGGTTAGGACCAGTGACAACCCATGCCTCCCCAGATGGACGAATGGAAGTCTCTGTCTCAGGCTCAGATACAAACAACATAGAATATAACAAACACAAAACAATAAGAAAATACAAGACTTATCTGAAAGTAGAAAACTGGCTACTCCAGAAGCACCACAGAGTACAATGGACCATCTAGTTAGAAGGCAGGAAGAAAATCTATAAACCGCACCTCCAAGAGTGAGAAGCGGCTACTTATGGGAAAAGTTAATTACCAACAAGCAACACCTGAAGCAAGGGGTGTGGCATTCACCAAAACACAGACACAATAAGATCCACAGTGAACTTGTCAATTTAACCCATGAGTTGCCAGTCTCTCCGATCTCCTGGTATCTGCCACAGGAACGTCCGTGACAGTATATTGCCAAGGGTTTGGCTAATGGACACATAAGACCTTCCAAGTCTCCAGTGGCAGCAGGGTTCTGTTTTGTTAAAAAAAAGGACGGAGGTCTTCCACTATGTCTGGATTTCCGTGAACTCAATCGGATTACTGTCTATGATCATTACCCTCTTCCTTTGATTCCCGATTTGTTTAACCAGATTGTTGGTGCCAAGGTTTTCTCCAAGTTGGACTTAAGGGGGGCATATAATCTGGTTAAGATCAAGGAAGGGGATAAATGGAAGACAGCTCTTAATACTCCTGAGGGGCACTTTGAGAACCTGGTCATGCCTTTTGGGTTGACCAATGCTCCTGCGGTTTTCCAGCATTTTGTGAATGACATTTTTCATCACCTTGTGGGGAGGTTTGTAGTCGTGTATTTGGATGACATTATAATTTATTCTCCAGATGTGGAGATACATCAGGATCACGTTAGACAAGTGTTACAGGTCCTAAGAGATAATAAATTGTACGCAAAATTAGACAAGTGTGTTTTTGCTGTCCATGAGGTGCAGTTTTTGGGCTACCTGCTGTCGTCTTCGGGTTTTCGAATGGATCCTGAGGAATTCCGTGCTGTATTAGACTGGGATCGACCCAAAAATCTGAAGGCTCTTATGCAGTTTTTGGGATTCACCCACTATTACCGAAAATGTATTCAGAAGTGGACGCGTCCGAGTTGGGGGTAGGAGCATTTTTATTACAGGGCCCGTCACCTGGTAAATGGCATCCATGTGCCTTTTTCTTTAAAAAACTCTCTTCCACAGAGAGAAATTATGATGTGGGTAATAGAGAGTTACTGGCCATTAAGTTGGCTTTTGAGGAATGACATCATTGGTTGGAAGGGGCGATTCATCTGATCACGGTGTTTACTGATCACAAAAATCTGGCTTACCTGGAGTTGGCTAAACGAATGAACCCGAGGCAGGCCAGATTGTCTTTGTTATTCACCAGATTTAAGTTCACTTATCGTCCTGGGGTTAAGAACGTCAAGGTAGATGCCTTGTCACATAGTTTTCCTGGAGGTGGTGATTTTGAAAATCTGAGTCCTATACTGTCGGAAGGGGTGGTCATATCCCCTCTTTACCCTGACCTAGAGGTGAAGGTGTTAGAGGACCAAGGAGACACACTGGATTCTTGTCCCTCTGGGAAACTGTTTGTGCCATCTGGAGACTTACTTGAGATGTTTTGTCTCTGAGAATCAGGAGGAGTGGTCTTCGTTTTTGTCTTTGGCAGAGTTTGCCATAAACAATCGTAGACGGGAGTCCACTGGGAAGTCACCGTTTTTTTGGGGCATATGGGTTAAGCCTGCAGTTTGGCACATTTTCTGGTTCAGATACTTCTGGTATCCCTGAGGAGGAACATTTTTCAGCATCATTGTCATCTATATGGCAGAAAATTAAAGATAACTTGATGAATATGGGCAACAAGTATAAATGTGTGGCTGACAAGAAACGTATGAATGGTTCGGACCTAATATTGGGTGATTCTGTGTGGCTGTCCACAAGAAACATTAAGTTGAAGGTACCTTCTTCGAAGTTGGGTCCAAGGTTTATTGGTCCATATAAAATCACTGCCATTATTAACCCCTTAAGGACTCCATATTTCACTTTAAGGACCAGGCCATTTTTTGCAAATCTGACCAGTGTCACTTTAAGTGCTGATAACTTTAAAACGCTTTTACTTACCCAGGCCGTTCTGAGATTGTTTTTTAATCACATATTGTACTTCATGACACTGCTAAAATTGGGTCAAAAAAGTTAATTTTTTTGCATAAAAATACCATATTTACAAAAAAATTGAAAAATTAGCAAATTTCAAAGTTTCAGTTCCTCTACTTCTGTAATACATAGTAATACCCTCAAAAATTGTGATGACTTTACATTCCCCATATGTCTACTTCATGTGTGTAGCATTTTGGGAATGATATTTTATTTTTTGGGGATGTTACAAGGCTTATAAGTTTAGAAGCAAATTTTGAAATTTTTCAGAAATCTTCAAAATCCCACTTTTTATGGACCAGTTCAGGTTTGAAGTCACTTTGTGAGGCTTAGATAATAGAAACCTCCCAAAAATGACCCCATTCTAGAAACTACACCCCTCAAGGTATTCAAAACTGTTGTTACAAACTGTATTAACCCTTTAGGTCTTCCACAAGACTTCATGGCAAATGGACATAAATTTTAGGAATTTTGATTTTTGGGAAAAATTTTCCAATATAATCAATTTTTTCCTGGAAAAAAACAAGGGTTAATTGGCAAACAAAACTCAAAATGGGTTGCCCTGATTCTGTAGTTTGCAGAAACACCCCATATGTGGTCGTAAACTACTGTTTGGCCAATTGGGAGGACATAGAAGGAGGGGAAGACCATATGGGTTTTGCAAGGCAGATTTTGCAGGACTGGTTTTGTTTATACCATGTCCCATTTCAAGCCCCCCCCCCCCCCCCCCTTGCACCCCTAGAATAGAAATTTCTAAAAAGTGACTACATCTAAGAAAGTACACCCCGCAAGGTATTCAAAACTGGGTTTACAAACTTTGTTAACCCTTTAGGTGTTCCACAAGAGTTAATGGCAGATGGAGAAACAATTTAGAAATTTCAATTTTTTGGGAAATTTTCAATTTTAACCCATTTTTTCCAGCAATAAAATAAGGGTTAACAGCCAAACAAAACTCAATATGGGTTTCCCTGATTCTGTAGTTTGCAAAAACTCCCCATATGTGGTCGTAAACTACTGTTTGGCCAAACGGGAGCACATAGAAAGAGGGGAACGCCATATGGGTTTTGGAAGGCAGATTTTGCAGGACTGGTTTTGTTTATACCATGTCCCATTTCAAGCCCCCCCTTGCACCCCTAGAATAGAAATTCCAAAAAAGTGAATCCATCTAAGAAAGTACACCCCTCAAGGTATTTAAAACTGGGTTTACAAACTTTGTTAACCCTTTAGGTGTTCCACAAGAGTTAATGGCAGATGGAGAAACAATTTTGGAATTTCTATTTTTTGGAAAATTTTCAATTTTAACCCTTACTTTATTACTGGAAAAAATGGGTTAACAGCCAAACAAAACTCAATATGGGTTGCCCTGATTCTGTAGTTTGCAAAAAGACCCCATATGTGGTCGTAAACTACTATTTGGCTAAACGGCAGGACATAGAAGAAGGGGAACGTCATATGGTTTTTGGAAGGCAGATTTTGCTGGACTGGTTTATTTACACCATGTACCCTTTCAAACCCCCTGATGCACCCCTAGAGTAGAAACTCCATAAAAGTGACCCCATCTAGGAAACTACGGGATAAGGTGGTTGTTGTTTTGGGACTATTTTAGGGTAAATATGATTTTTAGTTGCTCTATATTACATTTTTTTGAGGCAAGGTAACAAAAAATTTAAATTCTAAAATTGTTTCTACATTCGCTATTTAGTTTTGTGGAACTCCTAAAGGGTTAACGAAGTTTGTAAAGTAACTTTTGAATACCTTGAGGGGTGTAGTTTCTTAGATGGAGTAACTTTTTTGGATTTTCTAGTCTAGGCTACATCAGGGGGGGCTTCTAATGGGACATGGTGTAAAAAAAAAAACTGTCCATCAAAATCTGCCTTCCAGAAACCATATGGAGTTTCCTTCGTTCTATGCCCTGCCGTGTGGCTATATAGCCATTAACGACCACATATGGGGTGTTTATGCAAACTACAGAATCAGGGCCATAAATATTGATTTTTTTTTGGCTGTTAACCCTTGCTTTATTACTGGAAAAATAGGATTCAATTGGAAATTTTGCCAAAAAATTGGTGTTTTGGCACCGTTTTTATTTTATATTTTTAACGCTGTTCATCCGAGGGGTTTGGTCAAATGTTATTTTTATAGCGACGACATTTACGCACGCGACGATGCCAAATATGTATGGCTCTCAGACTTTGGAGACACTAAGCAGGCATCCTAAAACTGCGGCCCTCCAGATGTTGTAAAACTACAATTCCCACCATGCCCTGCTGATGGCTGTAGGTTGTCTGGCCATGCTGGGAGTTATAGTTTTACAACATCTGGAGGGCCGCAGTTTGAGGATGCCTGCTCCAAAACTAATATTTTTTGGGGAAAAAAAATTGCTTCTGTGTCTCCAAAGTCTGAGAGACATAGTTTTTTATGTTCTCTAGTGGACTGTTGGGGATTATAAAAATTTAGTACTCCATGGAAGTGTGATACTCCCTGAAGCAATCGATAACGCAGAGGCCAGGATGATCGGGGCACGTGCCACATTGAGTAGTGGTGTCCTTCCGTATCCCCCTCTTGTGACACACTCTCCATCTTTTTTGGGTTCGTCCCTTCTTTCCAGTATGGGGGACCACACCTGGAAAGTGTTGGCCGGGGACGATCCGGGCGCCTCCAGTTCCCGAGGTACTCCTGCTGCTCTTTCCCGGTCCGAAAAGATCAGGTCCTTGAGGACTGCCTCATAGAATTGGAGGAATGTCCCTGTGCTGCCAGCGCTTCGGGATAGTACAAAAGAGTTGTACATGGCAACCTGTACCAAGTAGACCGCAACTTTTTTGTACCATGCCCGGGTTTTGCGCATGGCGTTATATGGCTTGAGGACTTGATCAGAGAGATCAACTCCTCCCATATACCGATTGTAGTCGACGATACAATCGGGCTTGAGGACCATTGCCGCGGTACCTCGCACAGAGACGGGGGTGGTGCCATTACCGTGGACAGCATAAGGACATCCCTCTTGTCCTTATACCTGACCAGCAACAGGTTTCCACTGGTAAGGGCATGGGTCTCACCCCTGGAGATAAGTACCTGGAGGGGGTGGGCAGGGAGGCCGTGTTGATTTTTCCGCACGGTCCCACAAGCGAAAGTGGATCTGGCGGCAAGGGACCTGAACAAGGGAATGCTGGTATAAATTTATCCACAAGCAAGTGGTAACTGTTATCCAGCAGTAGGTACATAAGGTCCCACACGAGTTTCCCGCTAACACCCAGAGTGGGGGGACATTCTGGGGGTTGAATACGGGAATCTCGCCCCTCGTACACACAAAATTTGTAAGTGTACCCTGAGGTACTCTCACAAATTTTGTATAGCTTCACGCCATACCTCGCCCGCTTTGTGGGAATGTATTGGCGGAAACTGAGTCTCCCCTTGAACGCAACGAGAGACTCATCAACCGCGACCTCCCTTCCAGGTACGTAGACCTGCTCAAATTTGGCCCCAAAGTGATCGTTGACCGGCCGTATCTTATACAGACGGTCATAGGCAGGATCACCTCGCGGGGGACATGCTGCATTATTGGAATAATGCTGACATTTCCGGATGGCCTCAAACCGGGAGCGTGTCATGGCCGTACTGTAGAGTGGGGTCTGGTAGAGGACGTCCCCACTCCAGTAATGCCTGACACTCGGTTTTTGCACTAGACCCATATGCAGCACGAGGCCCCATATGCAGAACAGGAAGAGGAGGGGAGAGAGGAGCGCAGGAAGTTTGAATCTCGCGCCTCTCTCCCCTGCACCAATCAGCACCCTGGACAGCGGCGTTCAGCACCAGGGCCAGCACCGCCTCTTCAAATCTTTGTACTGCGATTGGTGGTGTATAATCACGCCACCGATCGCAGTCTTTTTCCGGTTCATCGGGTCACCGGATACCCGAATGGACCGGAAACGCAGAAAACTGCAGGTCTGAATTGACCTGCGTTTTTTTGCGATCGCCGATACGGGGGGTCAAATGTTGTTACAGGATGCCGGCTGAATGATTTCAGCCGGCATCCCGTTCCGATTAACCCCCGAGGCGCCGGAATCGCGATTTAAAGCCATGACGTACCGGTACGTCATGTGTCCTTAAGGACTCGGCAAACATGCCGTACCGGTACGTCATGTGTCCTTAAGGGGTTAATCCTGTAGCTTTTCATCTTGAACTTCCTCAGGCCCTGAAAAATCATAATGTGTTTCATAAATCTTTGTTGAATAGATATGTTGAACCTTTGGAGCCGTCTTCCTTGCCACCCGCTCCTGTCATGGTGGCCAGTTCTCACGGTGCGGTGTGGGTAGATAACTCCACACCGACCACAAGAGGGAAGGGAAAAGGTACTAGGCCTGTAAACTAAGGAAAGAGGAAAGGGTCACCACCTAGTGAATCCCTAAACCGAGCCCTTACTAATCTTAGTATGAACAGACCTTGATGGTAGAAATGTTCATATGCTGGAACATAGGGCCCTATCTGACCCTAAAGGGCCCTGGAAATAGTGTCAGGACAAGAGATGACCTGTTCCTTCCCAGCTGAAGGAACAGGAGACTCCCTCAAGCCTAATACTAAAAGGTAGGGGGGAAAACAAGAAATAAAGGAAAGACATCTAACGCCGAAGTATGTGGACTAGCAGGAACTCAGAGGAGAACCAACACCAGCACTTCCAACATCCAAAAGGAGCTATCAACCACATAGCATGATGGGTGAGGCCAGACTAAATAGAAGAGTTGGAATGACCACTTAAGCTACACCTGAGACCAGAGTTACCCCCCAAAAAAGAAAGATTCTCCATCCAATGACATTAAAATAGACTTTATTTAAACATATCAATATCCAAAAATTAACACATAAAATCATATAATGAGCAGCACCAAAGAATGACACTAGGTAATTTTAAAGCCTTCATTTTGTTTTTTTCAGAGGTGGGCTTCCTGGTGTGCTTCGGATCATTGTCCTGCTGCAGAACCCATTTACGCTTGAGCTTAATTTCATGAAGACCATCATCATTGCTGGAATTCTCTATGTATCTGAATTCAGTGTGGCAGGAACTTCAATTCACAATGCATTGGGATAATGTGAAAATCACTTTCCTTGACACCTGTGTCATTAAAATAGATGATGGATCCTTACAAACTGACCTATATGTCAAAGAAACTGACTGTTAACAGTCTTCTACATCTTACTAGCAATCACTCACCTGCAACAAAACAATCCCTTCCTTATTCGCAGTATAGACATGTTGACAGGATTGTTTCGGATACTACAAATAAAGAAATGAGAATTAATGAAATGTCAAACAAATTTCTGGCGAGAGGATACCCACAACCATTGTTGGAAATAGAACAGGATAAATTGAGAAATACCTCTACACCAATTCAGGGTCTACCAAAAAAACAACCACAAATTCCATTGGTGGTAAAATACCACGCATGGATTAACAAATTTTGGAACATCATAAATAGTCATTAGAACATTATAAGAGAGGCATACCCATTAGTAACAGAATTCCAGCAGTTACCGATGATTTGTTACAAAAGATCTAAGAACATTAGGGACATCATTATCAGGGCTGATGTAGGCAGCAATAAGACCTTATCATGACAAATGACACTTGCTACACCTAAAAGAGGCACATGTTCCTGCCTACAATGTATACATTGCTCAAGTGTAATAAAAGGGGAATATTTTGTACATCCACATTCTGGAGAGAGATTCCCAATTAAAGTTTTTTTTTACCTGTGATAGCAGTTTCATAGTCTATATTTTGAAATGTCCTTGTGGATTATTGTATGTTGGGGAGACATCGACCAGAATGAAAGGCAGATTTTCCAAACATAAATGGACAATAAGGAAGAAAAACTTACTGTTACCTATACCCTTTCATTTTGATCGCTGTCGCCACAACATCTCTCAATTACGGTTTCAAATTATTGAGCAAGTACAACCTCTTTGCAGGGGAGGAGACAGAGTCCAGTTTTTTTTTTACGAAAAGCGAGGCATTCTGGATCCATAGGTTATGAACCTTGGAGCCAGGAGGCTTAAATCGCGAATATGAATTAAATGCCTTTTTATAGGTTTTAACTTATATACCAGTACTTTTGTTTTGTTTACAGAAAACCTGATGTGAAAAGATATTACCCTAACAGGTCTCCCTTTTCTTTTATTGCAATATTAATAATACTACCAATGTCAATTATGGTGTTATTTGGTATACCATGCATTGAGATATTTTGTATCCATTGTTTGCAACATTGTTCATTTTGGTCATCCATGGTATTCTGATCCTCTTTTCTGTATATGTTCTCATTAGGCCCCTGGATAAACTTCCGATATATTTGTTTACTTGTTTCCCTGGTTACGTAGCGTCACTTCCGCTGACGACATAACTAGAGGTACATTAATCTTATTTTTATATTTTGATACAAAAACTAACCTTATTGTTTCCAATATCTTTAATGTGTTATGTTTACGTTATGTTCCCTGTCGATGTTTTGTATAAACTCTTGATTCATTTGTTTGTATGTTTCCGTGGTTACGGAACATCACTTCCACTACCATGGCAAACGACGGTCTATTTAAATGCACTAACTTTGTATTCACATTTACTGGTTTGGCAAATACTCAGGTAGAGTCGAAACGCGTCACCTGATCTATTATTGTTCCTCCATGTGAAACAATAAAAGAATATTGCATTGATATCAGCGAGTGCCGGTCCTTTCTATATGGATACGTGTGGGACGCCGGCCCTGGACACGAGCACCGCCAATTAATATTACGGAGTGCCGACTGATCTATTTGTCGAATTTCCAGGCCATAATAATAGGAGACTTTTCCAGGGTCCGTGAAAAAAAAAATTGATGCCTCCATAATTAAAAAAAATTAATAAAAAATTGCAGTGAGAGCCTCCTGTTCCATGATCTGTTGTTGCAGGAGTAGCTTGTGCTGGCTATTGTGACAGCAATCATCATCATTTTAAGGTAAATGTACTCATGTGTATTCCCCCTATATCATTTATCATCTAAATTATTCATATTGGTTTTTCAAAAACCAAAATGATGTTGGCTGTGCGTGATTTTTGGATAAGTTGAACAGAAAAAGAATAAAACAGGTTGGCAACCCCAGTGTTATGGTACTGTATATCACTAGACTGGAGCACCAGTGAAACATGGTGAAGCAGTCCTTTATTCTGAGGTTTGATGACACTTCTACTGGTGGTAAACCCCTTTTAACCACTTCAGCCCCGCTAGCTGAAACCCCCTTCATGACCAGAGCACTTTTTACACTTCGGCACTACACTACTTTCACCGTTTATCGCTCGGTCATGCAACTTACCACCCAAATGAATTTTACCTCCTTTTCTTCTCACTAATAGAGCTTTCATTTGGCGGTATTTTATTGCTGCTGACATTTTTACTTTTTTTGTTATTAATCGAAATGTAACGATTTTTTTTGCAAAAAAATGACATTTTTCACTTTCAGCTGTAAAATTTTGCAAAAAAAACGACATCCATATATAAATTTTTCGCTAAATTTATTGTTCTACATGTCTTTGATAAAAAAAAATGTTTGGGCAAAAAAAAAAATGGTTTGGGTAAAAGTTATAGCGTTTACAAACTATGGTACAAAAATGTGAATTTCCGCTTTTTGAAGCAGCTCTGACTTTCTGAGCACCTGTCATGTTTCCTGAGGTTCTACAATGCCCAGACAGTAGAAAACCCCCACAAATGACCCCATTTCGGAAAGTAGACACCCTAAGGTATTCGCTGATGGGCATAGTGAGTTCATAGAACTTTTTATTTTTTGTCACAAGTTAGCGGAAAATGATGATGATTTTTTATTTTTATTTTTTTCTTACAAAGTCTCATATTCCACTAACTTGCGACAAAAAATAAAAAATTCTAGGAACTCGCCATGCCCCTCACGGAATACCTTGGGGTGTCTTCTTTCCAAAATGGGGTCACTTGTGGGGTAGTTATACTGCCCTGGCAATTTAGGGGCCCAAATGTGTGAGAAGAACTTTGCAATCAAAATGTGTAAAAAATGACCGGTGAAATCCGAAAGGTGTACTTTGGAATATGTGCCCCTTTGCCCACCTTGGCTGCAAAAAAGTGTCACACATCTGGTATCGCCGTACTCAGGAGAAGTTGGGGAATGTGTTTTGGGGTGTCATTTTACATATACCCATGCTGGGTGAGAGAAATATCTTGGCAAAAGACAACTTTTCCAATTTTTTTATACAAAGTTGGCATTTGACCAAGATATTTTTCTCACCCAGCATGGGTATATGTAAAATGACACCCCAAAACACATTCCCCAACTTCTCCTGAGTACGGCGATACCAGATGTGTGACACTTTTTTGCAGCCAAGGTGGGCAAAGGGGCACATATTCCAAAGTGCATCTTTCGGATTTCGCAGGCCATTTTTTACACATTTTGATTGCAAAGTTCTTCTCACACATTTGGGCCCCTAAATTGCCAGGGCAGTATAACTACCCCACAAGTGACCCCATTTTGGAAAGAAGACACCCCAAGGTATTCCGTGAGGGGCACGGCGAGTTCCTAGAATTTTTTATTTTTTGTCGCAAGTTAGTGGAATATGAGACTTTGTAAGGAAAAAAGAAAAAAAAATGAAAAATCATCATTTTCCGCTCACTTGTGACAAAAAATAAAAAATTCTAGGAACTCGCCATGCCCCTCACGGAATACCTTGGGGTGTCTTCTTTCCAAAATGGGGTCACTTGTGGCGTAGTTATACTGCCCTGGCTATTTAGGGGCCCAAATGTGTAAGAAGTACCTTGCAATCAAAATCTGTAAAAAATGGCCTGCGAAATCCGAAAGGTGCACTTTGGAATGTGTGCCCCTTTGCCCACCTTGGCAGCAAAAAAGTGTGACACATCTGGTATCGCCGTACTCAGGAGAAGTTGGGGAATGTGTTTTGGGGTGTCATTTCACATATAACCATGCTGGGTGAGAGAAATATCTCGGCAAAAGACAACTTTTCCCATTTTTTTTATACAAAGTTGGCATTTGACCAAGATATTTTTCTCACCCAGCATGGGTATATGTAAAATGACACCCCAAAACACATTCCCCAACTTCTCCTGAGTACGGCGATACCAGATGTGTCACACTTTTTTGCAGCCTAGATGCGCAAAGGTGCCCAAATTCCTTTTAGAAGGGCATTTTTAGACATTTGGATCCCAGACTTCTTCTCACACTTTCGGGCCCCTAAAAAGCCAGGGCAGTATAAATACCCCACATGTGACCCCATTTTGGAAAGAAGACACCCCAAGGTATTCTGTGAGGGGCATGGCGAGTTCATCGATTTTTTTTTTTTGCATAAGTTAGCGGATATTGATTTTTTTTTGTTTTTTTTCTCACAAAGTCTCACTTTCCGCTAACTTAGGACAAAAATTTCAATCTTTCATGGACTCAATATGCCCCTCACGGAATACCTTGGGGTGTCTTCTTTCCGAAATGGGGTCACATGTGGGGTATTTATACTGCCCTGGCTTTTTAGGGGCCCTAAAGCGTGAGAAGAAGTCTGGAATATAAATGTCTAAAAATGTTTACGCATTTGGATTCCGTAAGGGGTATGGTGAGTTCATGTGAGATTTTATTTTTTGACACAAGTTAGTGGAATATGAGACTTAGTAAGAAAAAACAAAAACAAACAAAAAATTTCCGCTAACTTGGGCCAAAAAAAGTCTGAATGGAGCCTTACAGGGGGGGGGTGATCAATGACAGGGGGGTGATCCGGGAGTCTATATGGGTGATCACCCCCCTGTCATTGATCACCCCCCTGTCATTGATCACCCCCCTGTAAGGCTCCATTCAGATGTCCGCATGTGTTTTGCGGATCCGATCCATGGATCCGTAAAAATCATACGGACGTCTGAATGGAGCCTTACAGGTGGGTGATCAATGACAGGGGGGTGATCACCCATATAGACTCCCTGATCACCCCCCTGTCATTGATCACCCCCCTGTAAGGCTCCATTCAGACGTCCGTATGATTTTTACGGATCCATGGATCGGATCCGCAAAACACATGCGGACGTCTGAATGGAGCCTTACAGGGGGGTGATCAATGACAGGGGGGTGATCACCCATATAGACTCCCTGATCACCCCCCTGTCATTGATAACCCCCCTGTAAGGCTCCATTCAGACGTCCGTATGATTTTTACGGATCCATGGATACATGGATCGGATCCGCAAAACACATGCGGACATCTGAATGGAGCCTTACAGGGGGGTTATCAATGACAGGGGGTGATCAGGGTGATCACCCCCCTGTCACTGATCACCCCCCCTGTAAGGCTCCATTCAGACGTCCGTATGATTTTTACGGATCCATGGATACATGGATCGGATCCGCAAAACACATGCGGACGTCTGAATGGAGCCTTACAGGGGGGTTATCAATGACAGGGGGTGATCAGGATGATCACCCCCCTGTCACTGATCACCCCCCCTGTAAGGCTCCATTCAGACGTCCGTATGATTTTTACGGATCCATGGATACATGGATCGGATCCGCAAAACACATGCGGACGTCTGAATGGAGCCTTACAGGGGGGTGATCAATGACAGGGGGTGATCAGGATGATCACCCCCCCTGTAAGGCTCCATTCAGACGTCCGTATGATTTTTACGGATCCATGGATACATGGATCGGATCCGCAAAACACATGCGGACGTCTGAATGGAGCCTTACAGGGGGGTGATCAATGACAGGGGGTGATCAGGATGATCACCCCCCTGTAAGGCTCCATTCAGACGTCCGTATGATTTTTACGGATCCATGGATACATGGATCGGATCCGCAAAACACATGCGGACGTCTGAATGGAGCCTTACAGGGGGGGTGATCAATGACAGGGGGGTGATCAATGACAGGGGGGTGATCAGGGAGTGTATATGGGTGATCACCCGCCTGTCATTGATCACCCCCCTGTAAGGCTCCATTCAGACGTCCGCATGTGTTTTGCGGATCCGATCTATGTATCCGTAAAAATCATGCGGACGTCTGAATGGAGCCTTACAGGGGGGTGATCAATGACAGGGGGTGATCAGGGAGTGTATATGGGTGATCACCCGCCTGTCATTGATCACCCCCCGGTAAGGCTCCATTCAGACGTCCGCATGTGTTTTGCGGATCCGATCCATGTATCCGTGGATCCGTAAAAATCATACGGACGTCTGAACGGAGCCTGACAGGGGGGTGATCAATGACAGGGGGGTGATCAGGGAGTTTATATGGGGTGATCATGGGTGATCAGGGGTTTATAAAGGGTTAATAAGTGACGGGGGGGGGGGGTTTAGTGTAGTGTAGTGTTTAGTGCGACTTTACTGAGCTACCTGAGTCCTCTGGTGGTCGATCCTAACAAAAGGGACCACCAGAGGACCAGGTAGCAGGTATATTAGACGCTGTTATCAAAACAGTGTCTAATATACCTGTTAGGGGTTAAAAAAATCAGATCTCCAGCCTGCCAGCGAACGATCGCCGCTGGCAGGCTGGAGATCCACTCGCTTACCTTCCGTTTCTGTGAGCGCGTGCGCCTGTGTGCGCGCGTTCACAGGAAATCCCACCCCTTGCGAGATGACGCGTATATGCGTCGTCGTGCGCAGGGCTGCCGCCTCCGGACCGCACATCTGCGTTAGGCGGTCCGGAGGCGGTTAAACAGGGGCCACTTTTTACAAAATTTCCCTACATATCAATAAAGCTTTAAGTGGTTCTTTATTTTACATTACAATATGGTAAGCATCTAACACAAATTAAATACCTTCAAGCGTATCCGATTTGTTCTGCCCTTTTTTAGAATAAGCAAGGGTGTGTGCAATGAAGTGGTTTCACATAGTTACTTCACGGTTAGCTCTAGGGGTTGCAGCAGTCATGGTTGTAAGCAGATTCCTAAACCATAAAGGCCCAAAAAACACCTAAATCTGCCCTAAACCACCACAGATACGGACAATAACTTTCAATTTCCTCTTCCTGGATGCTGTGTAATAGAATTTTCCTGGTTGCTACATGGCCCTGTCTATCTGGATATTTTATAGTTAATTAGGGCGCTGATGTTAAAGGGCTTATTCCATGAATAATGTAAAAAAATGAAAATCAACTTCTTTCTAACAAAGCTAGAACCAGCCCTGTACCTCACATGGATCCAGAGATCTCCCCATTCTTTGCTCCAATTGTTCTACTAGATTTATTTCAAGCTGTCAGCTTAGGGGGCGTGCACTTTCTTAGGGGCGTGTCCGTTCTGCTGCAGCTGGTGGCAGTTAAAGGATGGAACTGAGCATGTGCGTCCATCACAGTGAGCAGGACAAAGAAATTAGAGCAAACAGCAGGTGGCTCTATACAGATAGATTTCAGTGAATAACTCAGTAGCTATTATATATTTTTGATTACATGCAATTACAAAAGTATTCAGATCCAGGTGCTGGTTTGAAAACTTTAGAATATTTTTGGTGGACAACACCTTTAATATCTTTTAGATGATGTTCTGTAATGCTGACTTAGAGGAAACTGTGCAAGTCTTTAACTGCCCCAGCAACAAGGCAGCTAAAAGATATGGGCATGCTACAACCGAAGGCAATGAAAAGAAGTTGAGCAGGGGAGTTGAGCGGGGAAACCCAACCTTTGCCTTGCTGCACCCCTGTTAGAGAACGCCTTTTGTCATGGTATGGTACTTTCAATGCTAAGTGATTTTGATCAGCTTCTTAGTCGTTGAGGTTTAATCAGTTCTTTTGCCAATGTTCCATCAAGAGGCCAATTGGACCTCACTACTGAGTGTAACAACCAAAGTGCTATGCGCTTAACTGCTCAGTAGCCATTGCTTCTTTGTTCTACTGCTTCCTATGGTAGTTCCACATTCAAAGTAACCAATCTCTACACTACTACAGAAGACCTGAGGTTTATCTAGATTTGGAGATTGTACGGCTGGATGTTTGATTTAATACATCAGTTAGCAATAGGTGTAGCTGAACCCCCTAACTAGAAGAGGTAAATACACTATCTCTATATTGTCGATCACTATCATGCACATACAGTATCTCACAAAAGTACACCCCTTACCTTTTTGTAAATATCTTATTATATCTTTTCATGGGACAACACTGAAGATCTGACACTTCAATACAATGTAAAGTAGTCAGTGTACGGCTTGTATAACTGTATAAATTTGGTGTGCCCTCAAAATAACTCGACACACAGCCATTAAAGGGGTTTTACCATCTGAGACAATGGGGGCATATTGTTAGGATATCCCCCCATTGTCTGATAGTTGCAGGTCCCACCTTTGGGACCTGCACCGAGAATGGAGCCCCGAAAGTTGTGGAGGGCACACTGCACATATGCAGCTGCCCTCCATTCATTTCTATGGGGCCACCAAAAATAGCCGAGCGCTGGCTCTGTGTGCTCCCATTCACTACTATGGGGAGAGCTCTCCGGCCACCACCTTCCCCGCTCCATTCTCGGTGTAGGTGCAGGTCCCAGAGGTGGGACCTGCACCTATCAGACAATGGGGGCATATCCTAGCAACCACTGTCTCAGATGTGAATACCCCTTTAATGTATAAACTGTTGGCAACAAAAGTTAGTACATCCCTAAGTGAAAATGGCCAAATTGTGCCAAATTAGCCATTTTCCCTCTCTGGTGTCATGTGACTCATTAGTGTTACAAGGTCTCAGGTATGAATGGGGAGTAAGTGTGTTAAATTTGGTGCTATCCCTCCCATACTCTCTCATACTAGAAGTTCAACGTGGCACCTCATGGCAAAAAAAATTGTTGCTTTACATAAAGATGGCCTAGGCTATAAGAAGATTGCCAACACCCTGACACTGAGCTGCTTAGCTAGGTGGTGTAAGGGGGGAAGCATGATAATTTTCAATTGCAATTTTGCAGTAAAATTTGACTGTATATGTCTTATTCTAATAAAATAATTAAATCTAAAAAAAAAATGATGCCAACATGTACTGTCATATACTGAAGCAGAGCATGATCTCCTCCCTTCAGAAACAGAGCCGCAGGCTAGTATTCCAACATGATACCAACCCCAAACACATCTCCAAGACGACCACTGCCTTGCTAAATAAACTGAGGGTAAGGCTAGGCCTTCACAACGACATTTGTCGTGCGACATTTTCTTGCACTAATGTCGCGCAACAATTTTTATAATGGCAGTCTATGGTGTCGCACTGCAACATGCAACATGCTGCGACGCAACAGTCGCAGAAAATCCATTCGAGATGGATTTTTCTGCGACTGTTGCGTCGCAGTCGCAGCATGTGGCATGTTGCAGTGCGACACCATAGCCTGCCATTATAAAAATTGTCGCGCGACATTAGTGCAACAAAATGTTGCGCGATAAATGTTGGGCCCTATCTGTCGTCGTGTACAAATGTCGTCGTGTAGACCTAGCCTAAAGGTGCTGGACTGGCCAAGCATGTCTCCAGACCTAAACCCTATTGAGCATCTGTGGGGCATCCTCAAATGGAAGGTGTAGGAGCACAAGGTCTCTAACATCCACCAGCTCCATGATGTCTTCATGGAGGAGTGGAAGAGGATTCCAGCGGCAACCTGTGGAGATCTAGTGCCCAAGAGAGTTAAGGCAATGCTGGACAATAAGGGTGACCACACAAAATATTGACACTTTGGGCACAATTTGTCCATTTTCACTTAGGGGTGTACTCACTTTTGTTGCCAGCGGTTTAGACATTAATGGCTGTGTGTTGAGTTATTTTGAGGGCACACCACATTTACACTGTTATACAAGCCATACACTGACTACTTTACATTGCACCAAAGTGTCAGATCTTCAATACTGTCCCATGAAAAATATTTAATAAAAATATTTTCTAAATTGTATATTGGTCTCTGTACATTTTTTATCAGTACTCAGTCTGCACTTTTTTACAGGCAGAAATTCTTCCCCGTCCATGTTTTTCATGCTGCCGTCCTCTCTCGTATATTTCCATCTATATATCGAATCTATTTATTCCATCAGAGAAAAAGCAGCTGTGCCCGGTTTTGATTTTTAACATGTCACAGCGTTTGGAAGGTCAGATTTGATGGGTTGTAAATGTCTTTTGTCTCTGAATTGTTTTGTCTTATTGCAAGAGGCATATTCCAATCACACACCCTGTTCTGGTCAAAAGGCCTTAGGTAAGTGATCAAAGGAAAAAAATATGAAAAGGATCCATAGCAACAAGTGCGTGACCCGTGTTACATACAAAGCATGCAACCTCAGTCGATAGAGTAGCGGTTGGGATAAAGGTGTAAAACCCGAGTCTGCCCGGTGCTGCATAATTACTTTAGAAGCACCCTTAGTTGTCAATCATTAATCCTAAAATGAAGGTGCTAAGTAAAAGTGCCTACAGCACAAGAAGTGCCTGCCAAACTGTGAGAATAAAATTTAATTAGCATCGTCGAGCCAGGGGCAGATTAAGGGCATGGGCCCTGGGCTGTACGGGAAGTGTAGCCCCACCCTTTCCCATCACAGAATTTTTAAATTTTAAAAATACATACATGAGTATGCACACGTGCTAAATTACGCAGAATTATTATTTCTACAGTACATCTACAGGTCCTTCTAAAAAAATTAGCATATTGTGATAAAGTTCATTATTTTCTGTAATGTACTGATAAACATTAGACTTTCATATATTTTAGATTCATTACACACCAACTAAAGTAGTTCAAGCCTTTTATTGTTTTAATATTGATGATTTTGGCATACAGCTCATGAAAACCCAAAATTCCTATCTAAAAAAATTAGCATATCATGAAAAGGTTCTCTAAACGAGCTATTAACCTAATCATCTGAATTAACTCTAAACACCTGCAAAAGATTCCTGAGGCTTTTAAAAACTCCCAGCCTGGTTCATTACTCAAAACCGCAATCATGGGTAAGACTGCCGACCTGACTGCTGTCCAGAAGGCCATCATTGACACCCTCAAGCAAGAGGGTAAGACACAGAAAGAAATTTCTGAACGAATAGGCTGTTCCCAGAGTGCTGTATCAAGGCACCTCAGTGGGAAGTCTGTGGGAAGGAAAAAGTGTGGCAGAAAACGCTGCACAACGAGAAGAGGTGACCGGACCCTGAGGAAGATTGTGGAGAAGGACCGATTCCAGACCTTGGGGGACCTGCAGAAGCAGTGGACTGAGTCTGGAGTAGAAACATCCAGAGCCACCGTGTACAGGCGTGTGCAGGAAATGGGCTACAGGTGCCGCATTCCCCAGGTCAAGCCACTTTTGAACCAGAAACAGCGGCAGAAGCGCCTGACCTGGGCTACAGAGAAGCAGCACTGGACTGTTGCTCAGTGGTCCAAAGTACTTTTTTCGGATGAAAGCAAATTTTGCATGTCATTCGGAAATCAAGGAGCCAGAGTCTGGAGGAAGACTGGGGAGAGGGAAATGCCAAAATGCCGGAAGTCCAGTGTCAAGTACCCACAGTCAGTCATGGTCTGGGGTGCCATGTCAGCTGCTGGTGTTGGTCCACTGTGTTTTATCAAGGGCAGGGTCAATGCAGCCAGCTATCAGGAGATTTTGGAGCACTTCATGCTTCCATCTGCTGAAAAGCTTTATGGAGATGAAGATTTCATTTTTCAGCACGACCTGGCACCTGCTCACAGTGCCAAAACCACTGGTAAATGGTTTACTGACCATGGTATTACTGTGCTCAATTGGCCTGACAACTCTCCTGACCTGAACCCCATAGAGAATCTGTGGGATATTGGGAAGAGAAAGTTGAGAGACGCAAGACCCAACACTCTGGATGAGCTTAAGGCCGCTATCGAAGCATCCTGGGCCTCCATAACACCTCAGCAGTGCCACAGGCTGATTGCCTCCATGCCACGCCGCATTGAAGCAGTCATTTCTGCAAAAGGATTCCCGACCAAGTATTGAGTGCATAACTGAACATAATTATTTGAAGGTTGACTTTTTTTGTATTAAAAACACTTTTATTTTATTGGTCGGATGAAATATGCTAATTTTTTTAGATAGGAAATTTGGGTTTTCATGAGCTATATGCCAAAATCATCAATATTAAAACAATAAAAGGCTTGAACTACTTCAGTTGGTGTGTAATGAATCTAAAATATATGAAAGTCTAATGTTTATCAGTACATTACAGAAAATAATGAACTTTATCACAATATGCTAATTTTTTTAGAAGGACCTGTATATGTGTGCCTTCAGTTCAAACAGTGCATACACATTCTCCTACTTGAGGGGGTTTTGTCATCTGAAACATTGGTGGCATATCGGTAGGATATGCCAGCAATGTCAAATAGGTGCAAGTCCCACCTCTGAGACCAACTCCTATCTCTAGAACAGGCTCCCAAAAGAAACCGCACTTGCACAGTGTACTCTCCATTCATTTCTATTAGAGTTCAGAAAATAGCCGAGCGAGTGCGGTGGGACCTGACATTGGTGGCATATCCTAGCAATAGAGGTGAGACAACCCATTTAAATACATCCATTATGTGCACATGAGGTAGTGCGACTCATTGAATTGTGCGCAGCCAACTGCAATTTATTTAGGAGAATCAGATCCTCTATGCATAGTGAGAGTACATCTAAAACTGTGGATCCTTATGTGGCGGTGGGGTCCGTGCACCATATTTATTAGCTTTAGTGAGTAGATATGTTACCAGAACTAAGCCTAGTACATATATAACGTAACATAACCAAGCCTTGCACATACACTCACCTAAAGAATTATTAGGAACACCTGTTCTATTTCTCATTAATGCGATTATCTAGTCAACCAATCACATGGCAGTTACTTCAATGCATGTAGGGTTGTGGTCCTGGTCAAGACAATCTCCTGAACTCCAAACTGAATGTCAGAATGGGAAAGAAAGGTGATTTAAGCAATTCTGAGCATGGCATGGTTGTTGGTGCCAGACGGGCCGGTCTGAGTATTTCACAATCTGCTCAGTTACGCGGCAGTCCTGTGGGCGAAAACGCCTTGTTAATGCTAAAGGTCAGAGGAGAATGGGCCGACTGATTTAAGCTGATAGAAGAGCAACATTGACTGAAATAACCTTAGTGCCAATTGGCCATCGTTTAAATGCCACGGGCTACCTGAGCATTGTTTCTGACCATGTCCATCCCTTCATGACCACCATGTACCCATCCTCTGATGGCTACTTCCAGCAGGATAATGCACCATGTCACAAAGCTCGAATCATTTCAAAATTGGTTTCTTGAACATGACAATGAGTTCACTGTACTAAAATGGCCCCCACAGTCACCAGATCTCAACCCAATAGAGCATCTTTGGGATGTGGTGGAACGGGAGCTTCGTGCCCTGGATGTGCAGATAACTGTCATCAGACGGCAGAGGTATGGTATATAGATATCTTATATATTATTCTGTATTCTGTAGGATCTATACAGAAATGGTATATATGAAGGCTTTAGTAGGCGCTGATTATAGACAGGACAGGATTTAAGAATAATACTAGAAAATTCATTTGTTATTTTGCGCTATACCATACTTCACATTGAATAATAAAATAATTAATATTGAATGCCAGGGAACACAGTGAATAGGTCACTGATGAAGCACATCACATAATTAATCTGGCAGTGGAACTCGGCGTTGTTGTCTGTTGAAATTATAATTTTTTTATTTTAGTTTTATATAATTATTTTCAGTGATGGGGATACTTATAGTGGATAGAAGATATATAACCACATGTATACAGACATTCGTAATCTAAAATAGAATATTTGTTTCTCCCATTCAGTAACTGGGGGCTGTTGGTAGAAAATGATGGCCCATACCACCACAAATACAAAAATTACAGCTGTTCGGTAATCTCTCTTAGGATATGTTCAAACAGAGGTTTTTTTATGCATTTTCCATCGCAGATTCAATGCCGAAACCAGGCAATATCCGCCTCCCACTGTTTTCAATGGGAGGTCGAACCGTAGTTCATGTGGCAAAGGACTTTTTTTCCTGCGCAGTTTTCCAGACTGTGTCAAGAACGTACAGGTCCATTATTGGCACGGTTATCGCGCAGACCCGTCTCAAAGACCCAGCAGTAGCCTCTTTTCTGTTTGGCTCCATTCAATAGAGCTAAACCGAGAGTGGGTATGCTCCATACAAAATGGAAAACAAACGGCAGAACTGCATCGGTTTAAAAGACACCAATAATGGAACCAAGCACTGGAAAATGATCTAAAGTGACCATAATTGCCCATTTCAAATTTTTCACTGTTTGTCCCATTGGCTCACAGTGCTTTCTCTAGTTTGAATCAAATGGTGTGAATAAGGAAGACTATCAGTACACAGAAGGCATTTTCTTTTATAAATGGTATATGTACATACCTGCTTTTCCAGATGGGCATGGACCACTATCCACTCACCCTGCTGCTGCCACTGTCCAGAGGCCAGGACTTGCTGGTCCCCCTCTGCCCTCCAGCAGCAGGTGTGTCGGTCAAGTCCTGTACCCCCTCTTGTGGTTTGTGCAAGTCGGCTAGGCCTTTGTTGTTCTACCATAGGATGCAAGCTCTCCACGTCTCTTAAAGGGCCAGTGTGCATGTCCTAATTATCTCTAGCCAATGGCTGGTGACCCTGGGGTACTTAAGGTACTTTCCCCTAGGGGAGGGTGCATGAGCAATAGGTTTACTAATCTGTTAGTTCCCAATATAGATATTCTGAAATGTTTGTCTGCTCATGTACCGAACTCTGTCTGATTCCTGACTCTGACTTTCCACTGCCTGACCTGTGCCTGATTAACATTTTGACTCTGCTGCCTGCACTGACCTCGGACCTGTTTCACACATTCACATGGACTCTGTCTGCCCTGACCTTAGCCTGTTACTGACAACGAGTTTTCCTTATCCCTCGATGTCCTGCGCCAGTGTCTCTGACCCCCGTGGGTCAGCTGCCAACCACGCAGGGTCTGTTCTAGGAAGTATTAGCCTGGTGGTTACCATGCAGCAAAGTACAGAACCCTGTAAGGGGGTTACAAGGTGAATACCAGGAATTGTTCCTTCCAGACATAAACTTGTCATAACCTATAGGATTGTGGTGCCCAAGCAAGAATACTACACCCAACTGCTGATGTTATCCCACATAGCCTTATTTATTGTAAACTCTAGCACACGTGGTGGTCACTTTCATCTTCCATTTCCACATTATTGGATTCAAACTACAGAAAGCACTTGGATTTGCAAATGGACTGTCTTTCAACTGGACCAATAGAAAAATATTTGAAGTGGGCACCTACTGTCACTTGAGCTTAGTTTTCAGAGCTCAAGTCCATTATTGGTGTCTCCTGTTTAATATTTTTCCATTAGCGTAAGGGTGTAGTATGCACACAAGTTTTGGGTTTGGGATGTGCCAACTAAGTTATCTCTCTTCTGTCCCAATAAAATGCAGCGCAGCAATCGCTTAGTTCATTTCATATTTCTAAGTGAGCACAAAATCACTACTAACCACCATGAGGTGCATCAAAGTGCCTTCTTTTTTTATTCAGTCTTCATGATAAAATCCATAGTTTTTGTACAGCATATTGAGAATGCAGAGCTTCCTGACCCATTTGTGTGACATTTCGGGAGACACACCCCCTTACCCATGGTGGGTGCTGTATTGCGCGGCTTGTCCAAGGCGTATTGCCAAGACTTCAATTTCATTTGGAAGAAGAATTTTTGTGAAATTCATGATGAATCTGATTTGTTCAAAATCAATTCTCTCTTATAATGCCTGTATGCTACTGACAGTATAATACACTGTACTGGATATGCAGTACAGTGTATTATAGAAGTGATAAGATGATCACCTCTAAAAGTCCCCTTGTGGGGCTAATAATTTGTAAAATAAAAGTGAAATGAAGTTTTAGTAAAAAAATAAAATAAATCCAAGTTAAAAATAATACACTTTTTTAGTTGAAAAATAGCTTTTCGATGAAAAAGTTGCAAAAATAAAATCCCCTCAACATATTTGGAATCATTGTGTCTGTAAAAACCAGCACTATTATATAATATAATTTGTCCTGCACAAAGAACACCCTAAAAGAAACCTGCCAGAATTACTGTCTTTTGCATATTTGCCACCAAAATAAATGATCAACAAGTGTATTGGGCATCTAATCCAATATGACCAATTTTAGCAGTAAGTTTAGAATACGCCCATGATTATTTTACAATCATAATGCACACAGGCATGTCCCAATAGGTTTAAATGCACAAAGTCATGTCACAGAACGAGTATGAAGCTCACAGTCACAGAACAGGGACAATTTACACCATGATGTCATAGAAAAGAAATCAGACACACAAAAAATGTTGCCGTATACACTGTGACATCACAACAAAGGAAATAAACATAATGATGTCATATGGAGATACACTCACCTAAAGAATTATTAGGAACACCATACTAAGGGTCCATTCACACGTCTGTTGTTTCTTTCCTGATCTGTTCCGTTTTTTGCTGAACAGATCTGGACCAGATCTGGACCCATTCATTTTCAATGGGTCCTGAAAAAAAATCTGACATTGTGCTGTCCGTTTTTTTTCAGGACCCATTGAAAATGAATGGGTCCAGATCTGGTCCAGATCTGTTCAGCAAAAAACGGAACAGATCAGGAAAGAAACAACGGACGTGTGAATGGACCCTTATACGGTGTTGGACCCCCTTTTGCCTTCAGAACTGCCTTAATTCTACGTGGCATTGATTCAACAAGGTGCTGATAGCATTCTTTAGAAATGTTGGCCCATATTGATAGGATAGCATCTTGCAGTTGATGGAGATTTGAGGGATGCACATCCAGGGCACGAAGCTCCCGTTCCACCACATCCCAAAGATGCTCTATTGGGTTGAGATCTGGTGACTGTGGGGGCCATTTTAGTACAGTGAACTCATTGTCATGTTCAAGAAACCAATTTGAAATGATTCAAGCTTTGTGACATGGTGCATTATCCTGCTGGAAGTAGCCATCAGAGGATGGGTACATGGTGGTCATGAAGGGATGGACATGGTCAGAAACAATGCTCAGGTAGCCCGTGGCATTTAAATGATGGCCAATTGGCACTAAGGGGCCTAAAGTGTTCCCAGAAAACACCCCCCACACCATTACACCCCCACCACCAGCCTGCACAGTGGTAACAAGGCATGATGGATACATGTTCTCATTCTGTTTACGCCAAATTCAGACTCTACCATTTGAATGTCTCAACAGAAATCGAGACTCATCAGACTGGGCAACATTTTTCCAGTTTTCAACAGTCCAATTTTGATGAGCTCGTGCAAATTGTAGCCTCTTTTTCCTATTTGTAGCGGAGATGAGCTATAGCAGGTGCAGGGGTAGCAGTCACTACCGGACCCAGGAGCCTGAGGGGGCCCAAAGACCCTTGTGCCGCATAAGAAAACACCAGTATTATAGAAAATGCATGCTGGTCAAGTTACACCTCTGGCTGGAGGCAAGGGGTTAGGTCAAGAATTTGGCACCCCCCGAGAGGTGCCTTTTCCATTTTTGCCTCAGGCAGCGGGAAGGCTATTGTGCTCCCCTTCCCCTGGCCACAATGCAAAGGGAAGGGGGGTCCAAGCTGAACTCTTGCTCCAGGGCCCATGAGCCTTTAGCTACGCCCCTGCACACAAATATTACAGTACACAAATAATGCGCAAAGCAATGCCACAAAGAAGTAATAACACACAGCAGGGGTAACAATGGGACACTCTAATAAAACTTGGGGGCCACATAACATTTTTGCCACCTCTGCCATTCTCCATAGTCATTATTATAGAGTATGTAATGAGACAACGGGAACTGATTCCTGGTTGGCAAAGAGTAACAGAAGCTGTTCAAAAGGCAGTAAAACAAGACAATGGGCCTCTCATTAATGGCAAGCATGTGGGGTAAAAATCGTTCATTGTACAATTTGATACGAAAACGTCAAATTTCAATACTAATACAAGTACGTAAATGGTTACATAAATGGCCTTCATACCATCTATTCTGTAAGTTTACACAGCGTAGCCTTCAGCTACACAACATTATGCCTGTCTTAATTGTGTAATAGACATTAAGAAAAATCTCGAATGAATGGGAATCATTTCAGTCGTTGCACATGTCCCTGGATGACTCAAAATGTATCCATCAACACTTTTTTATTTTGACTCGGTGTCAGGGAGATGGGAGATCTTAGTCATGTTTTGAGATCTCAGAAATCATAGTGCTCTTAGTAGTTGGCAGGAGGGGCGGTGAGTACAAAGTGGGAGTTGGGAGAATGGGGGGGGGGGGGTAAAGTGCTGCCTGCCCATGTATTAGCACTTACTACCATGGAACTGCTGACTTTACTGCAGAGGTGTAAGAATGACAGACTGAGGAATATTCAAAGCAGATGCCTTTCACACCATTAGGTTAAAACTAAATGAGCCGTGGACAATAGAAGAAAACCTAAGAAAATGCTCCGCGTTAAGTTCTTAGGATAGAGACGAGCAAGATACATTTCTTTGTATCAAAGCTCTTTACACGTGTTCAGTCCCTTTTTCCTCTCACGTCTGAGAACCTTTATGTTACTTTTACTATTTTTTTTTTTCTCTAAGATCTTTTTTATCTGTTTACTATAGAGAATATGACTTATCCGCAGCCATGGCTATTGTTACATTGTGATTTCTAATTTAGTTTACTATATTTCTATATCTTTTTCTATATCACCTCATTTGTCTTTTTATTCATTATTCTGGCTCCTGCCCTCTTGGTTTCCTTTTTCAACCTGTCAATGGAATATACAGTATAAAGGTTATTTCATCAGAACAAAATGTATAGATGTGCTGGGCTTTGCTCTGTACTGAATAAGCTAAATCATATTGAATGCTGGTTCATGTGAAATCCCAGGACGGGAGGAGGGTTGACGGTGCTTCTTCATTATTTTAGGTTAAAAAAGGGTAAGCCCTCTTTCACATGGGCGTCGCGTGTGAGGGCCGGACAAGATGCGGGTGCGTTGCGGGAAAATGCAATTTTTCCGTGCAAGTGCAAAGCATTTAATGCGTTTTGCACACGCGTGAGAAAAATCGGCATGTTTGGTACCCAGACCCAAACCCGGACTTCTTCACAGAAGTTCAGGTTTCGGATCGGTGTTGTGTAGATTTTATTATTTTCCCTTATAACATGGTTATAAGGGAAAATAATAGCATTCTTAATACAGGATGCTTAGTAAAATGTTGCTTAAGGGGTTAAAAATAATAAACAAATTTAACTTACCCCATCCACTTGATCACGTAGCGGATCTCCTCTTCTTTGTACTTTTTTCAGGACCTGGCTAAAGGACCTATGATGACATCACTGCACTCATCACATGGTCCTTCACACGGTCCATTGTGGACCATGTGATGAACCATGTGATGAGCGTAGTGACGTCATCAAAGGTCCTTTAGCCAGATCCTGACGAAAGTACAAAGAAGAGGAAATCCGCTACCTGACCAAGTGGATGGGGTGAGTTAAATTTGTTTATTATTTTTAACCCCTCAATGGACATTTTACTAAGCATTCTGTATTAAGAATGCTATTATTTTCCCTTATAACCATGTTATAAGGGAAAATAATAAAGATCAGGTCCCCATCCCGATCGTCTCCTAGCAACCATGCATGAAAATCGCACCGCATCCGCACTTGCGATTTTCACACAGCCCCATTCACTTATATGGGGCCTGCGTTGTGTGAAAAACACACAATATAGAGCGTGCTGCGATTTTCACGCAACGCACAAGTGATGCGTGAAAATTACCGCTCATGTACACAGCCCCATTGAAGTGAATGAGTCCGGATTCAGTGCGGGTGCAATGCGTTCCCCTCACTCATTGCACCTGCACGGAATTCTCGCCCGTGTGAAAGGGGCCTAACTATTCTGCATCACCAAATAGATGGGTTTAGACAAACACTTATTATCTGAGTGCCAACAGCAAAGTCTGGCTACAGGGTTACAGAGTAGTGTTGGGCGCGAATATTCGAATCACAAATTTTAATTGCGAATATCACCACTTTGAGAATTTGTGAATATAGTGCTATATGTTCGTATTCGCGAATAGTGTTGATCACGAATATTCTAATCGCAAAATTATTGCGAATATCGGCACTTAGCAACATCCTTAGCAACCAATAGAATTAGTGTTGATCGCAAATATTCTACTCTGAGTTTTTATCATGAATATATTGCATTCCCGATTTTCGCAATCAAGTAAATAATGACTGGAGATCACAAATTCTCGAATTTTCTAATTTATCGCGAATATTCAGCCAAAAATGTGTGAAGTATTGCGAATTCCAATATTGCCTATGCTGCTCACTATTACAGAGGTCATACACGTGCAGTAGCTATTAGCTGAATCCTCATCTATCCGAGAGCTATCTTTCCTGACCACCTCATATATTTATTCCAGTGGTGAGAGGAGAGGGTGTGCACACTTATGCAACCACATTTTTTTAGTTTTCTTCCCTCCACCTAAAAGATTTCAGTTTGGTTTTCAATTGAGTGGTACAGTTTATAGGTCACATTAAAGGTGGAAAAAGTTCTGAAATGATTTATCATTTTTTGCGAGATGAGGCAACGGTTGGATTCATTTTGGGGTACATAAGGTGAAAAAAAATGGCTGTTTTGGCATAGTTTATTTAGTTTGATTTTTTTACAGCATTCACCTGAGGGGGCATATAATGTGATATTTTTATAGAGCAGGTTGTTATGGACACAGCAATACCCAATATGTCTATCATTTTTATTTTTGTTAAGTTTTACACAGTGAAATCATTTTTGAACAGAATTGTGGCGAAACCAACCTCGCCACTGGGTTTTGGAGAGGCCTGTTTACCAGCCTCTTGCCTCAGGATTACGGCCCTTTAAGATACTTTTACTAACTTTTAAACCCCTTAACCTATTCAAGTGAATTTTGGATAGGTTTGTCCCCAAGTTATACTGGTTAAATTGATATAAGTTATATGTATGTACCCTCAATAAAGAGTGCCTGTTTTATCCTTCATCATGTTGAGGCTGGTGTTTGGATAACTGATCAACACTGCGGGATTGCTATACGCTGAAGATTTGCTATACTCCCCTGGCATAACTACTAGCTCTTGTAAGAGCTGTTCCTGCTCTTGGGATTTAGGAGAGGTTCACCCACTGGAGCCTTGTCGTAGATCCAGGGTGGGTAGGAGACGGTGAGACATCAACCAAGCTTCGGCGGTTCGTGGGGTCTGCAGTGCGTACGGTGTCAAGTGGAGTGCTTGGAGTCCTCGGAAAGCACTAGGAGCATCTATCGACGGTGGTACCTGGTCGGGGTGCCAGGAGATCCGTTACAAGAATAAAATATTGTTTTTGTGTTGCCATTTTCTGAGAGCCCTATTTTTTTTATTTTTTGGGCGATTGTCTTAGGTAGATTCTTATTTTTTGCAGGATGAGATGACGATTTGATTGGTACCTTTTTATTTTTTTAACTTGAAACTTTTTATTTTTTGTAAAACTTTATTTTTTTAACTTCTTTTTTAACTGAATTTATTGTCCCGCTCTGGGACTTCAATTTTTGGGGGTCTGATCCCCTGTACAATGCATTGAAATCCTTACAGCCTGCTTGTCTGTGAGATCCAGGGGGCTGGATCTCACAGGCTCTCACGGAAGGCTGCCTTCCCTGCCACCGGGTCCCCGTCACAGTACTGCGGTAACCCGATGGACACCCTGCACCCGGCAGTCAGCGCTGACCGTGGCAGTGCAAGGGTTAATGCGCCGACATCTGTGTTTCACCGATGCCGACGCATACAGCAGGGGACTGTCTGTCAGTGACTGCTGGACCCCTGCAGCTGATCGGGCGGCGCAGCTCCTGCGCCCGCCCGATCAGAGTGCCGTAGCTGTCCAAGTTTGCAGTGCCATACATGTACGGCGCTGGTATCCTACGGGTTAACAGAGGGAAAAAAATAACATGTTGGTCTCTAAAAGCCATGCTCTGTGTATACTGTTAGCTTTTCAGGCAGAAGACTGGCATTGAGTGCCAAAGTTTAGTTTATAACACAGGTGTGGAAAGACTTGAGAGTCTCGCATTAGATTCCTCACATCAAACAGCTTTGGGGTGGAATTGAACACTGTCGACGATCCAGGCATTGCCTGTAATCCAAATCTTTGCAATTTTGGATGTTTATGGCTTTTGTCCAGGGGTCGAGTGGAGGGGGAACGCATGGGAACGGCGTTCCTGCACTTTTTTCATGGCAGGAACGCCGTTCCCTTTCAGCCTCAAGCCAGGAGAACGCGGCTGAATCAGAATCAGATGGAGACGGAGCGCACTGTGCAGGGCAGGCTAAGGGAGGAGGGGCAGCTTCAGTTGAGAGGAAGCTGTCTGTGCGGTGCTGCTGCCTGCGACTGCCTCACTGTGACTCCTCTCATGATGTGTAGAGGTCATGAGTTCGAATCCCAGGACAAACTTTTGTAAAAGTGTTTTTTTTTTTTTATAAGACTTCTACTGATACCTAGTTTACTGATACCTAGTGTACAACCATACACATGACAGCTGCCCACTGTGTATGGATGTAGCAGAGCTGGGTGTGTTGGGGCAGCTGTCATGTGTATAGTTGTACACTAGGTATAAGTAGAAGTCTTATTTTTATTTATTTTTTAAGCAACTACCTTGACAGCTTTTATGGCTGTGAGGGTAAATGCCTTGCCTCTGATGTGTAGAGGTCATGAGTTCGAATCCTAGAACAAACTTTTCTAAAAGTGTTTTTTTTTTTTTTTCTGATACTTCTACTGATACCTAGTTTACTGATACCTAGTGCACAACCATACACATGACAGCTGCCCCAACACACCCAGCTCTGCTACATCCATACACAGTGGGCAAAGTTACCTACAGTAGAAGTCTTATATATATATTTTTTTAAGTAACTAGCTAGACAGCTTTCATAGCTGTGAGGGCATATGCCTTGCCTCTGATGTGTAGAGGTCTTGAGATCGAATCCCAGGACAAACTTTTCTAAGTGTTTTTTTTTTTTTTTTTTTTTAGTCCGCAGCTAGACAAATTACAGCATGCTAGATTTTCTGTGCTTTTTTATTTTTTGGAGGGGGGGGGGGGGTTGCAGTGGATCTTGGGTGAGTTCCCACACTTTTTTTCCCAGGACTTGACCCCTGCTTTTGTCTATATATCTCAATTGGACCAGGTAATATCTGGTAGAATCAAGAGCAGTGATGGCCAGTTCGCATTGTTCACCCGCGAACATATGCGGGCTGCCATCTTTTTTCACAAGTCCGGCGAGGCACAGGTAAGCCCTTGCCTGTGCCGGTCTGAAAACAAGTGCGGTCAGCGGGAGCAGGCAATTCCGAGAACAGCCACCGGGGACCTTCATCGGGCTGTTCCGGAACTGCCTGCTCCCGGTGACCACATTTGTTTTCAGACCGGCTTGCGGCACAGGCACAGGTAAGGGCTTACCTGTGCCTCGCCAGACTTGTGAAAAAAGATGGCAGCCCGCATATGTTCGCGGGCGAACAATGCGAACTGGCCATCACTAATCAAGAGTAAGGAAAGTCCTAGTAAACACACAAGCTTAGGCAGCCTATGTATTTCAGTCTACGCCAGTCGTACCCAACCCAATCGCTGCTTGTGAAGGTACTGACTAAATCCCTTCAACATAAAAATACATTCATATTATAACAAGTTTTGAAGTACTGCATTTTATAGAATAAAAAAACTCTAGTGCTCTCTGGAAGACTGTTATATGAGCCGTGAGAGCTGCTTCCCTCCCTGGTTCCTGCATTTTTCAGGGGAAGGGATTACAAGCACAAGGACTCTTGTAGTACTTTGCGTAGCTGGGTATGTACACTGCTTTTCTATGGACTTTCCATCCACAGAGCACTGCAGGCTCGTAATCTCCCTAATTTTACACTGTGAAGGTGGACACAGGTTGCACTTGTCTTTCGTGCCTTGTGGTAGTCATTTAGGGTGAGCCAAAAAGTCAATGTACAGAAGGCGAATGAGAGCACTTTATATCGTGCTCTATAGTCAGATGCCACGGAAAAAGACAATTGGTCATCAACGGCAGAACGGCAGAAACAATTTTGCTACAAATCATGTTGAAAATGGGTTTCCGCGCTGACAGAAGACCAATATGTAGATGAAATAGGTCTATTAACCCTTCTGGTAGCAACGAAGCCCAAAAAAAATTGCTTATTGCATCTTATCTCCTACACTGAAAGCTTACAGCTCCTGAAGTGTGATAGTCATTAGTCATTAGCAATGCTTGACAACCATTCAAATGAGTGGCTGTTAAAAGCAGACAATGACACTTTCCTGAATGTGGCCCAAAAAGTCAACTGCTATTCAGAGAGTCAGCCCTAGAGAGTACCATTGTGTCGTCCTGCCATCTAGCGGCAGCTACATTAATGGGACTTGCGAATTTCCCCTGAAACGACGAACATGCAGTTTGCTTAATCCATATTGATGGGAAATTTTAAATATGTTGACGGCATGGTGCCATCATTATTTTTAAGGATGGAGAGGTATATGTCCATAAATAAATACATTTATCTACAGGCATAGATATTTCATATTCTAAGATTTAGGTTTTAAAAATTCTCAACAGATCACGTCCCAAAGATTGATTTTGGTTCTCTCCAGCCCTGAGATATCTTTTTTAAGGACTGAGGCCTAAAGGCAGGACTACAGCTACAGCAATGCTTTGTAAAGGGGTAGAATAATCCATTCTTCTCCAGATGTACCATTTCTAGTAAAAGATAATGGAACTTTTCGCTTTTTTGAAACTTACCTAATGGTGGTCCATTCAGAGAGTAAGTAGCATGTATATTTTTGTCCCAAAGTGAATAACCTTATGCACACTGCTCTAGCACGGATAACGGCCGTGTGAGTTCTGAATTTTGAGGAATAGAATGTCCTGCCCTCTGTAGGGGCACTGCAAAACCGCAAAATGGACAAGAATAGGCATGTTGTATTGTCTTTGCAGACCCGCTTAACCGATATATGGAGGCGGACAGCACGCACATATTTTACAGCCCCATTAAATTCAATGGGTCCATTGAACCTCCAGATATCACTTTAGGTATAATACATCATGTACATTTTATTTTATTTTTTTGTTAAAGGGTAAAGGTCCTCAAGATATTCTACATGTCGCTATGGCCATTAACGTATCATTTCAAGCATGTTGTCCCTGATGATGCAGTTGTCCTGGTTTTGTATTTCATGTTGAAAATCAACTCCTGTCGTATGCTAATGAGCACTTTCGAGTGAAGGAGGCTGAATCTTGCATCCTACAAGTCATGGTTGCCCCACCTGAATCCTGCCACTTGATCAGTGTCGGACTGGGGTTACTTGAGTCCACCAGAGGAAATAATTATTGGTGCCCAAGCCCCATATCATCAATAAAGTCTAACAGGTTTTGAATCAAATATATAGACACTAGTGGAAAGTGTTTTGAACCAAATGGGATTTTTCTACTGGATCTGTGAGGCCCACATCTGGAGGATCCCCTGGTACTCTGATGGGCCAGTCTGACCTTGTCCTTGATTGACGTTTCAGAGCAGCAGCACAGTCACCCCCTTGACTCTCCACATCTTGTACATATCTTATGCAGATGTACCCTATCTCTTCCAGGATGCTGGTGCAGTGAAGCTGAGTGTACAGCTCCTTTAGCGCTTCTCTGTGCATGCGCCATTCCTAGGGGCAATGTGCTCTTGGTCCTCTGTTCATCCTGCAGGCATCCAACCTTCCAGGCGTGCACTGCCCAGAAAGCCAATATAAATGTGAATTGCCGCTCTTTTAAAAGCTTTCTACACTGCCCAATGCAAAATTTTCGGGGACAAACAAGATTGTTTGGTCATAATAATGTTTGCTTATTGTCGGCAGCACATCCCATGTTTACACAGGGAGATTTGTTGCCAACAATGATGATGTTTGGGCTTGCATAAAAAAGATGTGATCACCTGACAAATGAGCACTTGCTTGTGCTGCCAATGATCAGGAACCCGCATTATGCTTGTTCAGCCAGTTAGTAACAGTAGTAACTAATAGCTACAGTACTTAAATCAGGTTGTATATTTTATGGTAACTGGATATAAATGGTAGTCAATTGACAGAGAAATGAGATAGACAATATGCAGTCTCCAGAAGGTGATAGAAAAGAGTCCACTAGAGATTCAGGAAGTGACAGGGGAGATTCATTTTACAGTCTTATCTTTGAGATAGAGATGCCTCTGCTCATTCTGTCCCAGTCTAAAGATCAAAGCTGACAAGTGAATTTCAGAAAACTGGAAATGTCAGCTTAGTATACAAAATATGAAATATTTTCAAAGTAAATAATACCAACATATAAAAAAATTAAAACAACGCTAAATGTTCTGAAAAAATATGCTTCTAATAAAAATCAGATTTAAATGATGTCATTTTCTCATGATTCATGACAGAGAGCCAACATATACAGGAGCAGAGCTTTGTTGGATCTATGTCAGATAAAAGGGTTTTTCTGAGACTTTATACTGATGACCTATTATCTGGATAGATCATCACTATCTGATCAGTGGGGGTCTGACATCCAGGACTCCCACCGATCAGCTATTTGAGAAGGCACCAGAGCTCACATTAGCGCCATGGCCTACTTGCAGCTGAGCCAGGTCATGTGATGTCACGTTCATCGGTCACATGGCCTAGGTGCAGGTGGGCTATGATACCAAGCACAGCCACTATACAATGTACAGCATTGAACTTGGTGAGCTGAAAGAAGGCTACAGTGCTACTATGAGCGTTGGTGCCTTCTGAAATGGCTGATTAGCAGGAGGTCCCGGGTTTTGGCAGTGTTGCACCTAGCCTTTGTGCTGTCGGAGGAAAAAACTTAAACAGTGCCCCCTTCATGCCAAATTCTCAATCTAACCCCTTCCCTCCAGCCTTACTTTTAAAGACATACTTGGAAAACATTACATATAGCGCTACAAAACATACAGGGTAATACAGCACCACATACTTTTCTCTTTCCTCATCTCCTCCATTCATACCAGACCACCATGAGGTTTTCCTTCAGCTATCTCTTGTCTCTGAAGACTTTGACACACAGACATCTTAGTTTCCTACTTTTCCATCATCATTCTACCTTCTGAACACCCCATTCTGCCACCCACAATACTGTGCCCACTATGAACCCCAATACTATACTGCAGAAACTATTACCTTAACTATTACCACACAGATAGTACTCCATAGTGTTAACAGTGCTCCCCATAGTGCCCTTAGAAGTAATCATGTTCCACATAGTTCCACAGTAGTAATAAAGTTCACCACAATGCCTCCAATAATAATAATTCCCTTTGAAATGTGTGCCAGTAGAATATACCTTCTTATAATGTGTGCCAGTAGAAAAAAATCCCCCTTATAATGTGTGCCAGTACAAAAACTTCCCCCTTATAATGTGTGCCAGTACAAAAAATACCCTCTCACATGTGCCTGTAGAAAAAATACCCCCTTACAACATGTGCCTGTAGAAAAAAATACCCCCTTTTGTGTGCCAGTACAAAAATGCACTTTGTAATGGAGTCCAATACAAAAAATACCCCTTATAATGTGTGCCAGTACAAAAATGCCCCTTAGAATGTGTTCCAGTACAAAAATACCTCTCATAGTGTATGCCAGTATAAAAAAAATGCCCCTTTAGTGCCCTCAAATAGAAACAATGTCCCCATATTGTCTACCTTATAATGTGTCCCCCCCTTCTGTGTACAAAAATGCCCACTGATCATGTGTGCCAGTACTAAAAACTACCGCTTTTTAGTGCCCCCAGTAGAACTAATCTCTTCATAGTCCTCCCCTTATTATGTGTGCCAGTACAAAAATGTCCCTTTTTAACACCCCAGATGTCCCCATAGCGTTCCCCCAATTATACATAATACCCCCTTTCCCATAGTGGTCCAACAGCATGCTGCAAAGGAAAAATAATGAACTCAAATATTTACCTCCAAGCACTGCCAGGATATGGTGCAGGACACATGCCTGTTCCCGCCTGTGTCCTAAGCTGTATGCTGCCCGTCTCTGATGTCATCATCGTACCACTTGAGCCAGCCTCTGATATGCTACAGGTATAGGTTCTAGGCCTAAAGCCTATCACAGGAAATGGTGGGGCACGTAGACATCGTTTCCATGCCCTAATGTAGCATTTAACTGTATCACCGTCCTCAGTTGAATATTCAGAGATGAGTGCTTCCGCAATGGAAGTGCTCATTTCCCACAGGCTGCCAGGTAGGGACATCGCCTCACTTCGCCTAATTGGCGATGCGCCCCTGGATGTCGAACACCCACCTATCAGATACTGATGACCTATCCAGAAGTAGGTAATCGGTATAGAAGTCGTCTTAGAAAACCCAGAGCAGCCAGCTAGACAAAAAGACAAATACACTGCAACATGATAACTAACCACTATTATTATTATTTTTATTTATTATTAAAGCGCCATTCATTCCATAGCGCTGTACATTTGAAAAAAGGTATACATACATAATACTGACAATTGCACTTAGCATAAACAAGACGAGTTACAAACTGGTACAGAAGGAGAGAGGGCCCTGCTCGTAAGGGCTTACAATCTACATGGTATGGGAGAAGGACACAATAGGTGAGGGTCAAGCTAGTCATGGCGGTATAGAGGTAGCAGGGTCACTGGTTGTAGGCTTGTCTGAAGAGATGGGTTTTTAGGTTTCTTTTGAAGGATTCCACTGTAGGTGAGAGTCTGATATGTTGAGGTAGCGAGTTCCAGAGTGTGGGGGATGCACGGGAGAAATCTTGGAGGCGATTGTGGGATGAGGTGATAAGAGGAGAGAAGGAGGTCTTGTGAGGATCGGAGAGTGCGTGTGGAGATGTATTGGGAAAGTAGCTCAGAGATGTAGGGAGGGGACAGGTTGTGGACGGCCTTGTATGTATTTGTTAGTATTCTGAACTGAATTTGCTGGGCAATAGGGAGCCAGTGAAGGGATTGGCAGAGGGGAGAGGGAGAGGAGTAACAGGGGAAGAGGTGGATTAGTCGGGCAGCAGAGTTGAGGATAGATTGGAGGGGTGCGAGAGTGCTAGATGGAAGGCCACAGAGGAGAATGTTGCAATAGTCTAGGCAGGAGATGATAAGGGCATGTACAAGCATTTTCGCAGGTTCAAAGTTAAGGAAAGCGCGGATGCGGGAGATGTTTTTGAGTTGGAGGCGGCAGGTGGTGGATAGGGCTTGGATGTGCAGTCGGAAGGAGAGGGCAGAATCCAAGGTCACTCCAAGGCAGCGGACTTGGTTGAACGGGGAGAGTGCGCAGCCATTGATCGTGATAGATAGGTCTGTTGGGAGGGTTAAGCAAGATGGGGGAAAGATGATGAATTTTTATCCATGTTAAGTTTTAGAAAGCGAAAGGCGATGAAGGATGATATAGAAGATAGACATTGTGGGATTCTGGATAATAAGTGTCACGGTGGGGAGTGAGGGAAATGGGGGAAACCCCGCACTGTGCGGTGTCAAAGGGTAAAAGGGGATCAGCCTGGCCAAAAGGAGTAATAAGGGAGCATGTCACCTCCTAAAGCGTCCCTAATCCTCTCCCTGACTCCTCACCGTTTGAGCGGACCCCGATGGTAGGACAACTTATACTCAGGATTCCTAGAGACCCTAAATCGCCCTGGTAATTCCTCACCAAGGAGCAGGGAAGAGGCAACCTGTTCATCCCAGTAATGGAGGAACAGGAGTTTCTATCTGAGGCCAGGCTGCAAGGAGAGGGGAACACATACAGCATAAGGAGATGGCAGGTAAGCGAAACCAATAACACACTTACCTGCCACAGACACACTGACTGGAACCCGTGCACTAGTGCTGCTGTCCACACCAACAGTAAAGGACACAGAACACACCACAAACCACACAGGAACCCAGGACACCCCCCATAGCTGCAATAAACATGAGACAGGGGAATGTCTAGTAGGCATGCTGGACACCAAACACCACCAGACATGTAACACCAAACTAAACATACAAACACCCTGAACATAACCCACTCCATACAAATAGGGACAAGAAGGGAAGGAGACTCCGGGATAACATTGATGACCACAAGGGTGGCCCTCACTGGACAGATGGAACACCCTGGACTGGAGCAGAGCTCCAGCACAAACCACAGCTGAAGTACAACTCACTCCAGCCAGGAAACCACAGAAGATATAAGCCAAGTGACCACACCCAGTCAGGGAGTTTACCCTTACAGCACCAGACAGAGGGAGGCTACAACTTTAAGGGGAAGTGCACACACAAGCATACCAAACACGTAACCACCGGCAACAGCATGCGTGGCAACCATGTCAAGGCAATCACCCAGAAGGCCGAGACACTGCCACCACATGCTCTCACAGCAACACGTTGCCGCGGGCAACCACAAGTGTGGCAACAATGTCACAGCGTACACCATAGGCCGTGACACTCCCACTCCTCAAAGCCCCCCCAACATAAAAAAGGGGAACTAAACAGAACACCCAAAAAAACAACAGGGTGGGGGTGTACGGGAAAGTAACAGGACCAATGTCAGTGCAAGCAAGTCTCTAAAAGACTGCTGCCAGCCCCTGGAAACACCTAGAAACCAGGCAGCCAGCCACCATACAGCTCAGAGAGACCGCACTGAACACTGTGTCCACCTCAGACCCAGGGCAACCGCAAGTGTGGCAACAGTGTCACAGCGTACACCATAGGCCGTGACAATAAGGTGGTGATGTCTGGACCAGAGAGGTAGATTTGTGTGTCGTCAGCATAAGAGTGATGCTGAAAGCCATGGGACTCTATGAGATGTCCCAGGCCAAAGTGTAAGCAGAAATGAGCAGGGGTCCTAGGACAGAGCCTTGCAGGAAACCAACAGAGAGGGAATGAGACGAGGAGGTGGTGTGAGAGTGGGAGACGATAGACGTCCAAGAGTTTGCAACAGAAGGGAGTGGTCGACAGTGTCAAAGGCAGAGGACAGGTCAAGGAGAAAGAGGACAGTAATGTAATGACAGTAATGTTTTTTTGTTTTGGCTTTTAGTAGGTCATTGGTCACTTTGATAAGGGCAGTCTCAGTCGAGTGGTGGGGTCAGAAGCCAGATTGTAGCCGGTCAAAGAGGGAGCAGGAGGAGAGGTGAGAGGACAGTTCAGAATGGACATGTTGTTCAAGTAGCTTTGAGGCATACAGAAGAAGTGATATGGGGCGATAACTGGACAAAGAAGATGGGTCAAGTGAAAGCTTTTTGAGGATGGGTGTAATGATAGCATGTTTAAAAGCAGAGGGGAAGACACCAGAGGTTAGTGATAGGTTGAAGAGATGAGTTAGCGCTGGGATAAACACTGTGGTGAGGTTAGGGATGAGGTGGGATGGGATTGGGTCAAGTGCACAGTTGGTGAGATGTGATCTGGAGAGTAGATTGGAGAGTTTTTCTGTAATGGTGAAGTGGGTTTTGGGAGAAGACTGAGCAGTTGTGTAGAGGGTCTGTGTGGACTGTGCACTGAAGCTTTTTCTGATGTTGACTATCTTTTGTTTGAAGTATGCGGCAAAGTCCTCAGCTAAGATGAGAGGAGAGGATGGGGGCGCTGGGGGGTAGAAAAGGGAGTTAAAAGTGTTAAAAAGTTGTTTATGGCTGTGGGCCAGGGAGGATATGAGAGATGAGAAGTAGGCCTGTTTTTCATCAGCGAGTGAGGATTTGAATATGAGGAGGGATTGCTTGTATGCAGTAAATTGATCTTTAGAATGGGATTTTTTCCATCGCTGCTCAGCAACCCTGGAAGCTTGTCTGAGTTTTTTGGTCAGGTTGGTGTGCCATGGTTGTCTGTTAATTGTTCAGGTTTTGTTGTGTGTGAGGGGGGCAAAAGTGTCCAGAGCTGTACTTATTGTGGTGTTATATAGGGTGGTGGCAGCATCCGGGGTCTTGGAAGGAACAGATGGTAGAGAGTGGCAGAATAGAGTCAGAAAGCAAGCAAAAGTCAAGATGTTTAAGGTTCCTGCAGGGGTGTGCTAGTGTGTGGACCGGGAGAGCAGCAGAAGAGACCAATGAAGAGAAGGTGAGTAGGTTGTGGTCGGATAGGTGGAGAGGCAAATTAGAAAGGTTAGATAGGGAGCAAAGGCGGGTAAATATAAAATCCAGAGTGTGACCATCTCTGTGGGTGGGAGCTGAAGACAACTGTGAGAGGCCGAAGGAAGAAGACAGTGATAGGAGTTTAGAGGCGGCTGAGTGGCAGGTGTCAATAGGGATGTTGAAGTAACCCATGATGATAGTGGTGATGTTGGCAGAAAGAAAGTGTAGTAGTCAGGTGTTAAAGTGATTAAGAAAGATGGTGGCTGGGCCTGGGGGGCAGTAAATGACAGCTACTCGAAGGTTGGAGGGAGAGTAGATGCGAACAGAGTGTACTTCAAATGAAATGAGCGTAATGGAGGGTGGCAGTGGAGTTAGGCTGTAGGAGCAGGTGTCTGGTAGGAGAAGACCAACTCCTTCACCATGTTTGCAGCCGGGGCAGGGGGTGTGAGTGAAATGAAATCCACTATATGAGAGTGCAGCAGGAGAGGAGATGTCAGCCATTTTTCTGTGAGAACCAGAAAGGAAAGTTTTCGAGAGATGAAAAGATCATTAATGTAGGACAGTTTGTTACAGATAGAGCGTGCATTCCATAATGCTCCTGCAAGAGGAACCAAAGGAGCAGGGGTCAGAGGAATGGTTATTAGGTTTAAGGGGTTGCAGAAATTTGTAGAAAGAGATTTTTACTAGGATGTAGAGGTGATAGTGGGGATTTGCTGACGAGACCTGGATTTGGAGCGATATCACCAGCAGTAAGGAGAAGCAGAGAAAGTGTTAATAGATGAGAATAAGAGAGGGCATAATGTATCTGTGTGTGTTTGGGAAGGGAGTGTTTTAGGTTGCCAAACAGGTTTGTGCAAGGGGTAGGATGAGAAGGTAAGATGGAGGGGGAGATGAATAGTTCCTTGCTGGGTAAATGGATGTAGGGGTATTTCAGGAAGTTTTGGAAAAGTGGGGAGAGTAAGATGAAAGATTGAAACATTGTTTGCCTTAAAGGGAGTCTTTCACCTAAAATGACCATTATACACCACAAACATGATGATATCCATTACATTCCCCATATTATAATCTTACCTTTTATATTGCTGTCCGTCGCCTATTCGCTCTTAAAAACACTTTTATTCCATATGCTAATCAGGTTCTGAAGGTGCCCAGGGGCGGCGTTTATGCGGCCGGTGCCCAGGCTCCACGGCGCTGTTCAAATCAAACCCCTCCCCTTTCACCCCTCTGGCCCGCCCTCGGTTCTTCAGATACCATCCTCCTGTCAATGACAAATCCGGCGCCTGCGCACTCCATTACTCACTAGGGCAGAGGCAGCAGAGCGTTTAATGCGCATGCGCCGGCCCGTACATCCCGATCTAGCCGGCGGAAGTAAACTGCCAAAATATCGGGATGTACGGGCCGGCGCATGCGCATTAAACGCTCTGCTGCCTCTGCCCTAGTGAGTAATGGAGTGTGCAGGCGCAGGCGCCGGATTTGTCATTGACTGGAGGATGGTATCTGAAGAACCGAGGGCGGGCCAGAGGGGTGAAAGGGGAGGGGTTTGATTTGAACAGCGCCGTGGAGCCTGGGCACCGGCCACATAAACGCCGCCCCTGGGCACCTTCAGAACCTGATTAGCATATGGAATAAAAGCGTTTTTAAGAGCGAATAGGCGACGGACAGCAATATGAAAGGTAAGATTATAATATGGGGAATGTAATGGATATCATGATTTTTGTGGTGTATAATGGTCATTTTAGGTGAAAGACTCCCTTTAACTATGTCTTATCACCCAAAAATTTAACCACAATCTTCACAAAGTGAAAATCGAAAAAACTTTATTGACAATGTATGATAAATACATACATAATAATAGAAGGCAGCACAAAGGTGGAACACAAGGATGAGGAACAGGACCCAAGAGGGGGCAGAGAGGTCGGCACACCAAAAACAGGGAAAAGAATAAAAGATGAAAGAACACCAAGACGTCTCTGGACAGTAAGCCCCGGGCAATGCTGCAGTAGAGGCAAATATGAGGGCAAAAACTTGGTGATTAGAAAAGAATAAGCGTACCCTGGATGGTGTGTCGATCTCTCAGCCGCCTCCTTACCCAACGCCGTTTCGCCAGTGACCTGGCTTCTTCCGGGGATGTGGAACATTAGGGAGGACTTCCCCTATTATAGTGCCCTCACAGGTGTGTCATAGAATGATTAGAAAACCTAATGACGCATGCACCAATAAGTGTGGAGCTGCAAATCTGATGTGGCGGTCACGCGACAAAGCACATGACCGCAACGTCAGAAGCGCATCATAGCCACCACCTCTACCAGAAACGAATGGCCAATCTACAGCATGGAAAGGAAATACCGGGGGATCATTCTATGACACACCTGTGAGGGCACTATAATAGGGGAAGTCCTTCCTAATGTTCCACATCCCCGGAAGAAGCCAGGTCACTGGCGAAACGGCGTTGGGTAAGGAGGCGGCTGAGAGATCGACACACCATCCAGGGTACGCTTATTCTTTTCTAATCACCAAGTTTTTGCCCTCATATTTGCCTCTACTGCAGCATTGCCCGGGGCTTATTATCCAGAGGTGTCTTGGTGTTCTTTCATCTTTCATTCTTTTCCCTGTTTTTGGTGTGCCGACCTCTCGGCCCCCTCTTGGGTCCTGTTCCTCATCCTTGTGTTCCACCTTTGTGCTGCCTTCTATTATTATGTATGAATTTATTATACATTGTCAATAAAGTTTTTTCGATTTTCACTTTGTAAAGATTGTGGTCCAATTTTTGGGTGATATTGGTGGCTCTACGTTTTGTGAGGCAATTTTTTCGTGATTTATTTCTGTCAAGTAATAATTGGGTGGCCTTAACTATGTCTTTGATTATCTTTGGTCCTTTTCTGGTTCAATTCTAGTATAATTCAGTATTTGCATTAAAGAGTTGCACTTGAAAGATGTACTGTCTGAAAAATGTTAATTGTAACGTCCTGCAGAAGTAAACATGACCTGAGAAGACCTCTCTCAGTATTTTCACCAGCTGCCAGCAGGGGACATAGTGTCTTCATAATAGGTCTAGTGCCAGGACAGTATAGATGGAGGTAGGTGAAGGATGTGGCTGTCTTTTTATAGCGACACTGTGACTGTCACCATTTATGAGAGGGGGAAGATGTCCGTCATGCTTATTTCAAAGCACTGCCGTTGTCACTGTTTATTTGAAGAAATTTGCCTGTTACTGTTTGTTCAATTAGTAATTCTACTGTATTGTCATCAGAGACGTCCCAATTGAACGGTGTCATCTGAGACGTGAGCTTGACAGTTGAACATCATGGTTTTGGTCCCATCTTTTCAGGTGCTCGCATTCTTAAAAAAATTGACGTTAGATAATATGCAAATGAGCCCCTAGGAGAAAAGAGGGCAGTACCATTGCACTGCTTTTCATGTCGGGCTAACAGGGCCAGGCAGTGAAAAAATACTCACGCCTGGACCTGAAGTCGCGCCTGCTCTGTACTAAGAAGACTAAGAAGATGGAACCAACACCATGATGTTCAACTGTCAAGCACGCATGTCTTAGATGAGACGGTTTTATTGTGTTCTGATTACAGAACCCCTTTAATATTTCTACAACAGTAATATAATATATGCAACTGAACATTCATCTAGTTTTTGGGGGATATATTAAAGTGTCTATAAAATGATTTGTCTTTCCGTGATTTTTTTCCTCAGATTGAGATTGTCAACCCTGGTCTGCAGGAGCAAAATGGTCCAAAATGATGAATGAAAATTATTTCGAAAGCCGCTTCATTTTGCATTTAGAATTCAAATGTTCAATTTAAAAAACTAAATTTTTGAAAAGGCGTCCATGGCCTTTAACCGCCTCCGGTCCGCCTAACGCAGGATCGTGGTCCGGAGGCGGCTGTCCCAGGCAGAGTCACGCATCTACGCGTCATATCGCGAGACGCGAGACTTCCTGTGAACGCGCGCACACAGGCGCGCGCGTTCACAGGATCAGAAGGTAAGAGAGCGGATCTACAGCCTGCCAGCGGCGATCGTTCGCTGGCAGGCTGTAGATGCGATATTTTTTTTTTTTTTTGTTCGAATACTTTTATTAGCAAGAGCCAAAGTAATCACTTTACATTGAAAACAGCCCGATTCCAAGTCGGGGCTGTGTACAATATCAGCGTACAAATAGGTGGTCACAATAAATGTAAGCAAATACCTTTGTAGACATGAATATGGAAAGAATAACATGTGATCCCAACATCCAAAGTAAAGGAATCTCATAGACCCAGTTACGGGAAAGGAGGTATCGAGAGCTCCCACTTAAATTACACAACAATTTAAGACAAACAAGGACAGGACCACATAGGGGGAGGAGGGGAAGGAGAAGGGGAATCCCTGACCAGACAAGTAGAGGTAAAAAGGACAATGTAAAATATATCCTATTAAGGCGTGCAGAATGCAGGTGGAATAAACTCTAACTTAGGCGCATCCATCAAGTAGGCAAAAAGAGTAGAATTCCAAATGGGCGGTGCAGTCTCCCTAGGGACCGGCGACCCCTCTGTTCAGCCACGTGATAAAATCAGGAGATCCATTAAACAGGATCCAAGGAGTCCGAATTTTCAAGAACTTAGTAGAGTCGCCCATGTCCTCCGCCCAGAGCTCCTCCATTCTGTAAATTTTTTCAAAGGTGGTGAGCCAGTCCCTAGGGAGAGGGGCGCACGTGGACTTCCAGAATCTAGGGATAACCAGACGTGCTGCCTGAACAAAGAATCTCAGAAGACCCTTTTTCCGAGCAGATAAAGAGCTAGGGAACATGGAGAGCAAAGCGCCCTCAGGAGTCCATCTGGAGGAACTACCGCAAACCATGTCGTATAGATCATTAATAGCCTCCCAAAAAGGAGTGATTTTGCTGCAGAACCACCAGATATGGGACATGCTACCCTCCTCATGGCCGCATCTCCAACAAGTGCTAGGACAAGAAGGAAAGAAAGAGTGCAGCAGGACCGGGGTCCTGTACCATCTGGACAAAATCTTAAAATTCTTCTCCTGAAGACTGCTGCTTATTGACGATTTATAAGATATCTCGAATGCCTTTTCCCATATGTCAGGAGGAAAAGATTTTCCTAATTCTCGTTCCCAAGCCCTTACAAAGGGAAGGTCAGATATGGTATCATCTCTCCCCTGGAGTAGCCCGTAAATCAGAGACACTAAATTCGTGGGTGGGGATGTTTGGGTGCACAGCGCCTCAAATGGGGAAAGATCCCTAGATAAAGTGTTATTGGGGCCTAGCGAGGACAAAAAGTCTCTCAAACTGATATACTTAAGCCATGCCCCTCTAGCTGACCCTCCCGGGAAGGAGGAAATTGGCTGAAGGGATCCCCTCACCCAAACCATAGATACCAGGGGCGTAACTAGAAGTGACTGGGCCCCACAGCAAATATTTGTAAGGGCCCCCCTCAGCGCGCTTCGCACCTCCCTCCTCCTGTGTAAACCCCACTCCTTTGGCACAGTGTAGCGGTATACTGTATATTGTGTGGCACAGTATAGAGGTATACTGTATATTGTGTGGCACAGTGTAGAGGTATACTGTATATTGTGTGGCACAGTGTAGAGGTATACTGTATATTGTGTGGCACAGTATAGAGGTATACTGTATATTGTGTGGCACAGTGTAGCGGTATACTGTATATTGTGTGGCACAGTGTAGAGGTATACTGTATATTGTGGGGCACAGTGTAGCGGTATACTGTATATTGTGTGGCACAGTATAGAGGTATACTGTATATTGTGTGGCACAGTGTAGCGGTATACTGTATATTGTGTGGCACAGTGTAGAGGTATATTGTGAGGCACAGTGTAGCGGTATACTGTATATTGTGTGGCACAGTGTTGAGGTATATTGTGAGGCACAGTGTAGCGGTATACTGTATATTGTGTGGCACAGTGTAGCGGTATATTGTGAGGCACAGTGTAGAGGTATACTGTATATTGTGGGGCACAGTGTAGAGGTATACTGTATATTGTGTGGCACAGTGTAGCGGTATACTGTATATTGTGTGGCACAGTGTAGAGGTATACTGTATATTGTGTGGCACAGTAGCAGTATACTGTATATTGTGAGGCACAGTGTAGAGGTATACTGTATATTGTGGGGCACAGTATAGAGGTATACTGTACATTGTGGGGCACAGTGTAGCGGTATACTGTATATTGTGGGGCACAGTGTAGCAGTATACTGTACATTGTGGGGCACAGTATAGAGGTATACTGTACATTGTGGGGCACAGTATAGAGGTATACTGTACATTGTGGGGCACAGTGTAGCGGTATACTGTATATTGTGGGGCACAGTGTAGGCTATATGTGCATAACATAAACATACTCCACATGAACACTTACAGTTACTTGGCTCGGCCCTTGGGGATCTCGGACGCCACTTCCACACTTTGGCCGGGGGCTCGGCGGAGCTGATGTTGTGTTTTATCCTAATGAGAAAGATTTTATAATAAGGATTTGGAGAAGGGGCAGAGGGATAGCAAAGCAGGGAGAGGCCGGTGCTGCTACTAGGGGGTCATACCATGGGGCAGTAATAAAACCCACCATAATGCCCCCCCCCCACTAGTAATAATTCTCCTTATAATGTGACAGTGCAAAAAATACACCCTTGTAATGCCCCCAGTTGAGCTAATGTCCCCATAGTGCCCCCATAATGTGCCAGTATAAAATACCCCTATATAGTGCCCCCAGTAAATTCCCCCATAGTGCTCCTCTCCCCCCTTCCTGCTAGTGCCCCCAAAATGTACCAGTATAAAATGCCCCATATATAGTGCCCCAGTAGATGCCCCTCAGTGTCCGGCCTCTGATAGGCTGCCAGCCTAGTGTCCCCCATAATGCCCCCCAATAATGTGCCAGTATCAAGTGCCTCTCCCCCCCCACATGTCCCAGTATCATAGTGCCATCTCCCCCCATGTGCCAGTATCAAGTGCCTCTCTCCTTCCCACCCCCCATGTGCCAGTATCAAGTGCCTCTCTCTTCCCCCCATGTGCCAGTATCATAGTGCCATCTCCCCCACAAAAAAGTGCCAGTATTAAGTGCCTCTCCCCCCATGTGCCAGTATCATAGTGCCAACCCCCCCCCCCCCCACATGCCAGTATCAAGTGCCTCTCTCCTCCCCCCCATGTCCCAGTATCATAGTGCCATCTCCCCCCCCCCCCCACTAAAAAGTGCCAATATCAAGTGCCTCTCTCCCTCCCCCCTCCCCATGTGCCAGTATCAGGTGCCAACCCCCCCCCCCCATGTCCCAGTATCATAGTGCCATCTTCCCCCCCCACCACAAAAAAAGTGCCAGTATCAAGTGCCTCTCTCCCTCCCCCCCCCCCCCCTGCCAGTATCAGGTGCCTCTCTCTCCCCCCCCATGCCAGTATCAGGTGCCAACCCCACTCCCCCCCCCCCCCCCATGTGCCAGTATCAGGTGCCTTCCGCTCCCCCCATGGCAGTAACAGTCGGGTATTAAAAAAATAAAAATAAACACTTCTACTTACCTCCATGTCAGCGATGCGATGCAGCCTCTTCCTGTGTCCCGCCCAGTATGTCCTTATATGGACTCAGTGCTTGTATTTCAGAAAAGAGTCTGCTGGGATTCGAACCCACGACCTTCTGCTTCAGAGGCAGAACAGCTAACCACTAGACCATAGGAGCTGCCTTGATGCTGACTGAAAAAATATGAGACTTCTACTGTTATAGCTGGCTAAGTGTACATCTATACACATGGCAGCTGCTCATATATAGAGATGTAGCAGAGCTGAATGTGCTGAGACAGCTGTCATATACAGATATAGCAGTATCTCAGCTATATCTCTATATGACAGCTGTTCCAGCACACTCAGCTCTGCTATATCTCTATATATGATAGCTGTCATGTGTATAGATGTAGCAGAGCTGGGTGTGTTTAGGCATCTGTCATGTGTATAGATGTAGTAGAGCTGGGTTTGCTGGGGCAACTGTCATATATAGAGATATAGCAGAGCTGAGCGTGCTGGGACAGCTGTCATATAGATATATAGCAGTGCTGGTGTGTTGGGGGCAGCTGTCATGTGTATAGATGTAGCAGAGCTGGCTGTGTTTTGGCAGCTGTCATGTGTATAGATGTAGTAGAGCTGGGTTTGCTGGGGCAGCTGTCATATATAGAGATATAGCAGAGCTGAGTGTGCAGGGACAGCTGTCATATACAGATATAGCAGTGCTAGGTGTGTTTTGGCAGCTGTCATGTGTATAGATGTATTTTTTTTTTTTAACAGTCAGTTGTAATGCAGCCTTTATGGCTGTGAGGGTAAATGCTTTGCCACTGATTCACTAATAGATTGGAGGTTGGAGGTTGTGGGTTCAAATCCCAGACCAGGAGACTTTAGCAGACAGTAAAATTAGATCACACTAGCGGCTGCTGTGAAGGGGCCCTGAACACGATATTTAACTAACTTGAAAATGAACACAATATTTTAAGCCGGGGCGCCGGGCCCCCTTGGCAGCCCGGGCCCCGAAGCAGCTGCTTCCCCTGCTTCCCCGGTAGTTACGCCACTGATAGATACCGTAGGATTGTCCGCGCGGTCCAAACCCAGAAAGGACGTACAACCTAAGCCCAAAGGAAAGTCAGGATTGTTAAGAAGGGGAGTCAAAGGGCTGGGGGACTGAGTGAGACCTAATGGTATTGCTATTATATCCCAGATTTTCAAGATACCCAAGGTCAATAGGGGGAGTCGCGAGGGCCTCTTGGATTTAGAAATCCAAAGTAGATTTTGGGATGGGAATCCCACCACCTGCTTCTCGAACTGGACCCACCTTTTAGAGTGCCCGTTATGGAACCAATCCAATATGTATGAAAGGATTGCCGCTTTATGGTAATTTGGTAAATCCGGAACCCCCGCGCCTCCCCTTGACCTGCTGCGCACCAAAAATCTCATCCCCGACCTAGGGGAGGATCCTGCCCAAATTAATTTAAGGATCATAGATCTCAGAGTCCTGAAAAGGGTGTTCGGGAGGGGTATTGGTATGGTGCGAAAAAGGTATAGTATACGAGGGAGAATATTCATTTTAAGTGTGTAAATCCTACCAAACCAGGACAATGGCAACCCCCTCCAGTCCTTCAAATCCCTACGGACCTCCTCAATAAGGGGAATGAAAAGATGCGATTTTTTTTAACCCCTAACAGGTATATTAGACGCTGTTTTGATAACAGCGTCTAATATACCTGCTACCTGGTCCTCTGGTGGTCCCTTTTGCTTGGATCGACCACCAGAGGACACAGGTAGCTCTGTAAGTAGCACCAAACACCACTACACTACACTACACCCCCCTGTCACTTATTAACCCCTTATGAACCCCTGATCACCCCATATAGACTCCCTGATCACCCCTCTGTCATTGATCACCCCCCTGTAAGGCTCCATTCAGATGTCCGTATGTGTTTTACGGATCCACGCATCCATGGATCGGATCCGCAAAACACATACGGACCTCTGAATGGAGCCTTACAGGGGGGTGATCAATGACAGGGGGTGTGATCACCCATATAGATTCCCTGATCACCCCCTGTCATTGATCACCCCCCTGTCATTGATCACCCCCCCTGTAAGGCTCCATTCAGAGGTCCGTATGTGTTTTGCGGATCCACGCATCCATGGATCGGATCCGCAAAACACATACGGATGTCTGAATGGAGCCTTACAGGGGGGTGATCAATGACAGGGGGTGATCAGCCCATATAGACTCCCTGATCACTTCCCTGTCATTGATCACCCCCCCTGTCATTGATCACCCCCCTGTAAGGCTCCATTCAGACGCCCGTATGTGTTTTACGGATCCACGCATCCATGGATCGGATCCGCAAAACACATACGGACGTCTGAATGGAGCCTTACAGGGGGGTGATCAGCCCATATAGACTCCCTGATCACTTCCCTGTCATTGATCACCCCCTGTAAGGCTCCATTCAGATGCCCTTATGTGTTTTACGGATCCACGCATCCATGGATCGGATCCGCAAAACACATACGGACGTCTGAATGGAGCCTTACAGGGGGGTGATCAGTGACAGGGGGGTGATCAGCCCATATAGACTCCCTGATCACTTCCCTGTCATTGATCACCCCCCTGTCATTGATCACCCCCCTGTAAGGCTCCATTCAGACGCCCGTATGTGTTTTACGGATCCACACATCCATGGATCGGATCCGCAAAACACATACGGACGTCTGGATGGAGCCTTACAGGGGGGGTGATCAATGACAGGGGGGTGATCACCCTATATAGACTCCCTGATCACCCCCGTCATTGATCACCCACCTGTAAGGCTCCATTCAGACGTCCGTATGTGTTTTACGGATCCACGCATCCATGGATCGGATCCGCAAAACACATACGGATGTCTGAATGGAGCCTTACAGGGGGGTGATCAATGACAGGGGGTGATCAGCCCATATAGACTCCCTGATCACTTCCCTGTCATTGATCACCCCCCCTGTCATTGATCACCCCCCTGTAAGGCTCCATTCAGACGCCCGTATGTGTTTTACGGATCCACGCATCCATGGATCGGATCCGCAAAACACATACGGACGTCTGAATGGAGCCTTACAGGGGGGTGATCAGCCCATATAGACTCCCTGATCACTTCCCTGTCATTGATCACCCCCCTGTAAGGCTCCATTCAGATGCCCTTATGTGTTTTACGGATCCACGCATCCATGGATCGGATCCGCAAAACACATACGGACGTCTGAATGGAGCCTTACAGGGGGGTGATCAGTGACAGGGGGGTGATCAGCCCATATAGACTCCCTGATCACTTCCCTGTCATTGATCACCCCCCTGTCATTGATCACCCACCTGTAAGGCTCCATTCAGACGTCCGTATGTGTTTTACGGATCCACGCATCCATGGATCGGATCCGCAAAACACATATGGACGTCTGAATGGAGCCTTACAGGGGGGTGATCAATGACAGGGGGGTGATCAGGGAGTCTATATGGGGTGATCACCCCCCTGTCATTGATCACCCCCCTGTAAGGCTCCATTCAGACGTCCGTATGTGTTTTACGGATCCACGCATCCATGGATCGGATCCGCAAAACACATACGGATGTCTGAATGGAGCCTTACAGGGGGGTGATCAATGACAGGGGGTGATCAGCCCATATAGACTCCCTGATCACTTCCCTGTCATTGATCACCCCCCCCTGTCATTGATCACCCCCCTGTAAGGCTCCATTCAGACGCCCGTATGTGTTTTACGGATCCACGCATCCATGGATCGGATCCGCAAAACACATACGGACGTCTGAATGGAGCCTTACAGGGGGGTGATCAGCCCATATAGACTCCCTGATCACTTCCCTGTCATTGATCACCCCCCTGTAAGGCTCCATTCAGATGCTCTTATGTGTTTTACGGATCCACGCATCCATGGATCGGATTCGCAAAACACAAACGGACGTCTGAATGGAGCCTTACAGGGGGGTAATCAGTGACAGGGGGGTGATCAGCCCATATAGACTCCCTGATCACTTCCCTGTCATTGATCACCCCCCTGTCATTGATCACCCCCCTGTAAGGCTCCATTCAGACGCCCGTATGTGTTTTACGGATCCACGCATCCATGGATCGGATCCGCAAAACACATACGGACGTCTGGATGGAGCCTTACAGGGGGGGTGATCAATGACAGGGGGGTGATCACCCTATATAGACTCCCTGATCACCCCCGTCATTGATCACCCACCTGTAAGGCTCCATTCAGACGTCCGTATGTGTTTTACGGATCCACGCATCCATGGATCGGATCCGCAAAACACATATGGACGTCTGAATGGAGCCTTACAGGGGGGTGATCAATGACAGGGGGGTGATCAGGGAGTCTATATGGGGTGATCACCCCCCTGTCATTGATCACCCCCCTGTAAGGCTCTATTCAGACGTCCGTATGTGTTTTGCGGATCCGTAAAACACGACACCGCGGATCCGCAAAACACATACGGACGTCTGAATGGAGCCTTACAGGGGGGTGATCAATGACAGGGTGGTGATCACCCCATAAAGACTCCCTGATCAACCCCCTGTCATTGATCACCCCCCTGTAAGGCTCCATTCAGACATTTTTTTGGCACAAGTTAGCGGAAATAGTTTTTTTTTTTTTTTCTTACAAAGTCTCATATTCCACTAACTTGTGTCAAAAATTAAAATCTCACATGAACTCACCATACCTCTCACGGAATTCAAATGCGTAAAAATTTTTAGACATTTATATTCCAGACTTCTTCTCACGCTTTAGGGCCCCTAAAATGCCAGGGCAGTATAAATACCCCACATGTGACCCCATTTCGGAAAGAAGACACCCCACTAACTTGTGACAAAAAATAAAAACTTCCATGAACTCACTCTGCCCATCACAAAATACCTTGGGGTGTCTTCTTTCCAAAATGGGGTCACTTGTGGGGTAGTTATACTGCCCTGGCATTTTAGGGGCCCAAATGCGTGCAAAGTAGTTTTAAATCAAAATCTGTATAAAATGGCCGGTGAAATCCTAAAGGTGCTCTTTGGAATGTGGGCCCCTTTGCCCACCTAGGCTGCAAAAAAGTGTCACACATGTGGTATCGCCGTACTCAGGAGAAGTTGGGGAATGTGTTTTGGGGTGTCATTTTACATATACCCATGCTGGGTGAGATAAATATCTTGGTCAAATGCCAACTTTGTATAAAAAAAATGGGAAAAGTTGTCTTTTGCCAAGATATTTCTCTCACCCAGCATGGGTATATGTAAAAGGACACCCCAAAACACATTCCCCAACTTCTCCTGAGTATGGCGATACCACATGTGTGACACTTTTTTTGCAGCCTAGGTGGGAAAAGGGGCCCACATTCCAAAGAGCACCTTTTGGATTTCACAGGCCATTTTGATTTCAAACTACTTTGCACGCATTTGGGCCCCTAAAATGCCAGGGCAGTATAACTACCCCACAAGTGACCCCATTTTGGAAAGAAGACACCCCAAGGTATTTCATGATGGGCATAGTAAGTTCATGGAAGTTTTTATTTTTTGTCACAAGTTAGTGGAATATGAGACTTTGTAAGGAAAAAAAAGAAAGAAAAAAAATTCATCATTTTCCGCTAACTTGTGACAAAAAATAAAAAGTTATATGAACTCACTATGCCCATCAGCGAATACCTTAGGGTGTCTACTTTCCGAAATGGGGTTATTTGTGGGGTTTTTCTACTGTTTGGGCATTGTAGAACCTCAGGAAATATGACAGGTTCTCAGAAAGTCAGAGCTGCTTCAAAAAGCGGAAATTCACATTTTTGTACCATAGTTTGTAAACGCTATAACTTTTACCCAAACTTTTACCCAACTGAAAGTGAAAAGTGTCATTTTTTTGCAAAAATTTTGTTAAATTTTGATTAATAACAAAAAAAGTAAAAATGTCAGCAGCAATGAAATACCACCAAATGAAAGCTCTATTAGTGAGAAGAAAAGAAGGTAAAATTAATTTGGGTGGTAAGTTTCATGACCGAGCAATAAACGGTGAAAGTAGTGAAGTGCAGAACTGTAAAAAGTGGTCTGGTCATTAAGGGTGTTTAAGCTAGGGGGGCTGAGGTGGTTAATTTATGCAGGTATTTATCAAAAATGTATTGTCATGTAGTTTTGTCATTAGATTTTAGTGTTACAGGGTATTTCACCGCTAAAACCACTCTTTGCGCCGCATTGGTTCTCTCCATACTATTGTAACACACGGAGACGTTGCTGTAGCATCTTATTCCTGTATACCCGCACAGAGGAGGACACCAGGTTCTTGGTCAGGATGGCTGGGGAAGGAGATTTGGCTCGGCCAGGAAGTGGGTGTGTGCAGCTGTACTAGCTAGTGGCAGTGACAGCAGAACTGTTCCTGAGAGAGCACATTTGAACTGCGTGCAGAGAAGTTGTCATTGGCAGCAGAGGACTGGCCAAAATTTCCCAGTAGGCCGGTGCCCAGAGGGCCACCCAAGCCCTTCTCATGCCCGCTGGCCAGGTATATAAAGATCTGATGCTCTCAGCATTGCCAGCCACCGCAGGTGGCCTCCTGAACTCCTCGAGATTGTGATACAGTTGAATACTGCAGCAGGGGCAGCAGTATTTTGCGCCGCACTGTGGTATTTGGTTCTGCTAGGGAGGTATTTTGTGCTGCACTGAGGCATTGTTGGTTCCACTTCCTTCTGTTGTCCCTACCTACTTGTGTTCCCCGCCTTCTGTCAATTTGGACCTGCAACATTGGGCCACATTACGTTTTTTTTTTTTTCCAGGGCCATTTTAAGTGACCAATCCGCGCCTGGTCATTATCCTTGGTCTACATGCATCATTTTTTCATCGCACTTTACCGGTCTGCAGTTGACCTTCGCAGATATGAATGTCTTCAACTGTCAATGAGAAAATAAAGCAGTGAGATAACGTTTCTATAATTGTGTAATAAAGGTTAACATTTATATTGTTAATTGAATGGAATTTGGATGCGAGGGTCATAAACCAGCAGGTATTCTGGATCATTCTCTCTGTGTGGAGTTATGATTGCCGGAGCTATTATTAGCTCTCTGTAATTCTTTCTCTTGTGTGAGAATCAAAGTTATAATTATCATGAAAATCCCAGCTAAACAAATCAGACTCCCGGTGCAAAGTTCAGGCTCCACATTACAAATCTGAATTTATATGACTAGTTTACTAGAGAAATGAGCTTTTACAATCATTTTCCGATATGATCCAGCATTTGACATCATCATGGGGTAGATTCAAAACCAACATATTTTCTCGTTGTCGAGCCTGGCTACCATCTAGCTAGTCAAATGAGATAAAACAAATGTCATCCCTAAAAAAATCTGTAGTAAATGGACGTTATTCAGCTGTTTTCTTCTTGTTAACCTCTTAGTGACCAACCTGTTTTGGTCCTTACTGACCAAACATTTTTAAGTTTTCAGTTTTTACGTTATATATTTTACGGCATTCATATTTCGTTATAAATACCATAATATCTTTATTCTCTTGGTCAGTACAATTACAGCGATATCAAATACATTGTTTTTTTTTTTTTTTTTACGTTTTACTACTTTTGTGCAATAAAACCACTTTTTTTTTTTTTTTAAAGGGAAGAAAATCTTTTTGCATCGCCGCTTCCCAAGATCCATAACTTTTTTTTATTTTGCTTTCTATGGAATTGTGTGAAGGCACCAGAGAGGCACAGCCTGCTGGAAAATACTCAAGGCTGGCTTGGGCCTACATCAGAGAGCCAGCCTTTACACACATCGGCACCCCTCGATTACATTTGCGGGGTGCCAATTGAAGACAGAGGGAGTCTGCTCCCTCTGTCACTGCTTTATATGTGGCGGGCACCAGTGCCGATCCGGGCTGTTAAAGCAGGAGCACGGCTCAAACTGCTACAGAAAACAGTCTTGTCATCCAGCTTTTCCAGAATCCTGAATGGCAAGTTTGTCCAGCTACACGAAGGGATTTAAGAGATCATAAATAGGCAGATATGGAATTCACCAGTCTGGGAAACCTGGGTAACAACCTCTGCAGAGATGTAATGGAGGCCACACTTGGTACATACATTCTGTATACACTATGGGGGTCATTTACTATACAGAAATACGCCTATATTAGACTTGTTTCTGGCGCAAAGATTTCAGTGCAAAGGGTATAATATCAGGACAACCGTGGGTATATGCTATATATATAATTTGATCTTCAGCATACCTCCACATGCTCCCCAGCTTTCCAACGTTCCTTAAAGGCAAATCTAGATAATTGTGAAGGGAGGAATTCTCACTGCGTAACTTAACAGATTAGCTATTTAGCTGTATGTACTATGTATATACTATAGCTGGTACTATTGGCACTGTGGCTGGCACTGTTACCAAATCTATTTTGTACTATTACTAACTAGGAGATTCCTTACAACAAAATGGCCACGCTCACTTTGTAGACAAAATTATCCAGACTAAACTCAGCCCCTTCCTCCTAAACTTCCTGCACACTAGCATCAGAGGGGGAAAGGAAGGGGGAGGATTCATGGCTGCAGCCTAAGAGAACAATGAACTGCTTTTCTAGTTTATTTTTCATGGTCTGCATTTGTGACATCTGATGAAACATGAGTAAAAACACATAAGGAGATTAGGTTATGTTTTGTTGTTTTTTTGTCTATGTGGATTCTGGGTTTATTTCCCTTTTAAGTAAAACTTGAATGAGAACAGATATGCTAGCCATAATTATGGTTTCCTGTGAATGATCACAAACTGCAAAGGTTTTAAAGCAGCAAAATCCTCTCGCAATCAGACTTTTTGGACCCACGACATGGAAAAGAATTGAGCAGAATTGACAATATCTTGTGCATCCTTCTTGTTTCATGCTTGCTCAAATTTGCTCTGTATTATTATATATTTTGTCAGTTGCTACTCACTAGAGATGAGCGAATTTCCTGAAGTTTGTTCCGATTCTATCACTTCAACAGTCAGATTTGCTTTGTACCGAACAAAAACAATTTCTGTATCAAAAGTTCCCCAGTTCCTCCGAAAAATTATGACAATCTGAGGTCTCCCAGGACTGTATCAAACGCCTTTCAAGCTCGTTAATGCCAAAACAGATATTCAAATGAGAAAGTAACAATGACATACAGTATATGGCTGTAGGTAAATGGATTGTAGCCAGTGGTAACAAACAGCCTGATCCAATGTTTCAAACATTTTTGCAGTGAACCAGTAGATGACTGCATAAAGGTTAATGTTTACCATTAAGGGTTAATGTACTTTTCATGCTTTTGAATTTGATTCCAAGAGCCAACATGGGAAAACAGCCTAATTATTGTGCCCTACTCAGGAGGATGAAAGCTGGACCTGCCCCCTCTGAGGGGAACCTGGCCTAGGCAGCCAAAGTGTGAGGGGCTGCAGGGGTCTGTGTGAGGCCTACTACAAGGGTTCTCCATCCCTTCATGCTGAGCTCTCAGGAGAAACAAGTAAATAAAGTATGCATACTGTGCAGATGCAGGACAGTGAAGATAACTTTGGACTTTGCTGCATGTGGAACAGGTTGTAGCAGATTTCAATGTGCAATTGACATTGTGGCAGCTGTGGACTGATGATTCGGTGTTCATTTTCTTGACAGCTGGAGGGTTAGGTGCAGACATTATATCGAGTGGCATCTCATTTATAGGGCAAGAGTGTTTATATACACATTGATGGAACTTTAAGTTGCAAAATGGAATATCCTGGATCATTAGGGTGCCTCAATTAGTCTCCACCATCAGTCCAGCTCAGTCCACAGTTGCCACAATGTCAATTGCACATTGCAATCTGTTACAGTGCCACATGTCTTAATTCTATCAATTAATAGATAGATTAGCGAACCTTGGTTGGCCAGATGGCATGCAACTGTATACCGGTTATTATTTGTAATTGAGGGCATTTTGGTTTTTGCCCACAGATACTCTCAGTGACATCATTTAATCCACTGAACTTCACCGGGGCGTATAGTATCTCGTGCCAGGCCCTCTATGATCACTTTAGCCTTAAGATACCTGATCACACAGGTTTTTGCCTTCTATTTATTTTATTGAGCATCAAAATAAAGTATTTGTGTTTTAGTTTTAAACATTCCTCGTAGGCAGTGATTGGTTTTGTATTGTGGGACGTGAACCTAGTCAGTTAATTGTTACAGACAGGACAATACCGAATATGTTCAGTATAGAATAGGAATGTCCCACGGCGCAAAAACCACCCAGTGGTTGGATTAGATTAGGGGTTCTGTTTATTGAGCAAGCGGTACAACGCGTTTCGGGGATATACCCCTTTTTCAGGTACAAATGACTTGCATCGTACCGACAATACCGAATATGTGGCAGAGATTTTATTTTTGCAATTTTTTTTCCATTGAAAGGCTTTTTCAATGGAAATTTTTTTAACCATTTACTTGTCACTTCTAGAATACCTTATGCAGTGCAGAGTATATTACTGTCAGTGCTATTCATCCACCTGCCTGCTAGGATACATTGCAGGCAGGGCTGGGATCCTCAATAGATCATGCCGTATTTTTCGGCCCATAAGACGGACCTAGGTTTTAGAATAGGACAATAAGAAAAATATATTCTTCATTAGAGCTCAGGTCAGACTCCCAATGTTAATCAGACCTAAGCTGACAGCCCAATCAGACCCCCAATATTAATAAGTCCCCATTCAGACCTCGGATGAGAGCCCCCATTGCCTCATATCAGCCAAAATTGCTCTCATCAGTCCCCATGCCTCTCATAAGCCCCCATATCAGCCCCCACGCTTCTCATAGGTACAAATCTGACAGATGATCTTTCAAGATAGTTTGTTTGTTGTCTGTAACCATGGAGACACAGAAATCTGCATAGGAGCTATCAACACAAAACTTTGGAAAATCTTTAATTAATAATTGCAAAGTAGCTCCGTTTTGGATGTATTAAATAAATAATAAGCCTCATTACAGGTTACATTCTGTGTTTAGTTGCGTGAGCAAAAACGTAAAAGTTTAGAGGCACCGTTGTTATGTGTATGGATTAAGTTTAATATAAATGAATTATACCAGTGTGTGTATATATATATATATATATATATATATTTATACCGTATTTTTCGCCCCATAAGACGCATTTTTTCCCCCCAAAAGTGGTGATTATTAGTACCGGAGGACTGGGAAGCGGTGAAGGATTTGTAATCACCGCTTCCTGGTCCTCAGCTGTCGGCTGTGCACGGCTGCGCACAGAGTGAGGCGCTCTGTGATGTCACACTGTGCTCAGCCTTCACAGCACAGCTGACAGCAGGAGGATGCAGATCGCGCTGGAGGAGAGGAGCTGCGGCGTCCAGGAGCAGGTGAGGTAATATTTTTTTTTATATTTTTGAGGCTGATGGACACTTCTGGGAGCTGGTGCGAGGCACTGGTGACTGATGGAATGGGCTGCTGGGAGCTGATGAGAGGCTACAGGGGCGTGCAATAAGGCTACTGGGGGATGCTATGAGGCTAATGGGCGCTGCTATGAGCTACTGGGGGCTGCTATGAGCTACTGGGGGCTGATGTGAGGCTACTAGGGGCTGCTATGAGGCTACTGGGGGCTGCTATGAGGCTACTAGGGGCTGCTATGAGCTACCGGGGGCTGCTATGAGCTACTAGGGGCTGCTATGAGGCTACTGGGGGCTGCTATGAGGCTACTGGGGGCTGCTATGAGGCTACTGGGGGCTGCTATGAGGCTACTGGGGGCTGCTATGAGGCTACTGGGGGCTGCTATGAGCTACTAGGGGCTGCTATGAGCTACTGGGGGCTGATATGAGGCTACTAGGGGATGCTATGAGGCTACTAGGGGCTGATGAGAGGCTACTGGGGGCTGATGAGAGGCTACTGGGGCTCTTATCTGAGGTCTGATTGGGGGTCATTCATATTGGGTTCTGAGCTGAAGTCTGATTGGGGGTCTTATCTGAGGTCTTATTGAGATCTTATTTACATTGGGTATCTTATTGGGGTTGTTAGCTGAAGTCTGATTAACATTGGTGGTCTGATTGGTGGTCTGACCTGAGGTGTAATGAATTAAAAAAAATCTTATTGTCCCCCTCTAAAACCTAGGTGCATCTTATAGGCCCAGTGTGTCTTATGGGGCGAAAAATACGGTATATACACTTTTTTTGCTCTGCCGATTAATTTAGCTCTTCCATGGAACAGTTTATATGGATGTGGCTGTGTAAATAATTGTCCCCTTGATCTACTGACTGTGACCAAATTTGGGCACAAAGGGAAATGCAATGTTTCAGCACTTCAGGTGTCCTTAGTGTAAAGTGGCTTCTGCATCAAAGCACCATAGATAGCATCATATTCTCAGCCTTTCAGGTTTTTCGGAACCTACGATAACATTGACAATTGTATCTTTGTGTATGTACTGTAGACACTAGAAGGTCTCCAGGAACGTAACTTCTCACCCATTGTGTGAACTCTGTGAATGAATGCCAAAGAATTTTAATAATATTCCCCCATACGGCTGCTCTTAGAATAGATTCTGGAACTGTGACCCATTAGTGTCCATTAGTTGTCCTTCAATAAATACACTTGTCCTGTCATTTCATTCTCACCACCGTATTGTGATGGATTTAATACCGTATGCCGCCCTTTGGTGCCTTACACAGTTATGCACTTGCTTCTACTAACAATGCTAGAAACCTACAAACTAAATTCTGCAGATTGAAGGACAACTGCCTCGATTTTCAAGGCCCATGAACAATATAAAATTATTTTTATGAATGCTAAAAAAATAAAAAAAATAAAAACATGTTCAGATTATCAGACACAAGGATGCATAAGTAGCCAACATGCCTGGGTGTATGGGCCACCAGTGAGGTTTGTGATTGTCAGACGCCGGAAAACTGTGGGTGGCCTGCAGCTTAGCTGGGAATTGGTCTTGTTAATTGAGTGTAAGCTCTGGCCTATTCACAGACATGAACTCACATAGACAAAGATCATCTATACACAGAGGTCAAAAGTGGACAATGCCTCCTCCCTCCCATTTCCCAGCACCTCAGCTGATCCCGTGGACTTCATGGCTGGGCTTTTTCTTGTACTGACATGATAGCACCAGTGACATAGGTGATATGCTAATTCACCACCATTGTGGATTGGGATTTACAAGGAATTATCAATTCTTTTCTGGGCATTGTATGGACTAGGACGTTCTTCTCATTCCTACAACTGACCTTCAGAATAGCTGCTGTGATAAATGAGCGTTTCTTCCTGTTATATAATTACCGTACGTACAACCTTATTTGCCTCTTATTTATTAGATCTGCCACAATATGATTTGTTCTGGACACTTGGTTAGAGAGTATGTTTAAATATGATACATATGTTCTGGTATCTGTAATTACCAGAATTGCTCATTCTTGTGGTCATCCAGGCTGGACGACACTTCTGCAGGGTGGGGATGAATGCATAAAACTACAGGTGGGAGATAGAGCACTCAGTACCTGTACCTACCTGGCAGCCTCTCTGTGCTGCTCCTATTTTAAAGGGGTTGTCCGGGTTCCCCATCTTCCCCCACTCAGTCCCTCTGATATGAGCATCGGAGCATTTCATGCTCTGATGCTCTCCCTTACCCTGTGCTGAATAGTAAAGGGCAAGGGCTTTTTCTGGAGATCTGGTGATGTACTGGGCTCTCCATGGGTAAGCTAGGCGGAGGCTTCTACCTAGCACTGAGCCCGGTGACGTCACTGGCACTAATGGGCGGGCTTTAGAGCTGCTCTAGCCTGTAAAATGACTAGGGCAGTGCCAAAGCCTGCCCATCAGTGCCGGTGATGTCACCGGGAACACTGCTAGGTGAAAGCGTCCTCCTAGCAGTATAATATTATAAACAGCCCTTGCCCTGTGCGAGACAGCGAAGGGCAAGGGAGAGCATCGGAGCATGAAATACTCAGATGCTCAACTCAGAGGAGCTCTGAACCCGGACAAACTCTTTAATCAATATGATCCTTGCAACAGCAGCATCCTGGTGAGGATATGTGCCTAAGGGCTAATGCACTCGAACGTATTTTCTTTCTGTGTCCGTTCCATATTTTAGCTGACCGGTATGCGGAACCATTAATTTCAATGGGTCCACAAAAAAAAAACGGAAGTTACTCCTGTGTGCATTTCTTTTCCGTACGTCCGCATTTCCGTTCTACAAAAAAATAGAACATGTCCTATTATTGTCCGCATTATGGAGAAGGATAGGACTGTTCTATTAAGGGCCAGCTGTTCCGTTCCGCAAAATACGGAATGCACACATGACATCATCCATATTTTTTGCGGATCTGTTTTTTGCAGACAGCAAAATACATACGGTCGTGTGCATGAGCCCTAAGGCTAGTTTCACACCGGAGGTGTGAATTCCGGCAGGCTGTTTCGGCAGAGAACAGCCTGTAGGAATTCTCCGGATCTGACGCTACCAGATACAAACAGAATTCTCACTGGCCCTATTAAGTATAATGGGGTCCAGCGGAGATCCAGCTGCATTCCCCTGCTCCTAGAAGCGAATTAGCATATTATAAAAGTTAGATTTCTGGCGTAACGGGGGCATAGATAAAAGTAGGAATAGGCTGGTTAGGTTTAGCTGACATTAGCACATCGCTAATATCAGCTAGCTTAATAGGGTTAAATCTGGTGACAGAAACCCTTTAACGTTAATGGCACTGCTCTTTCCTCATCAATATAAATAAAGTGGACAACCCCTTTTAACCTCTTCACTACCCTAGACAGGGAACTCTGGAATTAACTTACTTATTACCCAAGACTACTAGGGATGGTATCATTAACCTCTTGCCAGTCAAAAAAACAGGGATGTTAGCAATAAGCCCTTTAAAAACCCCTATATGTGTTCTATACTTCTTGCCAACCACCACCCCTTGGTTAAATTTATGGGAATCTGACCTATCAAGTAACCCAAAAAATTCTCTGGACACTGATAGGGTTTTGTGGCATTAGTGCTTCTAATTTTTGCATTTTTTTATTTTTATTTTGTTAAAAACACTGCGGTCAGATTATACTTTAAAGTCTAGTTGCGAATTATTGAAAAGATTACAGGCATAGCATTTTGTTTTTGGAGACTGTGGATTTTCTTTAAAAGGAACTAAGCTCTAGGCATGGCATCATGTTCTAGCGTTTATCCCATCGGGTTTTATATCGAACTTCAAAACACAAGAAAAGAAAAAGGCATGTTTTAATTTTTAGAAAAAATAATGCCACCAAAATGCTTGTAAAAAGACAATGAAAAATGTCTACAAGTGGCTTAAAACACAAAAACCTAGTATGGGTGAAAGAGGCTTCAAGGGGTTATCCAGGAAAAGATAATGATGATTTATCCTCAGGATAGATCATCATTATCACATTACTGAGGGTCCAAGTCCCAGCACACCGGAGCTCTGGTGAGCGATGCAGGCTCCCGACAGCGCCGTACATTGTATAGTGGCAGTGCTTGGTATTGCAGCTCAGCCCCATTAACTTGAATGGAGCTGAGCTGGAACTAGGCCATGTGACTGATGTACAGTGATTCTGTTTTCAAGGACAGCACCAATGTCCCACCTTCTGGAAGCATCACGGTCACCAGCGGTTAGACTCTTTCCCGCTGGAAGTAATAGAAACAAAAACGAGATTATGACCAGCGTCTTCTCTTGTGCAAGTTATTCCCGATCAACAGCAGCAAACAGGCAACGTTTCGGCATAACACAAGCCTTTCTCAAGCCATAATGAACTATCACACAGTGTGAACTTATATACCTCCTACATAAAGGGTTGTGCCAATCTTCCACCAATAAATTACTTATACATAAATTACAAGCATATTAAAACCAATCATCTGTGTTTATATAAATTAGCATTTTGTTCTCCCCATACATGAAACCCCTTCTTACATCTTCTCCCCAATGTCATCCACATATGCGTGAGCTGCAGTATGGGCGCCGCCGCTGCATGTCTCCTCCGCATGTTCAACAATCTACTGCGCATATCCTTATCGTATGTGTCTTACGTTTTACTTATCGGACTGCGCATGTCACGTCGCGTCCCTCCTCACGCAACTTTATTGACAGGGACAACAGGATACTTTATCCTTCGTACTTACTCCATGTATCCACCACAATATACTGTATATTCTTCTCTTCATAAATGTCCCATAACACACTACAGCACCACTGAATCATGTCCATAACATGACTCTCAATGGATATCATCTATTATCGCCATTACGTCATGTCCCTATCCCACTTTTCCTCGCTGTGGAGACATGCGCCCAGTATCGCCAATCTGCAACTCACTATAATTAGGGAAAAAAGGAGAAAAGAAAAAAAACTGATAATTAGTGAATGTTCACATTATAACACCTATAGTGATTAAAAAAATGTCATTACTATATATAGAAAGACCCCCCATAAAACCACATATACCAAGGGAAAGACAAGAACTCATAGGGCCCTAAAGGTGACTTACATTAAAATCTATATTCAACCCCCTCGGCTGTAATGTTTCTAAAGTATGTATCCATCTCAACTCTTTTTTCCGCAAAAGACCTTCTCTGTCTCCAGGTCTCCAAAGTGGAGGCACAGAATCAACGATCCTAAATCTTAACTGGTTATTAGAATGTCCCTTTTCTTTAAATTGTTTCGGATTTGGTAGCTCAATCATCTCCTTCCTAATCGTGCTCTTATGTTTATTAAATCTCTCTCTAATCTCCATAGTTGTCTCTCCTACGTAGAACAAACTACAGGGACATTGTATCATATACACCACACAGTCTGATCTACAAGTATATCTTTCTTTAACTTTATAGATCTCCCCATTGTACAGATGGGCGAATGTGTCTCCTTTCAACATATTTCCACAGTTGCAGCATCCCAAACATGGAAAATTTCCTTTTTTAGGTGTCATAAGGAATGTCTGTCCATCTTTCCTTAGAGGCCCAATATCTGATTTTGTTAGTCTATGTTTCAAGTTTCTATTCCGCCTATAGGACATTAACGGCTTCTCTTTAAACTCCTTGACTCCCGAACAACTCTTCTCCAACATAACCCAATCCTGTCTCAGAATTTGGGCTAACTTGGGGCTCAATCCACTAAACATGGAAACAAAAGGTATGTGCATCCCTTTATCTTTCTTCTTTTATTTTCTTTTTCTCTACTTTCATTCCTACTTGACAATATTTGTGTGCCAATTCTATGCAGGAGGCCATCCGGATATCCTCGCTGCAAAAATCTGGCACACATCTCCTCAACTCTAATTTGCAATTTCTCTTCATCTGCTACCATACGTCTAACCCTCAGGAGTTGACTCCAGGGTAAAGAGTCTATCATATGTTTTGGGTGGTTACTGCAATAATATAGCATGTTGTTTCTATTAGTTGGCTTCTTGATCACTCCTTCTTCTATATATACCAATACATCCAGAAACTGAACGGACTGTTTTAGTCATAGTGAAGAACAAACCCTCCACACAATGATTTAAATAATCATAAAACTCAATTATCCCCTTTCCATATCATAAAGATATCGTCGATGTAGAGCCACCAACTCAGGGTGTGCTTACCAAAATTGGGCCCGTACACATACCGATCCTCGAACTGCCCCATAAAGATATTGTCATAAGTCGGGGCCACGTTTGACCCCATCGCCGTGCCCCTCCTCTGCCAATAGAGGTCATCCCAAAAAGGAAATAATTCCTCTCAAAGACTATTTTAAGCAGCTTAGGGATCAGCCGTGCACAGGGTGGAGCACATCACGAGCCGGCCAGCGCCACACCGACTGCATCCAAACCATCATTGTGTCTTATAGATGTATATAATGATGCTACATTCAATGTCACCAAATAGTAACCACTCAAGAAAATCACATTTTTCAATTTCAGCAAAAAATCTGAAGAATCCCTGACATAGGAGGGCGCAGCTGTGGCAAAGCATCAAAGCACTTTAGAGAAAAAAAAATAGCTATTGGACTAAAAATAGATCCCCTCCCGGATACAATTGGTCTGCCAGAAGGATCTCTCAAATCTCTTATGTATTTTTGGGAGTATATACAATACAGGTGTAACTGGTTTCTCCACAATGAGAAATGATTTAAATCTTCATCAATAATCCCCTTTTCATAGGCAATATGTAATGGTGCAGAACCCCAAGCAAACAGACAGATGTTTTAAACGACAGTGGATTTATTGAGTCGGTGATAATTCAGTCAAAAGCCAGTCATCATACACAGGTAATCAAGCCGAATAAGAACCTCTGCAGGGAGAGACCAGGGAAGCAGTCCGTGACAAGGCCAAAGTTCATACTTATTATATCAGTCCAAGAATCGTGGTACCGAGGCATGAGACGTTGGAGAATATCCAGGGTCTGATCCGAGGTCATACACGAGATAGATTGTTCAGCCAAGATAAAGTATCCAGAGGGAGGTCACTAGAGAAGGGTCAAGAAAAGCAGAGGTCATACACAGGTAAGCTGGAGAGAAACGATCACCAACATACACCCGGATTGTCAGAACAACAGTGGGCACTGACCAGCCAATCACAGAGTGCCAGGTGTCGATTCCTCATAGGTCACATGATGATCCTAATCCCTAACACTTGTGTGGCCTATCCCCTAATCCACTTTAAATTTGTGCACAAGTGCTTTTCCTGCCAGCAGCCGGTGTAGCATATAAGATGCGCGTACGCTCGGCCGCGTATCCCTTTGCGAACCACCTCTCGAGCATGCGCGAGGACGCTTGATTGGCCTAGCACGGATACGGGACCGCGCCGGCACGGACGCCAGAACAGAACCCGCAGGCGATACCGGAGACAGGACCGGCCACGGCGTGTTGCCACCAGCCCGGCCATCTATTCGCAAAGGAATCGGAGCCGCAGGCTCGGCAGACGCATGTGTGACCTGTCCTGCTACTGCAATGGGACCCCTCTAGGTCGAGGCAGGGGATCCAGAGGCCCGCTGGAATGGAGTTCTAGCAGACCCACTAAGCACCCCCTGACCTCTCCCTACAGGCCGAACCCCACGAGGACCCCTGGAGGCCCCAGTAGACCACGGAACAGGAGAGTGTCTCACACATCATTAACCTTTTTTCCTATCATCTTTTGAATCTCATACTTGGGGTCCTTGGTTAATTTTGTATATACCTCCTCATCGTTTAACTGTCTCCAAACCTCCATTTTGTACTTCGATGTATCTATTATCACAACTGCACCCCCCTTGTCAGCTTGTTTAATAGTTATTTGTTTATTCTCCATCAGTTGTCTTAATGCATCTCTTTCTAATCTTGAGAGATTATGTCTGAAAATGGTCAAAGATGTATTATCTGCCCTCAGTTCAGCCACCCTGCGGGTCACCAACTCAATGTATGACTCCACAAAGTGATTTTCTGAGGAGGAGCAAATTTGCTCTTCAGTCTCAGATCATAATCCATCAAACACATCATATTCACGTCATGTTTGAATTCCACAGTGTCTCCAGGATTATCTGAAAAGAAAGCACGCAATCTCAAATTTGTAAAGAAATGTAACTCTATCTCCAATTGAAACCATTTAAACTTCTCTACAGGACAAAATTAGAGTCCCTTATTCAACACTTTAATTTCTGTTAGCTCAACTGAAGATATATTTACCACCAGGCTCAGTTCTGAGGGTTCCTTCTGGTTGTCGGTCGTGACCTCTCCATTTGATGTTTTGAAAAGTATCTGCCTCTCCTTCTGGGAGCACCGATGTTTCCTTCCGCCCCTATTGTTCTTCCTCCTTGGGCCGGTTTCCGACCCCCTAAAAAATCTGATCGGGTCGACTCTATCTGTGGATGAGTCAATGATACTTCCGATTTTTTGCTGAAATTGAAAAATTTGATTTTCTTGAGTGGTTACTATTTGGTGACATTTGATGTAGCATCATTATATACATCTATAAGACACAATAAAGGTTTGGATGCCGTCGGTGTGGCGCTGGCCGGCTTGGGATGTGCTCCACCCTGTGCACGGCTGATCCTCGGACTGCTTGAGATAGTCCTTGAGAGGAATTATTTCCTCTTTGGGGACGAACTCTATTGGCAGAGGAGGGGCACGGCTATGGGGTCGAACGTCGCCCCGACTTGTACCAATATCTTTATGCGGCGGTTCGAAGGATCAGTATGTGTACTGGGCCCAATTTTGGTGAGCACACCCTGAGTTGGTGGCGCTACATCGACGATATCTTTATGATATGAAAAGGGGATGAGCATAGTCTGATTGAGTTTTATGATTATTTAAATCATTGTGTGGAGGGTTTGTCCTTCACTATGACTAAGTCACAACAGTCAATTTAGTTTCTGGATGTATTGGTATATATAGAAGAAGGAGTGATCAAGACAGATATTTTTGTGAAGCCAACTGATAGAAACAACATGCTATATTATTGCAGTAACCACCCAAAACATATGATAGACTCTTTAACCTTGAGTCAACTCCTGAGGGTTAGACGTATGGTAGCAGATGAAGAGAAATTGCAAATTAGAGTTGAGGAGATGTGTGCCAGATTTTTGCAGCGTGGATATCTGGATGGCCTCCTGTGTAGACTTGGCACACAAATATTGTCAAGTAAGAAGGAAAGTAGAGAAAAAGAAGAAAGATAAAGGGATGCACATACCTTTTGTTTCCACATTTGGTGGATTTAGCCCCAAGTTAGCCTAAATTGGGTTATGTTGGAGAAGGGTTGTTCGGGAGTCGAGGAGTTTAAAGAGCAGCCCCTAATGTCCTATAGGCGGAACAGAAACTTGAAAGATAGACTAATAAAATCTGATATTGGGCCTCTAAGGAAAGATGGACAGACATTCCTAAACAAGGAAAATTTTCCATGTTTGGGATGTTGTAACTGGTGGAAATATGTTGATAGGTGACACATTCTCCCATCCGTACAATGGGGAGATCTATAAAATTAAAGAAAGATATACTTGTAGATCAGACTGTGTGGTGTATATGATACAATGTCCCAGTAGTTTGTTCTATGTAGGAGAGACAACTATGGAGATTAGAGAGAGAATTCATAAACATAAGAGCACAATTAGGAAGGAGATGATGGAGCTACCAATTCCGAAACATTTTAAAGAAAAGGGACATTCTATTAACCAGTTGAGATTAAGGATCATCGACTCTGTGCCTCCACTTTGGAGAGGTGGAGACAGAGAAGGTCTTTTGCGGAAAAAAGAGTTGAGATGGATACATACTTTGGAAACATTACAGCCGAGGGGTTTGAATATAGATTTTAATGTAAGTCACCTTTAGGGCCCTATGAGTTCTTGTCTTACCCTTGATATATGTGGTTTTATGGGGGGTCTTTCTATATACAATAATTAAAAAAATGTAATCACTATAGGTGTTATAATGTGAACATTCACTAATTATCAGGTTTTTTTTTCTTTTTTTTCTTTTCTAATATCTTGTAATTTATGTATAAGTAATTTATTGGTGAAAAATTGGCACAACCCCTTATGTAGGAGGTATATAAGTTCACACTGTGTGATATTCATTATGGCTTGAGAAAGGCTTGTGTTAAGCCGAAACATTGCCTGTTTGCTGTGTTGATCAGGAATAAACTTGCACAAGAGAAGATGCTGGTCATAATCTCGTTTTTGATGTACAGTGATGTCACCTTGCCTAGGAAGAGGCTGCTGCGCTCAAAGCCTCTTCTAACAGCTGATCGCCGGGGGTCGCAAACCCGCAGATCTGATATTGATGACCTATCCTGAGGATAAATCATAAACATATTTTCCTGGATAACCTTTAAAGAGGTTGTGTAGCCTGTTTACATTGATCAATTAATCATCAATTTCTGATCTGTGGTGGTCCAACACCTGCCACCCCCACCGATAAGCTGTTTGAAGAGGATGCTGAGCTCCATGGTAGCACTGCTTCCTCTTCATTACAAGGCCTGTCTTCTTGGAAGTGCAGTATAATTATAAGTACTTTCTCCATTCACTTGTAATTACACTATGCCATTGCTACAGGGGAGTCGACGTGTAAAAAATGTTGGTATTGGTGTCCCGTTAAAAACATTCCAAAGTTATTTTGGTGGTCCAACAAATGAAAAAATTAGGACTGTTAAACCGTGAAAAAGTGTCTGGTTATTAAAGGGGTATTCCCATCTCAGACATTGATGGCATGTGGCTAGGATATGCCATTAATGTCAGATAGGTGCAGGTCCCACCTTTGGGACCCACTCCTAACTCCAGCATGGGCCCCCTGAATTGAAGGACGGCACACCTCTCATGTGTGGCATGCCCTCCCTTCATCACTACGGAAGTTCCAAAAACAGCTGAGCGAGGAAGCTCGACTGTTCTTGGAAGTCCCATTTTGGTGAATGGAAAGCACACAGTGCAAGTGCGGCCACTGCTACATTTATCGCTATGGGACTGCCACAAATAGCCGAGCCAGCAGTTGGCGTTTTTCAGAGCTCCCATAGCAGTGTACAGATTGTGGCTGCACATATGCAGCTGCTCTGTTCTGGAGATAGGAGTGTATTATCCCAGAGGTGGGACTCGCCCCTATCTGACATTCTTGGCATATCTTAGCAATATTCTATCAATGTCTGAGATATGCCAACCTCTATAAGGCCTTATCAGGCCTGGTTAATAAAGGGTTATATACCATAGGCACCTATAGCCTTGGGACAAATTTTGTTATTGCATTGACTGTATTGTAGGATACAACATATTTACAGTTGTTGTTTTTTTAATGTTGCTTCTTTTGTCTTCTGCAGCTTGCATGTTTTTTCATGCATTGCAGGCTGCTCAGTCCTGTTCAGCACCAAATCCATCAGGCAAGCTCTCCAGTGGCTCACTCGGAACAAAATTTTGATAAAAACCAAATGTAAATGTGTTTTTGTCAGCCAGTTACAAATCTGCTGACAGATGCCTTTTAACACTGTGATTGATTAATTATTTTTCTGAATGCCTCAAATAGCAAAAAGTTCTGTAACATACTTACCTTTCCGGGCTCCTGTGGCATGATCCTCGGCAGGGCCGCACCGGGAGAGGTGCACTGCTAAGCCACTCCTCCTCGTGACGTGATAGCATACTTAGCAACAGGATGCAATGCTCTATCTGTCTCTTGTTTGGTACTGCATAGCTTGTCTGGTTCTGACCTCCTAACGTATGACTCTGGTATTGTGTTTGTCTGTCTTTGTTGTTTTAAGTCTCTGCACTTAAAATAGCATAGGGACCGTTGACCAGTTGAGGTCTAGCTATCTAGGGCTTGTACTGCAAGTAGGTAGGGAAGGCGGGCTGGGTTCTAGCCCTAGGGCTCATTGCCCTTGTCTGTCCCTACCTACAGTCATAACAGCTCCATAAACCTCCATATGGCGTCCTACAGCACTGGCCTACAGCCTTCTATGGATCCTTATTATTTTTCTATACTCTGAACTTTTATGAAGCCGTAATGGCGTGCACGAGGGCTTGCTGGTCGCACACATGCAATGAAATGGTTTACCATAGCTTTAAAACTCTACGCATCTATATATGAGCAACCACTCGATCACACTTATACATACTGACATTATTTTTAAAACTACCAAAAGGACTTTTTTTCATTACAAATTGCACAGCAGTGAAGATAAAAAAAAGAAAAGAAAAATAAAAAGAATAATTTTATGACACCTTCATGTTTTTCCCCCCGAACATTAAAAGTAGGATGGATAACGCTGTTACTTATCATTATCTTCCAGGGTGCGGCTGAGAATAACTTACGGCATTATTCCGAGGTTTGAGTTAAACCTGTCATACAGCAGTAATAACAGTGGTAGAACTGAGAAATATCAGAGCATACAGCGAGGTAGTGAGGTGTGGGCGTGCTCACAAATTGAGCAAATGTTTCCCATGGAGGAGTTAATGGGCTGCTCATAGTGCTCGTGTCATTACAGACAGCTTTTCTCTTGGTGCCTTTCTGTTTCTCCCACTATACTGCCTGCTGTTCACCCCTTTTGTGAGAAGCATTTTTGGAAATTCTTAAATCTGTTTTCAATTGGGCCCCAGCAGATTGAATACTGTACCGCTCTTAAGACGTTAACCTTTTTTCACCTGCGATTTAGCGGCACTTAAACATTTTTCTCTTTTTCCGTGTTGTCATGTAGTTAGGCAGAGGAAGAAGCCGGTACAGCCCATTGCGTGAGCCGCTTTATCAGTTTGACGCTGAGGGGGGTATACACAAAGTGAAAAGTTATTGGCGTTATATAGACTTACGTCGGCTGCCCCGTGTTAGGCTAGGGTCACATTGTGTTTGGGCTCTAGATTCAACCTGTACAGTGCGAAATGCTCCACAAATTTCATTAGTCAAACAAATCTTCAATTTTATAGCACACGTTTGACCAGTACAGGGGTGGACTGGGAACTGAAAGTGGCCCTGGAAAAAATAAAATAAAAGTGGCCCCAATGTTGTAGGTGGGTACAAATTGACAGTAGATTGGGCCAATACAAATTGGCAGGGTCAGTAATACCATAGTACAGCACAGAATACCATCCCACAGAACCAAATACCACAGTGCAGCACAAAATACCTCCCCAGAAGCTGCCACTCTGTGGTGGCCATCAATGGCTGCCAAGTTCTGTCCTCCTCCAGTTGTCTCTAATATGGATATGGAGCAGGGGGCTTAGAAGGTAAGATGTGGGCCACAGCACCAAGCCAGCAATATCTTCAGCATGCTGCCTGGACTTCCGCTCATAATGACCCCTATAGGGCCCCCAATAGTATGTCCCCGGCCAGTGGCTATAAAGAGGACTCAGGTGGCCCTATGGGCATAGGCCCACCAGAAAAATTCCCTGTGTGATCTAGTGTAGAACTGCCTAATACTGTGTCGTGTTGATTTTCCCTCCATCCCTACAAACATGTGCACCTCTACTTGTAGCTTTGCTGTAATCATGGTGCACAGGACACAGCAACAATAAAGTCTAATAATCAATCAATAAGAAATAGACCCTAGTGACAAGTAATTGGTTCCAGGGTCAACTCCAAACAGGGTTGTCTTCTGCCGGCTTTTTAATGCCTATCAGGCCTCATGCACACGGCCGTGCCCGCAAACAGCGGGCCCGCAATATACGAACACCGGCTGTGTGCACACTGCATCATGGATTCGGGCCTATTCACTACGGAGTGTTGACCTTGTTCTATTTTTTGCAGTGCGGATGGATCACAGACCCATTAAAGTTGAACGGGTCTGGATCCATCTGTGACAGCCACATGGGTGTTGTCTGTGCATTTGGGACAGCAAATTGCGGTCCACAATGCACGGAAGGCCAAGCAACGGCTGCATCCATGAGCCCTTATTGGCAGTTTTTGTGCCATCTAGTATGGAAGGACAGATCTGCCACCTTGGGATCTGAGGGCTCAGAGGGCACAACAGGAAACCCTGTGGCCAAAAGTAGATAACTCACTTTGTAGTGCCACTCCTTAGTAGGAAACTGAAGCAATACAGTGAATCAGACTATCAGTGGTGACAACTTGTGTCTCTGATGGGAGGGACATATTGTAAAATATATATACGTAATGAAATATAATAAGTGAATACGGGCTAAGTATAAAAACATAAGAAGGTGGAGCTATTCAAAGTTAAAAAATTGGTTAAAAGAAAGATGTAGAACTCAGTTCACTGGGGAGGATGTCTGTTGGATAAAGCTCAAGACACCTTCAGACAGAGCCCCTCCAGGCCGGGTCCGCTTTAAGATGTTGGAAATTATGGCAGCCAGATGGTCCAGCGTCTGATCAATATTCTTTTTATTAGGTAGACAACATGGCACTCAACATGGCACTCTCAAAGACGCCCCATTTTCAGGAGTAATACAATGTGAAGAGTAATGCAATAATACAATATTGATGGGCAAAAAAAACCTAAATGTGACTTTTTGAAAGCCTTACTATTCCAGCACCGTAGCTTCCAGTGGCCCCAGCTAGACCATAAGTGATAGCATCTCATTCTTAGACCATGGCATCTAATCAATGGCCTCAGTGGTCACATCGATGGGGGGGTGCGCTTGGAACAGCCTTATGGTGCTTTTCTTTACACACTGCTATGCCTGTCATTAATATTTGAGTTACGTTGGACAACCCCTTTAACCACTTCAGCCCCGCTAGGTGAAACCCCCTTCATGACCAGAGCACTTTTTACACTTCGGCACTACACTATTTTCACCGTTTATCGCTCGGTCATGCAACTTACCATACAAATGAATTTTACCTCCTTTTCTTCTCACTAATAGAGCTTTCATTTGGTGGTATTTCATTGCTGCTGGCATTTTAACTTTTTTTGTTATTAATCAAAATGTAACGATTTTTTTGCAAAAAAATGACATTTTTCACTTTCAGCTGTAAAATTTTGCAAAAAAAAACGACATCCATATATAAATTTTTCGCCAAATTTATTGTTCTACATGTCTTTGATAAAAAAAAATGTTTGGGCAAAAAAAAAATGGTTTGGGTAAAAGTTATAGCGTTTACACACTATGGTACAAAAATGTGAATTTCCGCTTTTTGAAACAGCTCTGACTTTCTGAGCACCTGTCATGATTCCTGAGGTTCTACAATGCCCAAACAGTAGAAAAACCCCACAAATGACCCCATTTCGGAAAGTAGACACCCTAAGGTATTCGCTGATGGGCATAGTGAGTTCATAGAACTTTTTATTTTTTGTCACAAGTTAGTGGAAAATGATGATTTTTTTTTTCTCTTTTTTCCTTACAAAGTCTCATATTCCACTAACTTGCGACAAAAAATTAAAAATTCTAGGAACTCGCCATGCCCCTCACGGAATACCTTGGGGTGTCTTCTTTCCAAAATGGGGTCACTTGTGGCGTAGTTATACTGCCCTGGCAATTTAGGGGCCCATATGTGTGAGAAGTACTTTGCAATCAAAATCTGTAAAAAAATGGCCTGCGAAATCCGAAAGGTGCACTTTGGAATATGTGCCCCTTTGCCCACCTTGGCAGCAAAAAAGTGTCACACATCTGGTATCGCCGTACTCAGGAGAAGTTGGGGAATGTGTTTTGGGGTGTCATTTTACATATACCCATGCTGGGTGAGAGAAATATCTTGGCAAAAGACAACTTTTACCATTTTTTTATACAAAGTTGGCATTTGACCAATATATTTTTCTCACCCAGCATGGGTATATGTAAAATGACACCCCAAAACACATTCCCCAACTTCTCCTGAGTACGGCGATACCACATGTGTGACACTTTTTTGCTGCCAAGGTGGGCAAAGGGGCACATATTCCAAAGTGCACCTTTCGGATTTCGCAGGCCATTTTTTACACATTTTGATTGCAAAGTTCTTCTCACACATTTGGGCCCCTAAATTGCCAGGGCAGTATAACTACCCCACAAGTGACCCCATTTTGGAAAGAAGACACCCCAAGGTATTCCGTGAGGGGCACGGCGAGTTCCTAGAATTTTTTTTTTTTGTCACAAGTTAGCGGAAAATGATGGTTGTTTTTTTTTCTCTTTTTTCCTTACAAAGTCTCATATTCCACTAACTTGCGACAAAAAATTAAAAATTCTAGGAACTCGCCATGCCCCTCACGGAATACCTTGGGGTGTCTTCTTTCCAAAATGGGGTCACTTGTGGCGTAGTTATACTGCCCTGGCAATTTAGGGGCCCATATGTGTGAGAAGTACTTTGCAATCAAAATCTGTAAAAAATGGCCTGCGAAATCCGAAAGGTGCACTTTGGAATATGTGCCCCTTTGCCCACCTTGGCAGCAAAAAAGTGTCACACATCTGGTATCGCCGTACTCAGGAGAAGTTGGGGAATGTGTTTTGGGGTGTCATTTTACATATACCCATGCTGGGTGAGAGAAATATCTTGGCAAAAGACAACTTTTCCAATTTTTTAATACAAAGTTGGCATTTGACCAAGATATTTATCTCACCCAGCATGGGTATATGTAAAATGACACCCCAAAACACATTCCCCAACTTCTCCTGAGTACGGCGATACCAGATGTGTGACACTTTTTTGCAGCCTAGGGGCGCAAAGCAGCCCAAATTCCTTTTAGGAGGGCATTTTTAGACATTTGGATCCCAGACTTCTTCTCACGCTTTAGGGCCCCTAAAAAGCCAGGGCAGTATAAATACCCCACATGTGACCCCACTTTGGAAAGAAGACACCCCAAGGTATTCAATGAGGGGCATGGCGAGTTCATAGAATTTTTTTTTTTCACATAAGTTAGCGGAAATTGATTTTTTTATTTTTTTTTTCTCACAAAGTCTCACTTTCCGCTAACTTGGGACAAAAATGTAAATCTTTCATGGACTCAATATGCCCCTCAGCGAATACCTTGGGGTGTCTTCTTTCCAAAATGGGGTCAGTTGTGGGGTGTTTGTACTGCCCTGGCATTTGAGGGTCTCCGCAATCATTACATGTATGGCCAGCATTAGGAGTTTCTGCTATTCTCCTTATATTGAGCATACAGGTAATGAGATTTTTTTTTCCGTTCAGCCTCTGGGCTGAAAGAAAAAAATGAACGGCACAGATTTCTTCATTCGCATCGATCAATGTGGATGAAAAAATCTCTGCCAAAAAAAAAAAAAGGAGGGGAAAGGCGTCTGCCAGGACATAGGAGCTCCGCCCTACATCCATACCCACTTAGCTCGTATGCCCTGGCAAACCAGATTTCTCCATTCACATCAATCGATGTGGATGAATAAATCATTGCCGGGATTTTTTTTTTTTATATATATACATACAAAGTGTTTGCCAAAGCATAGGAACGCCGCCTCCTCCTCAGCTCGTATGCTTCGGCAAACGTATCTGTTACTGCAGAGTAGAAATCTCGTCTTGCAGCGCCGCATACACCGACTTGCGTGTAATCTGACAGCAGCGCAATGCTTCTGTCAGAATGCACATCGGTGCTGCAGCTAGTCGATCGGTTGGTCCACCTGGAAGGTAAAAAAAGAAAAAGAAAAAACCAGGCCACAACGCAATAATTTTATTAACTTTTCAACATAACATATAAACTTTAACTTTTTTAACTGAACATTAACCTGTTTGCTTACTGGTGTTTTTTTTTGTTTTTTTACCTTTATAGAACAAACCTCTCCTTCCCCATGGGTCAATGTGCAAAGCGCAAATCGCCCAAAGATGTGGCGAAGTGCGTTATGCACTTTGTCCCATGTGAAAGGAGACGTTTGCAGCAGCTGTATGAGTGAATGGGCCCTAATAGCCCTGTGTGCCTGTCCTGGTGAGATGATCCCTATGCTAGGTGTACCTGTGTGTGGTACTTCCGAAAACACTCTCCAAAGCATAGGGCAGGGTGGTCAGGACAGTCAGGACAGAAATAGCGGGTGTCACGCCTTATTCCACTCCTGCTACAGACACGACATCTTTTTCGGGGTGACGGTTGGGTTGAGGTACCAGGAACGACATTGGGGAAATGTCGCTCGTGTAGACGGCTAACTACACTGGTGGATGGGGCCACGGAACCTCCTGGGTACAGGAGGTTCTCGATGATCTCTTCCTGAAATTTGAGGAAGGATCCAGTTCTCCCAGCCTTACTGTAGAGAACAAAACTATTATACAGAGCCAATTGAATCAAATATACAGACACCTTCTTATACCAGCGTCTGGTTCTGTGGGAAACTAAATACGGAGACAACATCTGGTCATTGAAGTCCACCCCTCCCATGTGGAGGTTATAGTCGTGGACTGAGAGGGGCTTTTCAATGACACGGGTTGCTCGCTCAATTTGTATTGTCGTGTCTGCGTGAATGGAGGAGAGCATGTAAACGTCACGCTTGTCTCTCCATTTCACCGCGAGCAGTTCTTCGTTACACAGTGCGGCCCTCTGCCCCCTTGCAAGACGGGTGGTAACGAGCCGTTGGGGGAAGCCCGCGCGACTAGTTCGCGCTGTACCACAGGCGCCAATCCGTTCTAGAAACAAAAGGCTAAAGAGGGCCACACTTGTGTAAAAATTGTCCACATAAAGATGGTACCCCTTGCCGAATAAGGGTGACACCAAGTCCCAAACTGTCTTCCCACTGCTCCCCAGGTAGTCAGGGCAACCGACCGGCTCCAGGGTCTGATCTTTTCCCTCATAGATCCGAAATTTGTGGGTATAGCCTGTGGCCCTTTCACAGAGCTTATACAATTTGACCCCATACCGGGCGCGCTTGCTTGGGATGTATTGTTTGAAGCCAAGGCGCCCGGTAAAATGTATTAGGGACTCGTCTACGCAGATGTTTTGCTCTGGGGTATACAAATCTGCAAATTTCAGGTTGAAATGGTCTATGAGGGGCCGAATTTTGTGGAGCCGGTCAAAAGCAGGGTGGCCTCTGGGATGGGAGGCGGTGTTGTCACTAAAGTGCAGGAAACGCAGGATGGCCTCAAAACGTGCCCTGGACATAGCAGCAGAGAACATGGGCATGTGATGAATCGGGTTCGTGGACCAATATGACCGCAATTCATGCTTTTTTGTCAGGCCCATGTTGAGGAGGAGGCCCAGAAAAGTTTTAAGTTCGGAAACTTGGACTGGTTTCCACCGGAAAGGCTGGGCATAAAAGCTTCCCGGGTTAGCGGTTATAAATTGTGTGGCATACCGGTTTGTTTCTGCCACAACTAAGTCTAAAAGCTCCGCAGTCAAGAACAGCTCAAAAAATCCCAGGGCCGAACCGATCTGAGCTGTCTCAACCCGAACTCCAAACTGGGCGGTGAAAGGGAAAACTACAGGTGCGGCGGAAGTTGGGGACTGCCAATCAGGGTTTGCCATAAAAAGTAGTCGTATTGAACCCTTTTTTTGCGGCGCTGGAAACAGGAGGCGGATTTTCATAAAATACTTTTTTCGAGAATGAGAGTAAAATAGCTTGTTTATTTTTTTGTCAACGCGTTTCAAGGGCATCCAGCCCTCTTCGTCAGGACAATAAAAGTATATGTTGTACACATTAAAACATCGTCTTTTAAAAGGGGTATTTTAGCGCGCAGGCCAGTGGTTGGGCAAGAAGCAGATGTGTATGACGTCATTTGTGGCGTCACTTTGAGGAACGCCCCTCATTTACTGTCTGTTGAAAGAGATACTGTGGATGCTAATTTTAATAGCGGTTGATTTCTAGATATACTATATTCATATCTTTTTTGGCATTGATATATGTTGCCATTTTTTCACTGGTAAGTGGCATATTCCGGTATTATGATCCAGTGTTTCGTGCACATTAAGTCTGCTGTCGGCACTGTGAAGTGGGAAGGATAGGTGGCTCGGCAGAAAACCAGACGCCCGCAGTTGTCAGGCCCGGTAATTGGCATCTTTGTGAGATGAGTGGGGGAAGAGGAGAGGTGGGTGAGGAGGAGAGGCGGTCCGTCCCGCCTGACCTCTCAGTGTGCTGTGAGGAAATGCCGGACTATGTTGGCGCTATGGTTTTTAAAGTTTTGTAGGGAGCGGACCGTGGTCTGCTGTTAGTGTTTGGATGATCCATCTGTAAGGGAATGTTGGACTGTGTTGGCGCTATAGGTAATTGATTTGTGTGTAGGAGGGATTATATGTTTATTCTGAAAAGAGGTGCCGGACTATGTTGGCACTATGGTTCTTTCTTGTGTTGGTGTATGAGGGGCGGACGGTGTTCTACTGCATGGTTTGGGTGTTCTTGTGGGTAAAGAGATATTTTTTGTTGTTTTTTGTTGTTGTTAGAATGCAGCCGCAAGGATCATATTATAGATAGCTGTATTTTTCCGTATGTGGATGCGGCGGGATCCCTGTATTTGTTCACCTTTGGTGCAGAGGTATGTCCTTTGTGAGTTATTTTCTGGCATTTTTGGCCAGGTGAAGAGACATGGGGTGTAGTAGTTCTTCTTGGTTTGGAATTGGGTTTATGTTTTTATTTTTATTATTTGTGGTGTGGAAGTATATATATGTGTATATATAGGCCGAACATTATGTCTTATTGTATTTGTGTCTAATGTCGGTACTGCCGGTAAATTTTTTTATGTTGATGTTAATATTTTTATTTTGTTACATTTTTTGTTTTTTTGTAGGTTGTCTTATTTATTATGATGCCCGGTTGGAGAAAGTCACATCATCCGCAGGTGATATCACTGTATTTGTCATTAGTTTTTTTAGGAAGCGAAGCTGTCGCAAGAGAGGAAGGATGTTGTATCTTTGTATATATATTTTTTTCCCCCATGTGGCAACAATTTGAAAGGATGTGTTGTTACCATCATTATACGCTTAGAGCAGGGTTCAGATGTGCTATTGATTGTGTTTGGTTATTGGATGGAGAAGGTGGTGGGAAGGGGAAAAAGATGGGGTGTTCTGTGTATTAGAGATTATTTTTGGGGGATGGATTGGAAGATGTGTGTTTACAGTATGGTTTCTGAAATTGCGTTGAGTCCATATGGTGCAAGGGTGTCCAGCTGGTATATCCAGTATACTTCTCTCTTTTGCAGGGCATTAAATCTGTTGAAGGGGTTCTCAGGTATGAAATCAATAGGAGTAATGGTTAGGGGGTGTTTGTCTTTCTCAATTGTGGATGCACAGTGTCTGGACAGGCTGTGTTTGAGGTATTGTCTGCGTATATTATATCTGTGTTGGTTTAGACGGTTGTGTAGGGCCTGGGTTGTGAGTCCTACATACTGGAGGCCACATTTACACTCGATTAGGTATATTACGTAGCAGGACTGACATGTCATGTGGTGTTTAATCATGAATGTGGATTTTTGTTTGAGGAGAATTGTGTGCGGTTATGTGTAATGACCTTACAGCATAGGCAGGTTTTTGTTCCACATTTGAAGCTACCTTTTTGGTCAGGCTTTTCTCTTTCTGCAGTCTTTTCATGTTGTCTAGGTTTACTGGGGGCTAGCATATTTTTTATGGTGGGGGGCTCTTCTGTGAATAATTCTTGGTTGTGTTGAAAGGTATTTATTGAGGTAAGGGTCTTGTTGTAGAATGTGCCAGTGTTTGGCTAGTATTGAGCGGATGGTTTTATTGGATGTATTGTATTTGCCAGCACCTCTGGGATTCTAGGGGCTCTACGGGCACATCTTTGCGGTGGCTGCGACGGGGTCACTACTGCACGTGCCACCGTACCAGCTTCAACTGCCCTTCTGGTGCTCGCTACTTCACCATGTTCTACGGCAGTGCTGGTACTAGGTCCAGGGAGGGCTGGGCTGCTGGTGTATGCCTCACCACGTAATCCGACAGCACCAGCCCCACTCTGCTGCTCTTGAAGCGGATCCTGCGCAACCTGCGGTCTAGCGACACGGGGCCGGGTACGCCTGGTGGTATCAGGGACCTCAGCCTCCTCGTCCGAACTTTGGGTCAGAGAGCCACTGCTTTCTACAGGTTCGTATTCTGACCCGCTGGATTCATCAGATGAGGGTTCCCACTCCTCATCCGACTGGGTCAGAAGCCTGTAGGCCTCTTCAGAGGAATACCCCCTGTTTGACATGTGGGCAACTAAATTTAGGGGTATTCCCTGAGACTACCCAAGAAAAAAAAGCAAAGGGGAGGCTAGCGAAGTACCGGAGGCCGCTGCGGTTGATAAAAAATATCAAAACTGATTTTTTTATCGCCACAGTGCGTGTAAAGTGATTGTGCAGTGATCAAAAAAAAAAATTTTTTTGTCACTGCGGTGGGGCGGGCGTGGGCGAACGCACGTGTGGGCGACCGATCAGGCCTGATCGGGCAAACACTGCGTTTTGGGTGGAGGGCGAACTAAAGTGACACTAATACTATTATAGATCTGACCGTGATCAGTTTTGATCACTTCCAGATACTATAAAAGTACAAATGCTGATTAGCGATACGCTAATCAGCGAATAACGGACTGCGGTGCGGTGGGCTGGGCGCTAACTGATCGCTAAACTACCTAACCAAGGGGCCTAAACTATACTAAAACCTATCAGTCAATACCAGTGAAAAAAAAAAGTGACAGTTTGCACTGATCACTTTTTTCCTTTCACTTGTGATTGACAGGGGCGATCAAAGGGGTGATCAAAGGGTTAATTGGGGTGCAGGGGGGTGATCTGGGGCTAAAGTGTGATGTTTGGTGTACTCACTGTGAAGCCTGCTCCTCTGCTGGATCCAACCGACGAAAAGAACCAGCAGAGGAGCAGGCAGCCATATAACAGATCATATTTACAAATATGATCTGCTATCTGGCACTTTGATTGGATTTTTTAAAAATCAGCAACCTGCCAGCCACGATCATTGGCTGGCAGGTTGCTGACGAAATACTCCTGTACGAAATGCCGGCCCGATCTGCGCACGCGCGGGCCAGCAAAGCGCGTCATCTCGCGTCTCGCGAGATGACGCGTATATGCGTGACTGTGCGCAGGGCTGCCGCCTCCGGAACGCACATCTGCGTTAGGCGGTCCGGAGGCGGTTAAAGGTGTCGTCTTACTTCAGCAACTGGCATTTATTATGCATGCTTTTCATGCAGCCGCCGCCCTCTGCACTGATTGACATGACATCATCGCGCCTGGCCCTGTCAATCAAAGTGCAGAGGGTCCAGCAGTTGCAGGGAGAGCAGAACCTCTAGGTGTAACGGTAACGCCCCCGTTGCTCCTAGAGACTCATTTGCATATATTAAAACATCATTTTTCTCAGCAATGTGGGCACATATGAACATAGGACCAACACAGATGCCTCCAGCTGCCAAGTGCACAGGTAACTGGTCAGCCGGTGTCATAGGGACAAATCTGCTGACAGAGACCATCACCTGTACAGAATAAGTATATGTGTGAACCGTATATACTGAATTTAAACATTTAATGCAATCTTAGGGGTCTAGTCATACTGTATTTTGGCCTCAATAGAAACCCAATTAAATTAACTTCTAAGGTCTGCCTTACTGCTCCCCTCAAAACAGCCCATAAAAACACGAGGCAACTTGATTGTTGGAGTGAGCTTTTATTTCTCTTTTTTTGTTTTCACAAAACTACCAAAACATTTTCTCAGAACCGAAAGACCACTTCCAGGAGGGTAAGAAGCGTATGTCAACCACTGTACCCACAGCGGGCAAGTCCGCCTTCCCCTTCCTCCCTTAGGATTTTATGACCACTGACCTCCTGCTGTAACTCATCAAAGCGGCAACTGTAAAAGAAAGAAATATCAACAAACATGTAGGATAACCAATGGGTGGGAGATTTCTGGTGAGGTGCCTGGCTTAACCCTTAACCTGGACTCCGCAGTCAAGGATGCCTACTCTATACGCTGTGGTGTCCACTAAAATACTGCCAGCTGCACAAAATACATCCCCATAAACTTCCACTGGCTGGCCGTGAGGGGGGCCCAGACAGCCCCCTGGGCATCAGCCCACTGTTGCATACGCGTTTCGGGCATACAAGCCCTTCCTCATAACATACAAAGCATAAAAAATGATAAAAAATTGATATACTGGCATGCTGAAAAAGCAGTAACACATAAAATCTGGCATGGATGGAATAGGAGCTGGACTGGAAATATCTAAATAAAAGAGTAATATAATATAATATTTCAAGCCCAGTTCAGACACATATTGCACAATATGCATTTAACAAGAAGGCAAAATGCAGTGTGAATAAGGTTATCACAATATAGGTATGACAAATCAGTCTTAAAGGGGTTGTCCGGGTTCAGAGCTGAACCCGGACATACCCTTATTTTCACCCCGGCAGCCCTCCTGAGCCTTGCATCAAAGCATCTCATGCTCCGATGCGCTCCTGTGCCCTGCGCTAGATCGCGCAGGGCACAGGCTCTTGTGTTTTCAATAACACACTGCCGGGCGGTAACTTCCGCCCAGCGGTGTGTTCGGTGACGTCACCGGCTCTGAGGGGCGGGCTTTAGCTCTGCCCTAGCCGTTTTACTGGCTAGGGCAGAGCCAAATCCCGCCCATCAGTGCCGGTGACGTCACCGGGCTGCCTGTCAGCCCCATAGAGAGCCCCGGTACGTCACCGGAACTCAGAAAAATGCCTTTGCCCTGCGCGATTTAGCGCAGGACAAAGGAGAGCATCGGAGCATGAACTGCTCCGATGCTCATGTCAGGGGGGCTGCCTGGGTGAAAATGGAGGTATGTCCAGGTTCAGCTCTGAACCTGGACAACCCCTTTAAGGTTCATTCCATTGGGAGACCTGCTTCCCATTTGGAGGATCCGGTACGCCTCACGCCTCAGCAGGGCTTGTCTCCTATTGTCACAACCAGACAGCTGAGAAGCTCTGACAGAGGCCTTTCAGAACCTCCTCTTTGAGTTTCTGTGTTGTGGTATTCAGCTCCTCCTCTCCTTAGCCTCTCTCAGCTGTCATGTGTTGGACTAATTGCTTCCCTTTAAATTCTTCCCCAGAAGGCTTTTCTGGGCGGCTTATATTTCTTCCTGGAGTATGTGTGCATGCCCATCTGGTTCTCCTCTCCTCTACAAAGTTAAGTGTTAAACTGTTATCTGTTATTTTCTGTTTGCTGGATCCCAGGTGACCCTGACTCCCTCCGTGTCTGGTGTAGGGAGCCGGTGGTCGTGTCCCCTCACTATTGTAGGGTGCTCAGGGGTTATATAGTCAAGGTACGTGGATATGCATACCTCCACCATTCGGATCTATGCATAGGCTAAGCAGCCAGGGAAAGTGCCAGGTCTTCTACAGGGGTCTCCCTTTTGTTACTTAGCTGTTGGATCCAGCGAGTCATTTATGCATGTTGTTTTGCCTTGTTACCTGTACACATTCCGTGACATTATAAGCCGCCAAAACCGTCTTAAGCATGGATCCGGTTTCACTTTTGGCTGAACGCTTCCAGGGTCTTTCATTGGAGGTAGCTGACCTCCGTAAGACTTTTTCTCAGCTTCAAGTGACCGGTTCAGCTTGCGTTCATGGAGCTTGTGCTGAGCCTAAGATCTCGCTCCCGGATACGTTCTCCGGGGGTAGTGAGAATTTTGTGCGTTTTAGAGAGGCTTGCAAACTCCATTTTCGCCTTCTTCCCCTTTCCTCTGGAGATGAGGAACGGAGGGTGGGGATCATTATATCGCTGCTCAGAGGTAACGCTCAGTCCTGGGCCTTTTCGCTGCCGGAGGGGGCACGGCCTCTCCGTTCAGTGGATGAATTCTTTTTAGCCCTGGGTCAGATATATGATGATCCGGATCGTATTGCTCTGGCGGAGTCTAGACTACGTCTCTTATGCCAGGGTAAACAATCCGCAGAAATATACTGCTCAGAATTTCGGAGATGGGCAGCTGATACTGGTTGGAATGATGCTGCACTCCGAAGTCAATTTTGCCATGGTCTTTCAGAGGGATTGAAAGATGCATTTGCCTTTCATGAAAGGCCTATTTCTTTGGACTCTGCTATGTCTCAGGCCGTTCGTATTGACAGGCGTCTTAGAGAGAGAGGAGAGATCTCTCCTTCCTGTCATACTCGGTCCCAGGACTGTGCAGCGGTCCCATTCTGTGCGCAGGGGTCTCAGTCGCTGTCAGCCCCTTCTGAGCAGGAGCCCATGCAGCTGGGGTTGATTGCTTCTGACAATAGAAGATTCAGCCCGCATGGGACGGTTTGTTTTTGTTGTGGAGGTATTAATCATTTGGCAAATATTTGTCCCTCTAGGAGATTCAGGCAGTTCTCTGGGTATAATAAAGAAACAAAGAGGAAAAAATCTTTGAAAAATGTTCCGTCTGTTACTATTGGCAGGGTTGAGGCGGAAATTGAAGGTTTTCCGTTTGCTTGTAGTTCCCGTTTTGTCCTGCCGGCTAGGGTGGCGCTAGAGAGCAAGAACATTTTTTGTGAGATTTTTGTGGATAGAAATTTGCGATAACTCATGGTTTCCAGGTGTGCGCTTTGAGAAAGGATATTCCGGTTTTTGCTATCGATTCCGCTCCACTTTCTCAGAAATCATTAAAGGGCATAGTTCACAATATCCGTTTGATTGTGAGTGATGCTCATGTTGAGGATGTGTCATGTTTCGTCCTTAGCGGTTTGCCCACCCCTCTGGTGTTGGGGCTGCCCTGGCTCACTAAGCATAACCCCACCATTGATTGGCAAGCGAAGCAAATAAATGGTTGGAGTGACTTTTGCAGAGAGAATTGCCTCATGACATCTGTTTCTGAGGTTGCTACTAAGACTATACCATCTTTTCTCTCTGAATTTTCGGATGTCTTCTCTGAGAGTGGAGTTCAGGATTTGCCCCCGCACAGGGAGTACGATTGCCCTATTAATCTCATCCCAGATGCCAAGCTGCCTAAATCTCGTTTATACAATCTTTCCCAACCTGAGAGGATCGCTATGCGTGCTTATATCTCTGAGAGTCTGAGAAAGGGACACATACGACCCTCGAAGTCACCTGTTGCCGCTGGTTTTTTCTTTGTTAAGAAAAAAGATGGTTCTTTAAGACCTTGTCTGGATTTCAGGGAGCTGAACAATATCACAATTCGTGACCCTTATCCGCTTCCTCTGATCCCGGACCTATTTAACCAGGTTGTTGGGGCTAAAGTCTTTTCCAAATTAGATTTAAGAGGGGCATACAACCTGGTCAGGGTCAGAGAAGGGGACGAATGGAAGACGGCCTTCAATACCCCTGAGGGCCATTTTGAAAACTTGGTTATGCCTTTTGGTTTGATGAATGCCCCAGCCGTTTTTCAGCATTTCGTGAACAGCATTTTTTATCATTTGATGGGAAAATTTGTATTGGTGTATTTGGATGACATTTTGATTTTTTCTCCCGATTTCAAAACTCATAAGGAACATTTACGTCAGGTCTTGCTCATTCTGCGGGAGAATAAATTATATGCGAAACTGGAAAAATGGGTGTTTGCGGTTCCAGAAATTCAATTTCTGGGGTTTCTTCTCTCCGCTTCTGGTTTTCGCATGGACCCAGAGAAGGTCCGCGCTGTGCTTGAGTGGGAGCTTCCTGAGGATCAAAAGGCGCTGATGCGTTTTTTGGGCTTTGCCAATTATTACAGGAAGTTCATTTTGAATTATTCTTCTATTGTTAAACCACTCACTGATATGACCAGAAAGGGGGTAGATTTTTCTTCTTGGTCAGTAGAGGCGCGTAAGGCTTTTTCTGATATCAAGGAGAGTTTTGCTTCCGCTCCCATCTTGGTGCAACCTGATGTTTCGTTACCCTTCATAGTTGAGGTTGATGCTTCTGAGGTGGGTGTGGGGGCGGTCTTGTCTCAGGGTTCCTCTCCTGCCAATTGGCGACCGTGTGCCTTTTTCTCAAGAAAACTCTCCTCCGCAGAGAGAAATTACGATGTGGGAGATAGGGAATTGTTGGCCATCAAGTTGGCTTTTGAGGAATGGCGCCATTGGCTAGAGGGAGCCAGACACCCTATTACCGTATTTACTGACCATAAAAATCTGGCCTACTTGGAGTCAGCCAAGCGTCTGAACCCGAGACAGGCCAGATGGTCGTTGTTCTTTTCTAGGTTTAATTTTGTTGTCACGTTCCGCCCTGGAGTTAAGAATGTGAAGGCAGATGCCCTGTCACGTTGTTTTCCGGGAGGCGGGAATTTTGAAGACCCGGGTCCCATTTTGGCTGAAGGTGTGGTGGTCTCTGCTCTTTTTCCTGAATTGGAGGCAGAGGTGCAGGCAGCCCAGTCAGAGGCTCCTTATCTTTGTCCTCCTGGGAGGTTGTTTGTGCCTCTCGCTTTAAGACACAAGATTTTTAAAGAACACCACGATACGGTCCTTGCTGGGCACCCGGGGGTAAGAGCCACACTGGATCTCATCGCTCGGAGATTCTGGTGGCCTGCGCTTCGTAAGTCGGTTGAGGGTTTTGTGGCAGCCTGCGAGACTTGCGCTCGTGCCAAAGTCCCTCATTCACGGCCATCAGGTCCTCTCCTTCCCTTACCCATTCCTTCCCGTCCTTGGACACATCTGTCCATGGACTTCATAACGGACCTGCCTCGTTCCTCGGGGAAGACTGTGATTCTGGTGGTGGTGGACCGTTTTAGCAAAATGGTGCATTTCATCCCTTTTCCTGGTTTGCCCAATGCTAAGACGCTGGCGCAGGCATTTGTTGATCACATTGTCAAATTGCACGGTATTCCTTCAGACATAGTCTCTGATAGGGGCACGCAGTTTGTTTCCAGATTCTGGAAGGCTTTCTGTTCTCGCTTGGGGGTTCGGTTGTCATTCTCTTCTGCTTTCCACCCGCAGTCGAATGGTCAGACAGAGCGCGTCAATCAGAATCTGGAGACATATCTGCGTTGTTTTGTGGCGGAGAATCAAGAGGATTGGTGTTCTTTTTTGTCCCTTGCTGAGTTTGCTTTAAATAACCGTCGTCAGGAGTCCTCTGATAAGTCACCATTTTTTGGTGCATATGGGTTTCATCCACAGTTTGGGACTTTCTTGGGAGAGGGGTCTTCTGGTTTACCTGATGAGGACAGATTCTCCTCGTCTTTGTCATCTATTTGGCAAAAGATTCAATATAATCTAAAGAGCATGAGTGAGAGATATAAGCGTGTGGCTGATAAGAGACGTGTGCTTGGTCCGGACCTGAATGTTGGTGATCTGGTGTGGTTGTCTACCAAGAATATCAAATTGAAGGTTCCCTCCTGGAAGTTGGGTCCTAGGTTTATTGGGCCTTACAAAATCCTGTCTGTCATCAATCCTGTTGCATACCGTCTTGATCTTCCTCAGACTTGGAAGATCCATAATGTTTTTCATAAGTCCTTATTGAAACCTTATGTTCAACCCATTGTACCCTCGCCTTTGCCTCCTCCTCCGATTATGGTTGATGGGAATCTTGAATTTCAGGTCTCTGGGATTGTGGATTCTCGTCTTGTCCGCGGTTCTCTTCAGTACCTTGTTCACTGGGAGGGGTATGGTCCTGAGGAGAGGATGTGGGTCCCAGTGACGTACATTAAAGCCTCTCGTCTCATCAGGGCTTTCCATAGGTCCCATCCTGAGAAGGTGGGTTCTGAGTGTCCGGAGTCCACTCGTAGAGGGAGGGGTACTGTCACAACCAGACAGCTGAGAAGCTCTGACAGAGGCCTTTCAGAACCTCCTCTTTGAGTTTCTGTGTTGTGGTATTCAGCTCCTCCTCTCCTTAGCCTCTCTCAGCTGTCATGTGTTGGACTAATTGCTTCCCTTTAAATTCTTCCCCAGAAGGCTTTTCTGGGCGGCTTATATTTCTTCCTGGAGTATGTGTGCATGCCCATCTGGTTCTCCTCTCCTCTACAAAGTTAAGTGTTAAACTGTTATCTGTTATTTTCTGTTTGCTGGATCCCAGGTGACCCTGACTCCCTCCGTGTCTGGTGTAGGGAGCCGGTGGTCGTGTCCCCTCACTATTGTAGGGTGCTCAGGGGTTATATAGTCAAAGTACGTGGATATGCATACCTCCACCATTCGGATCTATGCATAGGCTAAGCAGCCAGGGAAAGTGCCAGGTCTTCTACAGGGGTCTCCCTTTTGTTCCTTAGCTGTTGGATCCAGCGAGTCATTTATGCATGTTGTTTTGCCTTGTTACCTGTACACATTCCGTGACACCTATTTCCTCTTCTTTTGTGCTGATTAACCCTTTCAATGGCTTTAACCTGAAAGGTCTGTGTGTTGCCTTGGTGGCTGTTCACATAATGTGCAGCTGCACCTGACAGGTTTTTCAGTTGTGAATTTTTTATACTTTTGAGGTGCAATGCGTTTTTTAAAGGGGTTCTCCGGGAATTAAGAAAATGAAAATAAGTAAATATTACTTTATTATAAATATATTCCCAAATAACTTTAATTAGTTATAATGGCTCGTTTTGTCTAGGGAGCAATGATTAGTAGAAACAAAATGGCCGCTGTACTATTAGTACACACAGGACCTACCCTAATCACACAGGAGGACACAACACTGAGGTAAAGAGCTGCCTCATCCTCCTCTCTGCTCTGCTTGTCAGGGATTATGATTCTGAATACAGATGAGAAGATCTTCAGCTGAATCTCTGTAGGAATAGAGTTCATGAGGAGACATGAAGTACAGAGAGGATGGACAGGACAAACTGTGGTAATGGAGACCGCATACAAGTGCTGCTGCTCATTAGCCACATCTGCTCATGAGCTCCATTCCTACAGAGATTTAGCTGATGACCATATTAAACTGTATTCAGGACGATAATCCCTGACAAGCAGAGCAGAGAGGAGGATGAGGCAGCTCTTTACCTCAGTGTTGTGAAGTGACTTGTCCTCCTGTATGATTCGGGCAGGTTCTGTGTGTACTAATAGAACAGCGGCCATTTTGTTTCTCCTAATCATTGCTCCCTAGACAAAATGAGCCATTATAACAAAATGAAAGGTATTTGGGAATATATTAATAATAAAATAATATTTACTTATTTTAACTTTCTTAATTCACAGAGAACGTCTTTAAAAAAACGCATTGCTGAACACCTCAATAGTATCAAAAATCCACAACTGAAAAACCTGTCAGGTGCAGCTGCACATTATGTAAACAGAGAGGAGGATGAGGCAGCTCTTTACCTCAGTGATGTGAAGTAACTTGTCCTGCTGTTTGATTAGGACAGGTTTTGTGTGTACTAATAAGAAAGTGGCCATTTTATTTCTCCTAATGATTTCTCTTCAGACAAAACAAGCCATTATAATGAATGTAAGATATTTGGGAATATATTTATAATGAAGTAATATTTTAATTAATTTCATTTTCTTAATTCCCGGAGAACCCCTTTAAAAAGGACCTTTCATGGGTCCAAACATTGTAAACTAACTATCGGGATATGTAGCGCAGCTCCCAGGGTTCTCAGTGCACTTACTATTATTCCTGGGCGCCGCTCCATTTGCCCGCTGTGTATGTTAATTTCTAGCATCAGAGCAATGGGGAGGAGACTGCCCTTTTTCTCAATGGGCGGCTCCTTCTCCCTGGCTGTAGCGCTGTCCAATTGCCTCATGACATCTGTTTCTGAGGTTGCTACTAAGACTATACCATCTTTTCTCTCTGAATTTTCGGATGTCTTCTCTGAGAGTGGAGTTCAGGATTTGCCCCCGCACAGGGAGTACGATTGCCCTATTAATCTCATCCCAGATGCCAAGCTGCCTAAATCTCGTTTATACAATCTTTCCCAACCTGAGAGGATCGCTATGCGTGCTTATATCTCTGAGAGTCTGAGAAAGGGACACATACGACCCTCGAAGTCACCTGTTGCCGCTGGTTTTTTCTTTGTTAAGAAAAAAGATGGTTCTTTAAGACCTTGTCTGGATTTCAGGGAGCTGAACAATATCACAATTCGTGACCCTTATCCGCTTCCTCTGATCCCGGGCCTATTTAACCAGGTTGTTGGGGCTAAAGTCTTTTCCAAATTAGATTTAAGAGGGGCATACAACCTGGTCAGGGTCAGAGAAGGGGACGAATGGAAGACGGCCTTCAATACCCCTGAGGGCCATTTTGAAAACTTGGTTATGCCTTTTGGTTTGATGAATGCCCCAGCCGTTTTTCAGCATTTCGTGAACAGCATTTTTTATCATTTGATGGGAAAATTTGTATTGGTGTATTTGGATGACATTTTGATTTTTTCTCCCGATTTCAAAACTCATAAGGAACATTTACGTCAGGTCTTGCTCATTCTGCGGGAGAATAAATTATATGCGAAACTGGAAAAATGGGTGTTTGCGGTTCCAGAAATTCAATTTCTGGGGTTTCTTCTCTCCGCTTCTGGTTTTCGCATGGACCCCGAGAAGGTCCGCGCTGTGCTTGAGTGGGAGCTTCCTGAGAATCAAAAGGCGCTGATGCGTTTTTTGGGCTTTGCCAATTATTACAGGAAGTTCATTTTGAATTATTCTTCTATTGTTAAACCACTCACTGATATGACCAGAAAGGGGGTAGATTTTTCTTCTTGGTCAGTAGAGGCGCGTAAGGCTTTTTCTGATATCAAAGAGAGTTTTGCTTCCGCTCCCATCTTGGTGCAACCTGATGTTTCGTTACCCTTCATAGTTGAGGTTGATGCTTCTGAGGTGGGTGTGGGGGCGGTCTTGTCTCAGGGTTCCTCTCCTGCCAATTGGCGACCGTGTGCCTTTTTCTCACAGAGAACGTCTTTAAAAAACGCATTGCTGAACACCTCAATAGTATCAAAATCCACAACTGAAAAACCTGTCAGGTGCAGCTGCACATTATGTAAACAGAGAGGAGGATGAGGCAGCTCTTTACCTCAGTGATGTGAAGTAACTTGTCCTTACTATTATTCCTGGGCGCCGCTCCATTTGCCCGCTGTGTATGTTAATTGCTAGCATCAGAGCAATGGGGAGGAGACTGCCCTTTTTCTCAATGGGCGGCTCCTTCTCCCTGGCTGTAGCGCTGTCCAATTGCAGGGCAGAGCGTCACAGACAGGGAGAGAAGGTGAGTTTTTTTGAGAAAAAGGGCTGTCTCCTCCCCATTGCTCCAATGCTAGCACTTAGCATACAGAGTGGGAAAATAAACCGATATTTGAAATACCGCCATTTTGTGCACAAATCTTTAATTGCGGCCTAGTGTGAGTCAGGGCGTGTGAGATACACCCTTTAAATACAGGGCTTCTATTCAGGGATTTGAAATGCAGCCATTTTGGACATAAATCTTTAATTGCGGCCTAGTGTGGGTCAGGGCGTGTGACATACACCCTGTATATACAGGGCTTCTATTCAGGTATTTGAAATACAGCCATTTTGGGAATTAATCTTTAATTGTGGCTTAGTGTGGGTCAGGGCGTGTGAGATACACCCTGTATATACAGGGGTTCTATTTAGGTATTTGAAATACAGCCATTTTGGGCAAAAATCTTTAATTGCGGCCTAGTGTTGGTCAGGGCATGTGAGATACACCCTTTAAATACAGGGCTTCTATTCAGGTATTTGAAATACAGCCATTTTGGGCAAACAAATTTAATTGAGGCCTAGTCTGGTTCAGGGCGTGTGAGATACACCCTGTACATACTGTCGTTCTATTCTACTATTAATTAAACACCCATTTGGTTGAAGATCCTAAATTCGAGAAATATGAGGAGAGCGTCAAATAAGGGACGTGGCCCAGGTTGTGGTGCTGCTGGTGGAGCTCCTGTTGCAGGGAGAGGACGTGGTCAATCTGTGCCAGCTACACACACAAGTAAAACCCCTTCCTCAGGTGCGAGTACGCGACAGAACCTGCAGCGGTATTTGGTCAGGCCTAAAGCAGCCTCACAAATGGTGAGGCCTGAACAAGTACAGGCGATAGTAGATTGGGTTGCTGACAGTGCCTCCAGTTCCTTCACATTGTCTCCTACCCTGTCTCCTGCTGAAAGATCAGAGTTGGCACCTGCAGCCCATGTCCATCAGTCTTTCACCTCACCCCCTTGCAAATCAGCCAAGCAGTCTGAGCCCCAAGTAATGCAGCAGTCTCTTTTGCTTTTTGATGACTCTGTTAGCAGGGTTTCCCAGGGCCATCCACCTAGCCCTGCCCCAGAAGTGGAAGAGATGCCCAACACCGATGCCCAACCACTTATCTTTCAAGATGAGTACATGGGAGGACCATCGCAGCACGTCTCGGATGATGACGAAACACAGGTGCCAACTGCTGGGACTTTCGAAAGTGTGCAGACCGACAAGGAGGGCAGGGGTGAAGACTGGGTGGAAGATGATGTCCTCGACCCCACATAAAATCAAGGTCATGCGAGTGGAAGAGGCGGTGGTCGCAGAAAGCCACCAGCACAGCAGAAGAGGGAGCAGGGTGCAAAAGCGGAGAGGCCGTCCTCTAGACAGTACGCCTGCTACTGCCCACCGCAGCAAGGGACCGAGGACACCAAAGCCAGCTCCAAGGAGTTCCCTGGCGTGGCAGTTCTTCAGACAATGTGCTGACGACAAGACACGAGTGGTTTGCACGCTGTGCAATCAGAGCCTGAAGCGAGGCATAAACGTTCTCAACCTGAGCAGAACCTGCATGACCAGGCATGCAAGTGCAAAGCACGAGCTGCAGTGGAGTAGACACCTCAAAAACCAAGAAAGGTCTCTGGCTCCTCCTGCTTCCTCTTCTGCTGCAGTCTCGGCCTCTTCATCCACCTCTGGAGTGACAGTGCCACCTGCCACCCCGCAAACAGAGGATCTTCCAGCAACACCACCACCTGGGTCACCAAGCATCTCCACAATGTCCCACGGAAGCGTTTAGCTCTCCATCTCCCAAACACTGGAGAGGAAGAGGAAGTACCCCTGTACCCACCAGCGATCCCTAGCCCTGAATGCCAGCATTTCTAAATTACTGGCCTTTGAAATGCTGTAATTCCGTTTGGTGGAGACTGATAGTTTTAAAGGCCTTATGACTGGTGGCTGTCCCACAGTACGTCTTGCCCAGCCGCCACTACTTTTCCAGGCGAGCCATCCCTTCCCTGCACAACCAAGTAGAGGATAAAATCAGGTGTGCACTGCACAACGCCATCTGTGGCAAGGTGCACCTCACTACAGGATACGTGGACCAGTAAGCACGGTCAGGGATGTTATATCTCCATAACAGTACACTGGGTAAGTGCAGTGGTGGCTGGGCCTGAGGCCGATAGCAGTTTGGCACATGTCCTTCCACCACGAGGATTGTAGGGCGCTTCAGTTTGCCTCCTGTTGCTTCCTCCTCCTACTCTGCTTCATCATACTCTACCGGCTCCTTATCCGGTCAGCGTAACACCTTCACCACCAACTTCAGCACAGCCAGGGGTAAACGACAGCAGACAGTTTTAAAACTTATCTGTTTGAGGGTCAAACCCCACACCGCGCAGGAGCTGTGGACAGGCCTTGAACAACCGACCGATGAGTGGTTAGTGCCAGTGAGCCTCAAGCCCGGCCTGGTGGTGTGTGATAATGGGTGAAATCTCGTAGCAGCTCTGGGACTAGCCGGTTACCCCGATATGTCAGAGCTGCTGCATGAAGTGCGGGCCGTCTGTGCGCGCTTTCGACGTTCTCACCCTGCTGCTGCTCGCCTGTCAGCGCTGCAGCGTAACTACGGCCTTTCCGCTCACCGCCTCATATGCGACATGCCCACAAGGTGGAACTCCACCTTGCACATGCTGGCCAGACTGTGCGAGCAGCATCAGGCGATAGTGGAGTTTCAGCTACACTGGGTGAGTCGCTCGGCACCACTTCACCACCAATGACTGGGCCTCCATGCGAGACCTGTGTTCCTTGTTGCGCTGTTTCGAGTACTCCACCAACATGGCCAGTGCCGATAACGCCATTCTCAGCGTAGCTATTCCACTTCTATGCCTTCTTGAAAAAATGCTGCTAGCGATGATGGAAGAGGATGTGGCACAGGAGGAGGAGGAAGAGGGATCATTTCATAGGGTTTCCGGCCAGTCATTCACAAGTGGCTCCGAGGGTGGGTTCCTGCACCCACAAACGCCAGGTACACAATTGTCCAGCCAGGGCACAGTTCTGGAGGATGACAAGGTGGAGGATGAGGAGATGGAGGAGGAGGAACCATGTTCACAGCAGGGTGGCACCCAGACCAGCTTATGGCCATGACTGGTGCTTGGCTGGGGGAATACAGAGGACACAGACGATACACCTCCCACAGAGGACAGCTTTTCATTGCCTCTGGGCAGCCTGGCACACATAAGTGATTACATGCTGCAGTGTCTCCGCAACCACATTCTAACTTGTGCTGATTACTGGGTGGCCACGCTGTGGGATCCCCGTTTCAAGGACAACGTACCGTCCTTAATTCCGTCACTGGAGCGTGATCGTAAGATGCGTAAGTACAAGCGCACGCTGGTAGATGCGCTGCTGGTGACATTCCCACCTGACAGCGGGGGCACAGGGGAAGCACAAGGTGAAGGCAGAGGACGAGGAAGAGGTCGCCAACGCAGCTGGGGCACCGCCAGCACCTCAGAAGGCAGGGTTAGCATGACCGATATGTGAAAAAGCTTTGTTTGCACGCCACAACAACCAGCACCACCAGCTGATATGGAACGTCTTAGCAGGAGGCAGCATTTCACCAACATGGTGGAGCAGTATGTGTGCACACACCTACACGTACTGAATGACGGGTCTGCCTCCTTCAACTTCTGGGTCTCCAAATTGGGCACATGGCCTGAGCTTGCCCTTTACGCCTTGGAGGTGCTGGCCTGCCCTGCAGCCAGCGTGTTTAGAAGTGTTAAGCGCGAATATTCGAATATCAAAATTTTAAGCGAATATCGGCACTTTGCGAATATTTCCAATATAGCGCTATATATTCGTTATTTCAAATATTCGTTTTTTTTTATTGTTACCCTAGCTTTGTCCAAAAGCAGTACTTTTAAGAGAGGATTCCTTGCTCCCTGCCCGCTGAAGTCAGTGCCCGATGCCGCCTCCATCTACTTTCCGTGCGCATGGAGCGTCACCATCACCATGGGAACGCCTCCATGCTAGAATGTACTGTCGGATTTGAGAATCAAGTTGCAATCGCAATGTGAATAATATAACTTGAATAAATCGCATAACGATTTTAACTTGTACCTGGTTTACAATGGTTGGCTTTCTTGAATTAGCGAAGATGGAGAATATTTCGTTTTGACTAATAAATATATTCGTCCTCCTCGCTAATTTAAAGTAATTTAGTAAACCAGGTCTAAGTTGAAATCGCAATGCGATTAATTCAAGTTATATTAATCACATTGCGATTTTAACTTGTAGCTGCTGCTGGGTCTCTAATGGAATGGGTCAGCTTGCTAGAATTAACGAAGTTAACGAATATGGAATCTAGCAGTGCTACCGGTAATTTGTAATCGCAATGCGATAATATTTGCTGTTATTATTAACCGCATTGCGAATCCAACTTTTATAATCCACTATTCTTAGATATAGTACTATATTCGTTATAGGGAGATAAATCGCCTTACTCGATAATGACGTAGTTGTCATTATTGCGTAATGCGTTAGTAACTTTTTTTTTTATAAATCTTTATTACAATTTTTAAATTCTTACAAAATTTTTGACAAAAACATCTTGTTTTTACATAATAGCCTAAATGATTTACCCATCATTATTTTCCCTCCTCCCCACCCCTAGTATGTCGGTTGTCATAAAAAAAAAAAATATTACTTATTACCGTCCTCCCTCTATTGCCCCTCCCCCCCCCCCCACCCCTCAGTTTCTCCTTGTTCTCACCTTCCCCTTCCTCCCCCCCATCCCCTCAACCACCTCCACCACAGCCCGGCAAATCTATGTTTTTTCTTCAACCCAGTCAAGTGAAACTCCTCACTAGCTAGCGACATCCTTGTACGGTTCTCCCATTCTTTAACTGTGGGGATTTTATACGGTGTTATGCTAACTTTTGTGGAGGATTTCAATGCTGTATTGGGACAACATAGGAAGATATATCGCTTTACGCGATAATGACGTAGTTGTCATTATCGCGTAATGCGATAATAACTTAAATTGAGGAAGATGTAGAATACTTCTTTGTTGATGTAGAATACTTCGCTATCTTCGTTGATGTAGAATACTTCGCTATCTTCGTTGATGTAGAATACTTCGCTATCTTCGTTGATGTAGAATAAAGAATACTTCGCTATCTTGATTCTTTTATTAACAAAGACATAGACTATAGCGCTATATTCGTGTTAAATCTAGATCTCCAAGATTAAAGAATAGGAAAGTTGTCTTATTATTACCGTAAGTTATAAGGCAATTAGAAGTTATAATTTATAACTTCTAATTCTAAGCTTAGAAATCGCAATATGCGAATGATTAAATCGCATATTAATCGCGATAAATACAATAATGACGAATATTCGATTTCGACGAATAGAAGATGAATATTCAAGTGAATATTCGCGAAATATCGCTAAATCGAATATGGCACCTCCCGCTCAACACTAGTGTTTAGCACGGCAGGTGGCGTCATCACAGACAAGCGCAGCCACCTATACCAGCACTAACCAGCCATTGTTATACTGCAGCGCAATTGCTCATTCTTGTATTTTGGATATTTCACACTCTTTTGGAGTGTATCCTAATTTTTAAAAATAAAATTAAAACCAAAAACCTGTGTTGGCTACCTCGTCCTCCTCCACCTACACCGCTGCTTCCACCGCCTCCTCAAACTCCTACTCCAAATGAAACTCCACCTCATAAATCAATTTTTTTTTTATTTGTACATATTTTATTTTATTTCATTTCGCTACTTTGTCAGTTACAATTTCGGGTGAAATTCACCAATTTTTGGGTGTGATGTACCACTGCTGTACCTTGTAGACAGGTAAAAAAATAATAATAATTTGTCAGTTACATTTTCAGGTGACAATAAACAATTTTTTTCTGTTATAGACCCCTGCTCTACCAAGTAGACAGGTTAATACATTTTTGTAATTTTTCTGTTACATTCTTGGGTTGACATTATACAATTTTAGACTTGAATAAACCCCTGCTCTGCATAGGTGACAGGAAATAAAATTTCTGAAATTCTTCTTTAATTCATGCACCTCCTTTCATTTAATACTTAAACAAGTTGTACCACATTTGCGCTTCAATAATTTGTCCCACATTTCTGCTTTACTTTTTTGGCCAACATTTGGGCTTCTGTAATTTGTCCCACATTTGCGCTTTAACAGCTTTTCCCACATTTCCGCCCGATCCCAATTTTTTAAAATAAATTTATCTCCCTTTTTTCTCATGCTCCCTCTCCGGCGTGGAACCCTGATTCGCCGATAACCGTGATCAACATGGTAGGCTCAGAAAAAAACATTGAAAGTTCATAGAGCAGATATCAAATTGGATCGTGAACATCACGGGGACGTGCGACATGGTGGGGCAGTAAGTGTGCACATGCCTACACGAACTGACTGACAGGGGTCAGCCCCTGCAACTTCTGAGTCTCCAAATTGGGCACATGGCCTGAGCTTGCCCTTTAGGCCTTGGAGGTGCTGGCCTGCCCTGCAGCCAGTGTATTTTCTGAATGTGTGTTTAGCATGGCTGGAGGGGGTTATCAAAGGTTATATTTCCCAATGTTTTGGGGTGCACCCTAATTTAAAAAAATTAAAATAAATTTAAAACCAAAAAGCAGTGTAGGCTACCTCCTCCTCCACCGCCGCTTCCACCTACACCGCCACATCCACCGCCTCCTAAACCTCCTACTCCATATGGACCCCGTCCTCCTAGATCAAGATTATTATTTTTTATTTTTACGTATTTTATGTTATTTTTAAGTTATTTCCCTATCCACATATGTTTGCAGAGCACTTGCCATGCTCTTAACCACATTTTGATGCCATTTGCAGCCCTCTAGCCCTTTCCATGAAATTTTTACAGCCATTTTCGTGCTCAAAAGTTTGGGTGCCTATTGACTTCAATGGGGTTCGGGGTCAAGTTCGAGTCCCGAACTCGAACTTTTTTCTGAAGTTCGGCCGAACCCGTCGAACCCGAACATCCAGGTGTCCGCTCAACTCTAATTATGACAATAATTATTTGCTGTGGAGGTCACAGACTTACAAGGTTTGATGTATTTGCATATACTATATCTGTTATGACCACATTTATACAGGCCTTTGCATATGAGCCAGTGTTATGCCTTTTTGCCAATGTGACTGTTTGGAGCCACATACATGGAAGGAGCTAAAGTATTACCTAGTGTGACACCCCGTTTGGCTACAAATCTGCAGCCATTCTTCAGAATATTTTTAATTTGGGGGTCATCATCCAAAATAGGTAAATATTTTTTGAGGAGATGAACAATCTGATCATATGCTAAAGAATAATTGGTAGAAAAAGTAACCAAATCAGTATTGCGATCAGTAGTGTTACTTTTTTGGGGGACATTTTTTGTGACAGTGCCATCGCTGAGTAAAGATTCTCTATTTTTAGTAATCGCTATATTTTTGGCATGATTGAGAGACCAAATAGGATAGCCTCTTTCTTTGAGGCGATTATCAATGATGACATATTCCTTAAAAAATCCTTGATGTCTGAACAAGCACGTAACACCCTGATGTGCTCTCCTACCGGCATGCTGCAAATTGTGTGCTTGGGATGGCAGCAGCGTGTGGCCAAAATAGCGTTACGTGCTGTAGGTTTTCAATACAACTTGGTAATAACCTAGTTATGACAGGAATCTCCAATCAGAGTTAGATCCAGAAAAGATATTTCATATGGGTAGCTATTGTAAGTGAAAATAAGCGAAAAACTATTGTTATTTAGATATTCAATGAAGGCTGGCACGGACTTCACAGAGCTCCTCCAAACGAGGAGCATATCATCAATATAATGTCCGTACCAGCCTATATGAGATAGATAAGGATTATATTCGGAAAAAATGTGACATTCCTCAAACCATGAAATAAAAATAATGGCAAGAGTAGGGGAGAATCTCGCCCCATTGGGCAACCTTTAACCTGTAAGAAAAAATTGCTATCAAAAGAAAAATAATTCCTAGATATTAAAATACTGATAACATCAATGATATATTCTTTCAATTCATCTGAATAGTCACTGTATTTATTTAAATGGAAAGTCAAGTCTGTCAAGGCTCCTGGGTGTGGTATAGAAGGATACAGCGCTTGAATGTCGCAGGTAGCACAGGTTGAGTGTGAATCCCACCATATACAGTCCTGATCAAAAGTTTAAGACCACTTGAAAAATGGCAAAAAATCATATTTAGCATGGCTGGATCTTAACAAGGTTCCAAGTAGAGCTTCAACATGCAACAAGAAGAAATAGAAGTGAGACAAAACATTTTTTGAGCATTTAATTTAATGAAAACAACGAATAAACTGAAACAGGCTGTTTTTCAGCTGATCAAAAGTTTAGGACCACACCTCCCAAATAAAAACTAAACCCCTCCAAAACAGAAATCCAACTTCCAAACATGAACTCAGTAATGAGTAGCTCCGCCGTTATTGTTTATCACTTCAAAAATTAGTTTCAGCATGCTTGATGAGTTTCCATGTGGTGAGTGGGAACATTTCTCCAAGTGGTAAAGACGGCCGCACGAAGGCCATCTACTGTCTGGAACTGTTGTCCATTTTTGTAAACTTCCCTTGCCATCAGTCCCCAAAGGTTCTCAATTGGATTTAAATCAGGGAACAGGCAGGATGGGCCAAAAGAGTGATGTTATTCTTCTGGAAGAAGTCCCTTGTCCTGCGGGCATTGTGTACTGTAGCATTGTCCTGTTGAAAAACCCAGTCGTTACCACACAGATGAGGGCCCTCAGTCATGAGGAATGCTCTCTGCAACATCTGGACATAGCCAGCGGCCGTTTGACGCCCCTGCACTTCCTGAAGCTCCATTGTTCCACTGAAGGAAAAAGCACCCCAGACCATGTGGCGTGTAGAAAACATCTCAGGTGGGATCTGCTTGTCATGCCAGTAAAGTCGGAAACCATCAGGACCATCAAGGTTACATTTTTTCTCATCAGAGAATAAAACTTTCTTCCACCTTTGAATGTCCCATGTTTGGTGCTCTCTTGCAAAGTCCAAACGAGCAGTTCTGTGGCATTCAAGACGAGTTCTTTGAAGACGTTTTTTGTTTTTGAAGCCCTTCAGTCTCAGATGCCGTCTGATGGTTATGGGGCTGCAGTCAGCACCAGTAAGGGCCTTAATTTGGGGTCAAGGTGTCTTGACAGACAGCCAATTGGATCCTCCGGCTCAGTGCTGATGAAATTTTTTTGGGGTCTTCCACTTGACTTTTTTGTTCCATAACCCTCAGGATCATTTAAGAAATTCCAAATGACTGTCTTACTGCGTCCCACCTCAGCAGCGATGGCGCGCTGTGAGAGACCCTGCTTATGCAGTTCAACAACCTGACCACGTTCAAAAAGGGAGAGTTTTTTGCCTTTGCCATCACAACATGTGACTACCTGACAGAAAATGACAATGAATCCACATCTTTGCACAGATTTGGCCTTTTAAAGGCATGTGGTCCTAAAATTTGGATCAGCTAAAAAACAGTCTGTTTCAGTTTAATCGTTATTTTCAATTAATTGAATGCTCAAAAAATGTTTTGTCTCACTCTCACTTCTTCTTGTTGCATGTTGAAGCTCTACTTGGAACCTTGTTAAGATCCAACAATTGCAATTTTTCAAGTGGTCTTAAACTTTTGATCAGGACTGTATTATTCATGTTGTTTAGTACATCTTTGCTGTCCTTCAAATATCCTGAGATTCAGGTGGCCAGTGGTTTTAGATGATGATCCACCCAGTCACAAAGTCTTTAAAAAAGGGATCCAGAGCAGGAGACAATAGATCTATATGCAATAGGGGTATCCTGCTTATGTATCTTAGGTAAGCCGTACATGATAGGTGTACAGGGACAATCCATTTTCAGGTACTCTTTTTCGTTATCACTTAAGACATCCAATCTGAGACCTTCGTCTAGTATAGAATCAGGGGCCCTAGCAAATTCTGGAGTGGGGTCTTTAATTTCCTATAGGTACCAGTATCCTGTAAAATGTTATTGATAGCTGCTTCATAATCATTACAATTTATGACCACTATGGCGCCTCCCTTATCAGAATTGCAAATTATGATATATTTGTTATTTTGGAGTTTAAGAGCTAGAGTTTGGGCAGCAGTCATATTAGTTCTTTTTCTTTATTGTATTTTGTTGTAATAAGTTCCCTTTCCATGATATTTTGGAACTTATCCATGGAGTTGGTTCTTGACTTTACCGGATAAAAACCAGGATTGGTGATATTAACCCTTTCACGCATTTGGACGTAACTGTATGTCCAAATTGCACGTAACTTACTGCATTTGGATGTACAGTCACATCTAATCTGCTTATTGGGGCTGTGACACTATAGAGTGTCACAGCCCCGGAGTCTCCGCTCTCCTGGAGAGCAGAGACATCAAGGAAGCCGGCAAGTGACCAATCAGAATCCCTCTGCAGATTAACCAATCAGAGCGCTTCATTGAGAAAAATGCCGGTTTCAGGCTGTGATCTCTACGCTGGAGCTCACAACCTGAAACCAGGCATGACTGCCACCATGCCCACAGTGCCCCTGATAAATTTAAGTGCCCCCCACATGTGGCCATCACCCCCCCATTGTTTCCCATCGCCCCAGATGCCCCCTGCTGCGATGTCCTCCAGGAACAGAGCCGCTGCCATCAGCAGAGAGTGTCTGCTGTAACTTACAGCTGACACTCTGCTGCTACGGCCGAAATCGGTGCTGGTACCGATCTCGAACGTTTAACCCCATAGATGCTGTGGTTAGCAGCCGCCCGCGGCATCCATGGGGTTGAAAGGGAGGGACCTCCCTCTCTTTTGCATCGGGCTGCCGCTGCTGCAGTCCGATGGTTGCCGTGGCAACCGGACGCCTTACAAAGGCGTTCGGTCTGCCATGTACCTAAGGCTGATCAGACCCTGAGATAACTATTGCAAAGCACTGTGTAGCCATCAGGCCCACTGGATCTTTAAGATCCAGATGGGTCTTGATAAATAAATAAAAAAAGTAAAAAAATAAAATAAAATAAAATGTTTAATAAAAATACAACAAAAAATTTCTTTTATCATATCCGTTCATTTATGTCATAAATTAATTTTAAATTATTTAAAAAAAATAAAAAAAAACTACACATAATTGGTATAGCTGGGTCCATAACGACCTGATATATAAAAGTATCATATTACTAATCCCGCATATGTACCCCAAAATGATACCAATAAAAACTACAGCCCATCACGAAAAAAACAAGCCCCCAAACAGCTACGTTGGTGACAAGATAAAAAGGTTATGGACTATTTTATTTTTAACACAAAAGTGATTTTATGCCAAAAAAAAATGTAGTAAAACATAAAAAACTACATAAATTTGGTATCATCATACCCGTATCAACCCACAGAATAAAATAATCATATAATATTTACCACAAGAGGAACCCCATAAAAAATAAAAACACTGATAGAATTGCCATTTTCAACCACTTCACCTCCACAAAAAATAGTATAAAAAGTGATCAAAAAGACATATGTACCCCAGAATGATACCAATTAAAACTACAACCTGTCCTGCAAAAAACAAGTCCCCAAACAGATACATTGGTGAAAAAATACAAATGTTATGGGCCCTAAACTAATTTCAGCAAATTGCACGTTAGAAAATCCAGATGCCTCTCCTTCCCTTCTGAAGGCTGCTGTTCCCCCAAACAGCGGTTTTCTGACCACGTATGAGGTGTTGCCGTATTCAGGAAAAAATGCATCACAAATTTTGGGGTGCACTTTCTCCTGTTACCCCTTGTGTTTCTAAATTCTATGAAACGCTAGTTGGGTCAAAGCATTCACTTCACCACAAAATGTATTCCTTGAGGGGAGTAGTTTCCAAAATGGGGTCACATTTTGGGGTTTTCTTTCTAGGGGTACCTCAGGGTCTCTTAAAATGTGACATGGCACCTAAGAACCATTTCCCTCCGTTAACAATATGGCGCTCCTTTCCCTCTGCTCCCTGCCGTGTGCCCATAAAGCAGTTTACAAACACATGTGGGGTGTTTCTGTAAACTGCAGAATCAGGGTAATAAATATTGAGGGTTCTTTGGCTGTTAACCCTTGCTGTGTTACAGGAAAATTGGATTTAAATGGATAATCTGCCCAAAAAACTGAAATTTTAAAATTTCCCCTCCGTTTCGCTTTAATTCTTGTGGAATACCTACGGTTAATAACGTTCTCCTCAGTGTCCCATAAATCCTGTGCCTGCACCGTCCCATTTAGTATTCGGCACAGGTGCAATGAGTGAAAGATGCGCTCCTGCTGCAGGCTTCCTCACTGTGCCTGTGCCGAAGGAAGGAGGCCGGCAGCAGGAGCGCGTCCTTCACTCACTGTGCCTGTGCCGAATACTAAAAGGGACGGCGCAGGCGCGGGATTTACGGGAGACGGAGGAGAACTCGAAAGTCAATTAACTGGACCTGGGCGTGCAAAAGGGTGCGTAGACCGAGCCTCTAGGTGCTAAAGCAACGTCCTAATAGCACCTAGAGGCTCATTAGCATATTATAAAAGTCTTTATTTTAAGACAACGGCGGCAGGCAGTTATAAAGCACACTGTTATGTACTGCTGACATTAGCCCATCGCTGTCAGTCAGCTACATAACGTTATTTGTCATGACAGAAACCCTTTAATGCTAATTGTTCCTGGAAAGACAATTCACGAAATATGTTGGCAGGTACAATAAATAGTACATCAATATTTTCATTACGCTGTTTATCAGTGGCATACTCCTCCTGGAAAAAAGTTGGCACATACTAATTTATTTATATTAAGTAAAGTAGAATAGAAATCTAAATGATTATCAGGAACAAAGTTAAGTCCTTTAGATAGGTGTCATGGAACCATGAACCAGACGTACAACAAGAGATAAGTGGAAATAAGAAGGCTTTATTGAAAATCAAGCTGTAAGCAAAAGTCCAAACGGATGGCTAAACCGAAGCAGGGTCTTGCGTAGCCAGAGGTCAGGAACCAGAGGGGTAGTCAGACGAAGCCTGGATCAGGAACCAGCAGGGTAGTCAGACGAAGCCAGGATCAGGAACCAGCGGGGTAGTCAGACGAAGCCAGGATCAGGAACCAGCGGGGTAGTCAGACGAGGCCAGGATCAGGAACCAGAAGCAGCAGCAGTCTTAGAAGCATGTGAACACAGGAGGACCAAGCAAGGAACTGAAGCCACAGACCTCCTATATATATGAGCTAGGCATCCAGCTCCTCCCAGTGGGAAGGAGAAGCCGCAGGGTGGGAGGCTACAAGAAACCCAGAAACCAAGATGGCCGCCAGCACATGTCAAACGAAGGAGAACGGCAAGAAGGTAAGACCATGACAATAGGACACTGATTTGTTATTCGGTAAGCCTGGAAGATGACAGGTTGATCACATTATGTCTTTGTTCAGATTGCAGCATTACCATGTCTTTCTCTTGGGATACCTTGGAGTAGGACCTTTTGTGTTTACGGCCTGCCCGGCGTCGTTTTTTTACTTTTGTTGATAATTATATTGTAGCTTGGCAGTACAATTATAAGGAGTATTCACATCAGCATCAGCAAAATCTGATAATCCCTCTGAAGTTTCTGCCTCAGTAGACATTCATTTTTGATTTCCTGTATTCCTAAATTTTTTATGATAGACTTCGGTGTTTGGGGGTCATCCTTATCATGTTTCCAGGTATAAACCACGTTGTGATCATAGTCATGCCGATCGCGAAGAAATTTGGATCTTTTTAAGTCTGTTATTATTTTTTTCAATTTTGCCAGGTTATCCTTAATTTTTGCTCCATTTCCAAATATTCGTTTTGAGAAACCTCTTTTTTAGGGCTTATGCACACAAACATATTTTCTTTCCGCTTCCATTCTTTTTTTTTGCAGCCCGTATGCGGAACCATTCACTTCAATGGGTCCGCAAAAACAACGGAAGGTACTCCGTGTGCATTCTGTTTCCGTATTTCTGTTCCGCAAAAAAGTAGTGCATGTCCTATCATTGTCCGCAAATCATGGTCCGAGGCCCCATTCAAGTCAATGGGTCCGCAAAAAATATGAAACACATGGAACACATCCATATGTCATCCGTATTTCATGGATCCATACTGTAGAAATGCCATGCCCAGCCAATATTTCTCATGTGTTAATTAATAAGTTACTGTTTCAATTTCTGATCCGCAAAAAAACGGATCACATACAGAAACCATACGGATATGTTTTGTGGAATTACGGAACGGAAGAGGACTTAAATCAGAGAAAAAAAACCCCTCAGATATGGAACAACGGATCTGTGAAAAACGGACCGCAAAACAACAACGGTCGTGTGCATGAGCCCTTAATCTTTGTTGACAATGCAAAAATTTTGCTGCGTCTCTTGGTGAGTTGTACGCCTTCATGGGTCACTATCAACTCCATCAAGCAAATGGAGCAGTCCGATAAAATAGCATTCCAGTTGGACATGAAACCTTCATTATATATTAAAGTTGTTTTTTTTTTAATCTTAATCACCTTGGTATCATTTTGTGGGATATATATGTTTGTAGGGATTTGTGGTCCCACCGTGTCCTTAATTCAGAGCTCATTAATTTCTCTAGATTATATATGAGTTTTTTTGTTGAAATGCTACTTTCTTTTTTTATTCTCTTTATATATATTTTTTCTCTTTAAATATAATATTCTTTATTATTTTATAAATTAAACAATACAAAAAGAAATAAAGAACATCATAATCCATATAGTAATATTTCTTAAAAAGTAGCAGTTACCTGGATATAAAGGAAAATATTACAATCAACTTCATTAACTACAATCTTAAAACCCATTTAAACCCTTACCCTCCCAGAAAGGGAACCCATACCCACCCCCATTGTCTTGGGAGCCAGCGGAATGACCACAAACGCTTGAGACGCAAAACCCAACTGGGACTGAGAACCACCTGAGGCCTACACCTCCACGGTGAGGAACCTACCAATTCGAGTTACCCGTTTTCCACATCTAGATTCCCACTAGCGCGTATTTTTCATATTTCTTGACCTTATCAATTAGGTTTTCCATTCCAGGACATCTGGATGTCTGTCAGACCCCCAGTTTCTTGCAATAATCACTCTAGCGAGCATCAACCCTTTCACCCAGATCATTTTTATCTTTTTCCCTATCTTCAGGGGCGAGAAATCTCCTAATACAGCTGTCACGGTTTCTGGTGAAAGGCTTAAAGTCGTTATCAGGCTAAGTTCATTGAAAATCCTGTCCCAATATGTCTGAATATTAGGACAACTCCAGATCAAATGGAGAAAGTCTGCATGTTCGCTTTTACATTTCCAACATCTGAAATCCTGATTTTTGTATATCTTAGAGAGCAGTAACGGCATATAATATAGTCTATGAACTATATTGAACTGTATAAGCCTAAAATTACTAGATATTGATGCCATTTTTATATTCTTGTATATGGTCCTCCAATCCAAGACATTTTCAGTGCCAACCTCCTGTGCCCATTTATTCTCACTCTTGTACTTAATTACCTTACCTAATCCCTTCTTAATACTTTTGTAGATTTGTGCGATGGACACCCTGGTTGTCCTAAAATTATAACAGAAATCAGTAAAATCCTCATCTTTAGTTATAAAATATTGCTTATTCTTAGTGCAAACAAAAGTGTGTTTTAATTGGTGATATCTAAATTTAATAAGTAAATCTAATTCTATATCAGGACACAAGTCCACTAAAGGTCTAATATTCCCAGAAATAACAAATGAGATACTAGTGTGATACTAGAGTTTTCCTTAAAATCCGTGAGTGACAAAAATTCCCCAAGATGATTATTACGCCATAAAGGAGTAAACTGTAAAGTGTGTGAAATACCAAGAATCAATTTGTTTTCTTTCCAGACCAAATGTATAATTCTACTTATCAGGCAGTAATTCCCTTGCAATCCCAAATATCCAGTCTCTAAGATACTAAAAATATCCCTTTGGGGGCCTGTAAATCCCCCTATAAGATATTGGATAGAACTATGCTCAACGCCCATAAACCATTGGATCTGAGAGGCCATATAATACCCTTGAAAAAACAAAAAGGGGACCGAAAGACCCCCATCTTATTCTACAAGCCAGAGGTATTTCTGTTTGATCTTAACTCTCTTCCTTCCCCAAATTAGATCATTTATTGATCTTTCCAAAAGATTAAAAAAGGAATCCTCGATCCAAATTGGACATGACGTTAATGTATAAAGAATTTGTGGAAGTAAGATAATTTTGACCAAAGCAATTCTATCAGCTTGGTTAAGTGTAAGCTTCTGCCAGACTCTGTCACCGCCACTTCTGTGAGAAGGTCTGAAAGACGTCCTGTTCTACCTCTTGCATGATGTTCTTTGTTTTGGTTTCACTTTGTCATCTCATTTCCTTCTCCCAGGTGTCACCTATTTAGACTAATCCTCTTTCCTTTATGTTCCTTCCCATACTTCCTCACTTTGCGGGTTATACTACTTCCTGGATTTGAAGTGTTCACTGCTGGAGACTTCTGTTGCTGCTTGTTCAGATAAGTCCTTTCATGTATTGTGTGTCCTTGCTGGCTTGATTCTTGGTGACCCTGACTCCCTCCGTATTAAGTGCAGGGAGCCGGTGGTCGTGTCCCCACACTATTATAGGGTTTTCAGGTGTCACACAGTCTAGGTACAAGGGCATGCAATCGTCTACCTCTGAGACCCTTGTATGTTCTTAGCAGTCAGGGTGAGGTCTTAGGGTTTTATAGGGGTCACCTTTATGCTCCTTAGTTTGGGATCAAGCCAGTCGGATGTTTATCCATAACTTCCAGCTATCTGCAAAATCATCCGTGACATTATAAACCGCCATTACCGTCTTGAGCATGGATCCGGTTTCAGCCTTGATTGACCGCATGCAAGATCTTTCACTGGACGTAGCATATCTCCGTAAAACTGTCTCAGTTTCAGGTGACCAGTTCTGCTTGCGTTCATAGAGTTTGTTCCGAGCCTAAGATCTTGCTTCCAGATACGTTCTCTGGGGGTAGTGAGAATTTTGTTCGCTTTAGAGAGGCTTGCAAACTCCATTTTTGCCTACTTCCCCATTCCTCTGGTGATGAGGAGCAGAGGGTGAGGATCATCATCTCGCTGCTCAGGGATAATGCTCAGTCTTGGGCCTTTTTGCTGCCGGTGGGGGCACGGACCCTCCGATAGGTGGATGAATTTTATGTAGCCCTGGGGCATATATATGATGACCCGGATCGTATTGCTCTGGCTGAATCTAAACTGCGTCTTTTATGCCAGGGTAAACAGTCCGCAGAGATATATTGTTCTGAATTTCGGAGATAGGCGGCTGATACTGGTTGGAATAATGCTGCACTCCGAAGTCAATTTTGCCATGGTCTTTCAGAGGGATTGAAAGATGCATTTGCTTTTCATGAGAGACCTGCCTCGTTGGAGTCTGCCATGTCTCTAGCTGTTCGTATTGACAGGCGTCTTAGGGAGAGAGGAGAGACCACTCCTTCCTGTCATATTCAGTCCAAGGACAGTGGGGCGGTCTCATTCAGTGTGCAGGGGTCTCAGTCTCTCTCAATCCCCTCTGAGGAGGAGGCCATGCAGCTGGGTTTGCTTGCCTCTGATAGTAGAGGATTCAGCTCTCAGAGGAAGGTTTGTTTCTGTTGTGGGGGTAAAAATCATTTGGCTAATGTTTGCCCCTCTAGGAGATTCAGGGAGTTTTCTGAGGGTAATAAAGAAACAAAAAGAAAAAAACCCTCTAAAAACTTTCCATTTGCTACTATTGGCAAGGTTGATGCGGAAATTGAAGGTTTGCCGTTTGCTTGTAGTTCCCGTTTTCTCCTAACTGCCAGGGTGGCGTTAGATAGCAAGAACATTGTTTGTGAGATTTTTGTAGATAGTGGAGCAGCTGTCAATCTCATTGATAATCAATTTGCTATAACACATGGTTTCCAGGTATGCACTTTGGAAAAGGATATACCTAATTTTGCTATCGATTCCGCTCCACTTTCTCAAAAATCGTTAAAGGGCATAGTTTACAATATCCGTTTGACTGTGGGTGATGCTCATGTTGAGCATATGTCATGTTCCGTCCTAAGCGGATTACCTACTCCTCTAGTGTTGGGGCTACCCTGGCTCACTAAACATAACCCCACCATTGATTGGCAAACAAGGCAAATAAATGCTTGGAGTGACTTTTGCAGAGAGAATTGCCTCACGGCGTCTCTATCAGAGGTTTCTACCAAGACTGTACCATCTTTTCTCTCTGAATTTTCGGATGTGTTTTCCGAGAGCTGCCCCCTCACCGGGAGTACGATTGCCCTATTAATCTCATCCCAGGCGCCAAGCTTCCAAAATCACGTTTATATAATCTCTCCCAACCTGAAAGAGTCGCTATGCGTACTTATATCTCTGAGAGCCTGAGAAAGGGACACATCCGACCCTCAAAGTCACCTGTTGCCGCTGGGTTTATTTTTGTTAAGAAAAAAGATGGTTCTTTAAGACCTTGTCTGGATTTCAGGGAGCTGAACTGTATCACAATTCGTGACCCATATCCTGTTCCTCTGATTACGGACCTGTTTAACCAGATTGTTGGGGCTAACGTTTTTTCTAAGTTGGATTTAAGAGGGGCATACAACCTAGTCAGGGTCAGGGAAGGGGATGAATGGAAGACAACCATCAATACCCCTGAGGGTCATTTCGAGAATTTGGTTATGCCCTTTGGTTTGATGAATGCTCCGGCCATCTTCCAACATTTTGTGAACAGCATTTTTTATCATTTGATGGGGAAATTTGTACTAGTGTATCTAGATGACATTTTGATTTTTTCTCCTGATTTCAAAACTCATAGGGACCACCTACGTCAGGTCTTGCTCATTCTGCGGGAGAATAAATTGTACGCTAAACTGGAAAAATGTGTGTTGTGGTTCCGGAGATTCAATTTCTTGGTTTTCCTCTCTCCGCTTCTGGTTTTCGCATGGACCCTGAGAAGGTCCGCGCTGTGCTTGATTGGGAGCTTTCTGAGAATCAGAAGGCGCTGATGCGGTTTTTGGGTTTTGCTAATTATTACAGAAAGTTCATTTTGAATTATTCCTCTGTTGTTAAGCCACTCACTGATATGACTAAAAAGGGGGTAGATTTTTCCTCCTGGTCGGTAGATGCGCTTAAGGCCTTTTCTAGTATCAAAGAGAGTTTTGCTTCCGCTCCCATTTTGGTACAACCTGATGTCTCTCTACCTTTTATTTTGAGGTGGATGCTTCTGAGGTGGGTTTGGGTGCGGTCTTATCTCAGGGTCCCTCTCCTGCCAAATGGTGACCGTGTGCCTTTTTCTCAAGGAAACTCTCCTCCACAGAGAGAAATTACGATGTGGGAGATAGGGAGTTGTTGGCCATCAAATTAGCTTTTGAGGAATGGCGCCATTGGCTAGAGGGAGCTAGAAACCCTATTATCATGTTTACCGACCATAAGAATCTGGCCTACTTGGAATCAGCCAAGCGTCTGAACCCGAGACAGGCCAGTTGGTCTTTATTCTTTTCTAGGTTTAATTTTGTTGTCACGTTCCGCCCTGGGGTTAAAAATGTAAAGGCGGGTGCCCTGTCACGCTGTTTTCTGGGAGGGGGGAACTTTGAAGACCCGGGTCCCATTTTGGCTGAAGGGTTGGTCGTCTCTGCTCTTTATCCTGATTTGGAGGCAGAGGTTCAGACAGCCCAGGCAGAGGCTCCTGATCTTTGTCCTCCTGGGAGGTTGTTTGTGCCTCTTGCTTTACGACACAAGGTTTTTAAGGAGCACCACGATACTGTCCTTGCTGGGCACCCGGGGAGTAGAGCCACCGTAGATTGCTCGGAGATTCTGGTGGCCGGCTTTTCGTAAGACGGTTGAGGGTTTTATGGCAGCCTGCGAGACTTGCGCTCGTGCCAAAGTCCCTCATTCACGGCCATCGGGTTCTCTCCTCCCGTTACCCATTCCTTCCCGTCCTTGGACGCATCTGTCCATGGACTTCATTATGGACCTGCCTCGTTCCTCAGGGAAGACTGTGATTCTGGTAGTAGTGGACCGTTTTAGCAAAATGGCGCATTTCATTCCCTTTCCTGGGTTACCCAATGCTAAGACGCTGGCGCAAGCGTTTGCTGATCATATTGTTATATTGCATGGCATTCCTTCAGACATTGTTTCTGATAGGGGCACGCAATTTGTTTCCAGATTCTGGAAGGCCTTCTGTTCTCGCTTGGGGGTTCGGTTGTCGTTCTCTTCTGCTTTTCACCCGCAGTCGAATGGTCAGACCGAACGCGTCAATCAGAATCTGGAGACATATCTGCTGTTTTGTGGCGGAGAATCAGGAGGATTGGTGTTCTTTTTTGTCCCTTGCTGAGTTTGCTTTAAATAACTGTCGCCAGGAGTCCTCTGATAAGTCACCATTTTTTGGTGCATATGGGTTTCATCCGCAGTTTGGGACATTCTCTGGAGAGGGGTCTTCTGGTTTACCTGATGAGGAGAGATTTTCCTCGTCTTTGTCATTTATTTGGCAAAAGATTCAGGGTAATCTGAAGAGGATGAGTGAGAGATATAAGCGTGTGGCGTATAAGAGACGTGTGCCTGGTCCGGACCTGAATGTGGGTGATCTGGTGTGGTTGTCTACAAAGAATATCAAATTGAAGGTTCCCTCCTGGAAGTTGGGTCCTAAGTTTATTGGGCCTTACAAGATCTTGTCCATCATCAATCCCGTTGCCTTCCATCTTGATCTTCCTCAGACTTGGAAGATCCATAATGTTTTTCATAGGTCTCTATTAAAACCTTATGTCCAACCCACTGTACCCTCCTCTTTGCCTCCTCCTCTGATTTCTGTTGATGGTAATCTTGAATTGCAGGTCTCTAGGATTGTGGATTCTCGCATTATCCGCGGTTCTCTCCAATACCTTGTTCATTGGGAGGGTTATAGTCCTGTGGAGAGGATGTGGGTCCCAGTGGCGGACATTAAGGCCACTCGTCTCATCAAGGCTTTCCATAGGTCTCATCCTGAGAAGGTGGGTTCTGAGTTTCCGGAGTCCACCCGTAGAGGGAGGGGTACTGTCACCGCCACTTCTGTGAGAAGGTCTGATAGACGTCCTGTTCTACCTCTTGCATGATGTTCTTTGTTTTGGTTTCACTTTGTCATCTCATTTCCTTCTCCCAGGTATCACCTATTTAGACTAATCCTCTTACCTTTATGTTCCTTCCCATACTGCCTCACTTTGCGGGTTATACTACTTCCTGGATTTGAAGTGTTCACTGCTGGAGACTTCTGTTGCTGCTTGTTCAGATGTGTCCTTTCATGTATTGTGTGTCCTTTCTGGCTTGATTCTAGGTGACCCTGACTCCCTCCGTACTAAGTGCAGGGAGACGGTGGTCGTGTCCCCTCACTATTATAGGGTTTTCAGGTGTCACACAGTCTAGGTACGAGGGCATGCAATCGTCTACCTCTGAGACCCTTGTATGTGCTTAGCAGTCAGGGTGAGCTCTTAGGGTTTTATAGGGGTCACCTTTATGCTCCTTAGTTTGGGATCAAGCCAGTCAGATGTTTATCCATAACTTCCAGCTATCTGTAACATCATCCGTGATAGACTCTTAATTTGTCCTTTACCCTGTCAATTAATGGGAGAACATTCAATTTATTAAAATCCTGAAGCGTGGAACCTATCTTCATCCCCAGATATTCAAAAGATTCTGTAGATTTTTATTATCCTGACGTCTGCAAATTTTTTGGGTGCTTCGTGCTCTAAAGATAGTAATACAGATTTAGCCCAGTTTACCTGAAATAGCCCTGAAGCTATTAATTAAAGTTATGAGATATGGTAAGATTCGCCAACCACTTTCTAGAAAAACAAGCACGTCATCTGTGTACATGCTTATCTTATCATACATATCCTTACCACCGAACCCCCTTATCAGGAGCGTAGCTATAGGGGGTGCAGAGGTAGCAGTCGCCTGAGGGGGCCCAAAAATCCTTGTGCCACATAATAGAAAGTGCATTCTGGTCAATTTACACCTCCTGCTGGAGGGAAGGGGTTAGGTCAAGAATTTAGATTGAGGGGCTGCCCTTTCAATGTTTGCTTCTGGCAGCAGGAAGGCTTTGTAATCCCCTGTCCCTTGCCAACAATGGAAGGGGGGCCCAAGCTGAACTCTTGCATCAGGGCCCATGAGCCTTTAGCTACGCCCCTGCCCCTTATCTATTCATCAGATCTAATTTTACACGCCAGAGTACAGAGTACATGCTACTTTCTGTCTGAACAGGGTCCAAGTTGAAAATTTTATTCACTTTGGAAAACTTTTTTTGGTCATGGAAAGCTTCCATCCTTGTTATATAAGGCTGATGAAATGGCTCCATAAACAATAGCAAATACCTGTTAAGTTCTGAGTGCAACGAAACAGCAACATGCTGCATTGCAATATTCCCAGGGAAAAATATGTATACAGTCAATGAAATTGAGGGAAATTGAGGGAGCACACGATCCTCCGCCAATAGCATGATGACAATAAAAAATAAATTTGGATCAGCTCACCTCCATGCACGACATCTGGGCTGGCAACCGGAACAATGCAGGAAAAACGTGGATGGATCCGGCACCCAAATAAAAATGAATAACTTTATTAACAGTAGAAAAATAATAAAACCACTGTCGCATACACGTTTCGGGCATACAAGCCCTTCCTCATAGCATACAAGACATAGAAAATGATAAAAAATTGATATGCTAACAGGCATGATGAAAAAGCAGTAACACAGAAAATCTGGCATGGATGGAATAGGAGCTGGACTGGAAATATCTTAATAAAACAGTAATATAATATATCAAGCCCAGTACAGACACATATTGCAAAATATGCATTTAAAGGGAGTCTTTCACCGAATATGACCATTACAGACCACTCAGATCAGGTTCTCCATTACTTTCCCCAGCTTACTATGGTACCTTTCATATTGCACTCCATCGCTGATTTGCTCCAAAAAACACTTTTGTACCATATGGTAATTAGGTTCTGAAGGTGCCCAGGGGCGGCGTTCTTCCGGCCGGTGCCCAGGCCCCTGGACGCTTTGCTCATCAAACCCCTCCTCTTTCACCCCTCTGGCCCGCCCTTGTTTAATCTGATTACCTCCTACTCTCCATCTGAAATCCCGTGCCTCCGCCGGCTGGATCGCACGCATGGCGCATGCGCATTTAAAGTCCCTGTTCCTCTGCCCATAATGAGCAATGCAGTGCGCACGCGCCGGGAATGTGTGGAGCGGCGAGGACGCGGGATTTCAGAGAGAGGAGGAGGTAATCAAATTAAACAAGGGCGGGTCAGAGGGGTGAAAGAGGAGGGGTTTGGTAAGCAAAGCGCAGAGGGGCCTGGGCACCGGCCGCATGAACGCCGCCCCTGGGCACCTTCGGAACCTAATTACCATATGGCATTAAAGTGTTTTTTGGAGCAAATCAGCGATGGAGTGCAATATGAAAGGTACCATAGTAAGCTGGGGAAAGTAATGGAGAACCTGATCCGAGTGGTCTGTAATGGTCATATTCAGTGAAAGACTCCCTTTAACAAGAAGGCAAAATGCAGTGTGAATAAGGTTATCCCAATATAGGTATGACAAATCAGTCTTAAGGTTCATTCCATTAGGAGACCTGCTTCCCATTGTGAGGATCCAGTACGCCTCACGCCTCACGCCTCAGCGGGGCTTGTCTCCAATTGCCTTTTCTTTTGGGCTGATTAACCCTTTCAATGGCTTTAACCTGAAAGGTCTGTGTGTTGCCTTGGCAGCTGCAGCTGCACCTGACAGGTTTTTCAGTAAATATTTAGAATTCGTCATAAAGACTAGTAATTGCCTTATTTTACCATATGTTTCTTAGTGATCCTAAAACTTAGCTTTTAATGTCAATTGCTTAAGGCCTCATGCACACGGCCGTGTTCCGCGTCCGAGAGCAGACCGTGGAAACCCGGCCGGGATTCCTCCTGACAGCATGAGCGCACGGCGTCATAGCAACCAATGACGCCGTGCGCTCATGCTGTCAGGAGGAATCCCGGCCGGGTTTCCACGGTCCGCTCTCGGACGCGGAACACGGCCGTGTGCATGAGGCCTAAAAGTGTCATCTGACCATAGAATAAAGAAAACTAAAACTATCAGTTGTGTCGCCTCTTTTCATTTATCAGGTTAGAATATGTTAGTACCACTGCGCTATTACATTGGTGGTGGGCTTGGGAGGCTGGCAGCCGCGCGCTGCCTCCAGACTCTTCCCCAACAATCTCTGTCCCTACCTACCACTCTATATTTATGTATTATTAAAGTCAATTCTGATAGAGACCACACCCCTGAGCTCAAAATCCCTTAAACACTGCCCCTCTGTATCTCTGGCATCTTCAGGGGAACGGGCAGTGAGTGTTTCATGGACGTGGTACGGATCCTTAATATCCTCCTACTCTGACTTCACTAATGGGCCACCTATCATATCAGACAATACGGCCTTTTCAGATGAGAATGTCTTATAGCATTTACTATTGGGGCTAAGTTACCCAACTCTTCTCCCTGTAGGCTGACGTATTTACATCTCCTGTACAGCCCCTCTCCTCCGTGTCTATCCTCGAGTGATCTGCCCGAGTTCCCACGCATGTCACTGAACTTAAACTTATCTCCATCTGCATGAGTATCTGCGCATGTCAATGGACTTATGCTTATCTCCTTTACAGCGCTCTGACTGCGCATGTCATAGGACTTTGATTCATAGCATACTATTTGTTAGATTCTGCGCATGAGCTGGGACTTAGTCAATATGGCTAAGGCTTCGTTCACACAAATATTTAGACAGCACTCTGTGATAATGATGATAATAAGTGGTAATTTATTTCATATTATTTCAGCCGGAAACAGTGGTACATCAGTTGCTTGCAACGTTTCGGGCTAACATACGCCTTTTATCAGGCACTAGTAGGACCAAAGCTTGTGTATAGCCGGCTACACACAAGCTTTGGTTCTACTAGTGCCTGATGAAGGGCGTATGTTAGCCCGAAACGTTGCAAGCAACTGATGTACCACTGTTTCCGGCTAAAATAATATGAAATAAATTACCACTTATTATCATCATTATCACGGAGTGCTGTCTAAATATTTGTGTGATATCTACAGTTCTTGAGGTGGAGCTACAGAACACAACTCGGACGCGCACCCACCCTTGCCATTTTTTGAAAGAGTGCTGTGGCCTATTGATCTGAAACTAAAGCTTCGTTCACATCACCGTTCAGCCTTTCCGTTCTCCTGCTTCGTTTAGGAGAAGGAGAACAGAAAGGACGGAGAAGGCACATAACTGAGCCAAACGGAGACCTTAGGACCCATAGACTATAATGGGGTCTGTTATGTTTCCACTCAGATGAGTTTGAAGCGGAGACAAAAGTCCTGCATGCACAACTTTTGTGTCCGCTCCAAAATCATCTTCTCAGCGGAAACATAACTGACCCCATCATAGTCTGTGGAGTCCTTAGGCTCCGTTTGGCTCAGTTATGTGCCTTCTCCGTCCTTTCCGTTCTCCTGCTGTTAAACGGAGCAGGAGAATGGAAAGGCTGAACGGTGATGTGAACGATGCCTAAGACTTATTTCCACTATCAACTTGTTACATTGGTCCTATTTAGTCCATATCACAATGCATATATCACAAAAACATTGCACCAAACGGATATACCACTGACTATACTGGCTAGTCATACAAGTAGATATTAAAAGCTGAGACTTTTGCCAATATATTCCTGTCAGGAAGATATCGGAGCCCATCATCATATCACAATGCATCCTAATCAATTTACAATTCTTAACATTTATATACAGCTTTCAAGCATAAAGATGGCTAACCCGATTGTTCAGTGATACTTAAAGCATTAAGTTATTCTCAGCACTTATATTCAGTTAGAGATAATAATCATGTAGTTATATTTTATTCCATGATCATGTTAATTATCATTCTACTAGATCATAATTCATTAAATTAATTGGTCCACTTATTTCATATTATAATCATGTTTAATTATCCACCAATTAATACTCTATAGGATACAGTGCTGCCCATAATTATTTATACCCCTGGCAAATTTTTACTTCAAGTTACTTTTATTCAACCAGCAAGTAATTTTTTGACGGGAAATGACATAGGTGTCTCCCAAAAGATAAGACGATGTACAAGAGGCATTATTGTGGAAATTATTTACATTTGATCAAAAGTGTCCAGTCCAAATCTATTCATACCCTTCTTTATTGGCTATTACAGCAATCAAACGCTTCCTATAATTGCAGACCAGTTTTTTTGCATGTCTCCACAGGTATTTTTGCCCATTCATCTTTAGCAATGAGCTCCAAATCTTTCAGGTTGGAGGGTCTTCTTGCCATCACCCTGATCTTTAGCTCCCTCCACAGATTCTCAATTGGATTCAAGTCTGGACTCTGGCTGGGCCTCTCCAAAACGTTACTGTTGTTGTCTGCTAGCCATTTCTTCACCACTTTTGCTGTGTGTTTTGGGTCATTGTCATGCTGAAATGTCCACTCGTGCCCAAGGCCAAGTTTCTCTGCAGACTGCCTGATGTTGTCGTTGAGAATCCTCATGTATTGCTCTTTTTTCATGGTGCCGTTTACTGCGATTAGGTTCCCTGGTCCATTAACTGAAAAACACCCCCAAAGCATTCGGTTCCCACCACCATGTTTGACAGTGGGGATGGTGTTCTTTGGGTGAAAGGCTTCTCCTTTTTTACGCCAACTGAACACTTTTTGCTCAAATGTAAATAAAAGCTGAGAAATGTTTTTTTCCCCACAATAATGCCTCTTGTACATCGTCTTATTATCTTTTGGGAGACTCCTACTGTATGTCATTTCCTGTCAAAAAATTACTTGCTGGTTGAAGTAACTTTAAGTCAAAATTTGCCAGGGGTATGAATAATTATGGGCAGAACTGTATATATAATCTCAATCATGATTGTTTCATATGTTTAACCTATAATTAATAACTAAAAGAATCATGATTAGTTATTTGAGGCTACTTACATCTCTTCTATGTACCTTTAGGATTCCTGTGTCGTCTTACCAACATACAGTTTTGGGCATCCACATTTGATGGCATAAACAACTCCAGTAGTTTTGCAGTTAATATACTGCTTTACATGATATTTTGTTGTTATTTATGAATTCTTTAGTGGGTATCATTTTATTACAAAGTTGCAATCTCCACATGGGTAGGATTCCTTGGTAGACAACCACGTTGTCTTCCCTTTTTTATTCCACTGAAAGTGGCTATGAACTAGGTTTTCTTTTATGTTCATCCCTCTTCTGTAGGTTATAGTTGGATTCGGTGGGATTATCTCACTAAGGTCATCATCTGTTTTTAGAATGTGCCAATGTCGTTTTAATATCTGTCTTACTTTTTGATGTTGTGCATTATACGTGCTAATGCATCGTACATACTTTTATTACATTGTTGTCGATTCTCTAAGAGGGTATTTCTATCAGTAGTCTTAGCCCTTCTGTATGCTTTGTGTAGGACTTTTTTGGGGTAACCCCAAGCCAGGAATCTTTGATATAGTAGGCCACTTTCACGTTCAAAGACCTCATCACTTGAGCAATTTCTCTTTGCTCGCAAGTATTGACCTACAGGCATTCCTTTTCTGAGAGCCAATAGGTGGTAACTTTGCCAATACAGCAAGCTATTAGTTGAAGTTGTTTTCCTATACACCTCTGTCGAGATGCTCCCGTCAGGCTGCAGGGCAAGGGTCAGATCAAGAATATTCAGACTTTTCTTATGAATATCGGCCGTAAACTGGAGACCTATTGAGTTGTTATTAAGGATGCTTACAAACTGATAAAATTCATTTTCAGTGCTCTCCCATAGAATTAGAATGTCGTCTATATAACGACCCCCAAAAATTACGTGTTTAGTGAAATGACTATGTTCTTCTGTGAATACCAATCTCTCTTCCCACCACTCTAAAAAGAGATTAGCAAAATTTGGTGCACAAATCGTACCCATGGCAGTTCCAGTGAACTGTAAATAATATTAACCATCAATGTGTTTGGGGTCTGTGTTCTGTAGTACATAGTTTAATCTCATACACTTTGCTGGTACCGTACTACTACATGTGTGCGTATTCTGCTACGTGTGTAGGTGGCCTTCCATGCAGATTTCTGTGTGTTTCTTTACCAAATCTGCACCAAAAACCTCAAGTTTTACCTTTTAGTTTCTGGTGTGGATTTGATTTAGTTTTGCCACAGATCTGTCTTCCACTTAAATCTGCACAAAAGAACTGCACAAACAATCAACCCGCTGTGGATTTCTAAATTCGCACAGTAGGTCAATTTTCACACGGGACGAAAAAGCTAAGTGTACATGAATTTTGTGAATCTCATACACTTTGCTGGTTATGTATTATACTGCAGTTTTTACTCACCAGAATCCGTGCTTAATCCGCACCATGTGCAGGTAGGTAAGGGTCCCTTCAACCGTGGCAGATTTTCTTGCAGAACATTTTCAAGTTGAATGGGTCTGAATCCATCTGCTGAATCCGCACGGTCCCCAACGCATGGAATGACCAATTAAACGGCTGTGTGCATGAGCTCTTAGGTGAATGCAACAGATTTTCAGTCACAGAAAATTTTCTGCAACAAAATATGCCATGTGTGATGGCACCTTTAGGGTATGTTGCTTCATTAGAAACTTGTCTATTCAGTGTTCATTGTTAACGGTTGCACGCAGGCTTGGACTGGCCCACCACAGTACCAGAGGATCATCTGGTGGGCCCAGGCTCTGATACCATAGTGGGCTCCGAAGGTCCAGGAGAAAGAAAACATTTGGCTGCCTTTGGAGACAATAACTTGCCACTAGGGTCTATTTCTTTGATTAAAAACCTATTAGACTTTATGGATGTTAAAGGGGTTGGGCCTCAAGAATAATTTTCTCCGGTGGGCCCAAGGAACCGCAATCCAACACTGGTCATGCAGATGCAGACTACTGCATGGCATTTAACAATTAAATCGATAGTGTCTAATTAGTTGAAGGGGTTGTTTCATCTCGCTAGGATTTGCCACCAATGTCAGATAGGTGCGGTTCCCACCTCTGAGACCCACTCCTATCTCCAAAATGGGACCCCCAAAGTGAAAGAAGAGCAGCTACGCATGCGAAGCCACCTTCCATTCTTCTTCATTCATCCAAGCCATTGCTTCAGAGGTGGATGCAGTGGGCTCTCCATTTATTTCTGAGGGACTTCTGAAAATAGCCAAAAATGAATGGACACCATGCTGCGCATGTGCAGTGCGCTCTCCTTCCCTTTTAAGTGCCCGTTGTGGAAACAGGTGCAGGTCCCAGGGTGTTGAATTCAGATTTGTTAAGGGTGAAATCCGCAGTGTAAATCCACAACCTAAACTGCAGATTTATAATTCCACGTGGACACCCCTCGACAGTTTGCAGTTGTCAAGGCATGCTGAGAGTTGTAGTTTCTCAGCAGCCAGAGAGCCACAGGTTGTAGACCACAGCCACAAGGTAGGACCCACTCCTCATACTACCAGATCCCAACTGATTTTAGGATTTTTCACAAAATCTTAAAGCCTCCTTGGCGTGCGGAGGGTGAATCATGTCATTACTGTATGAATGAGAGAGAGGAGTTTTCTCCTTAAACAGCTAAAATAAACAGCAGTCATTACTTTCCGACATTATTACAATAGCATTATTCCGACAAGCAAGTAATATCTGTCTGCCTGCAACTTGATTGCATTATACATCTTGATATCATTTACTCGTGAATGCGAGTGCAATCACACAGGCATAGACGTAATGGCAACTAATGAGATCTAATTGTATCGCAGAAGAGCGAGGACACAGCCCATCCCTAACGTCAATTACGTTAATTGAAGTAGAAACAAGGAAGCCTTCAATAACAATGCTGATACCAACACAATTAGATATAATGAAATAAATAGAGGGGGCAATCGTGTGGCTATGATGCTAACGTTTGTCCATTTGTGTTATCAATTCTGAGAGGTCATCTATCGCAATATTTTAACCCACAGACATCTCGACACCGTCTTCTATTCCAGACGTAATCACCGTGTCCATAAAGAGTATCTACTACTTATTTTGCACCTTGATGCTTTGGTACCGTGTTTGCAGATAAATCTGACAAGGGCTCCTAAACATGGGAAGACATATGAAGCAACTTTGCCAAAACTATACAAAACTGTCGTGAAAATGTTCTATAGATCAAGTTTTTATGTAAAACATTTTGGGAGAAGATTTATCAAACTGGTGTAACGTAGAACTGGCTTAGTTGCCGATAGCAACCAATCAGATTCCACCTTTCATTTTCCAAAGGAGCTGTCAAAAATGAAAGGTGGAATCTGATTGGTTGCTATTGGCAACTAAGCCAGTTCTACTTTAAACCAGTTTGATAAATCTTTCCCTTTATTTTTTTTTTAATTTTCAATGTCACTATATAAAAAATATAGGGGCACAGCCGGACCCGTGTTGCAGCAAACAGCGGGTCCGCTATATATGGGCCCCGGCCATTTTGTTCACTTGAATGGGTCAGCAATCCGGAAGGTGCGGTGCGGAATGGAGGCAAGGAAAGCCACAGAAGCACAAATTGCGGTCCCCAATGCAAGGAACGGCCATGTGCATGAGCCCTTATTAAGACCGGCGTTTTAGACGCCGTTCTTAATAAACCCCTAAGCTGGTAGTGCTTCTGCCAACGTATCAAACAGGCACAGGCCTCTCCATAACTTTGGCGCATCCAGCGCCAGTATAAATCTACGCCAGCTTCCAAGCTCTTTTACATTTAGACCTTTTTTCTAGGCCTGAAACAGTCGTAGAAAATGATGAATGAGACGGGCCTGCCGGCTCGTCCCCGCCCACCCTACACCTACTTTTTTAGACTTGGCGTGAGCAGGTGAAGTTGCAGATGGCGGCACAACTAACCGTTGCGCTGCCATCTGTGCCTGAAAT